>NC_091983.1:188302200-188602200 GCF_044704955.1 Pristiophorus japonicus
CCCCAATACACTCTCCTCCTCCCCTCCCCCCCAATACACTCTCCTCCTCCCCTCCCCCCAATACACTCTCCTCCTCCCCTCCCCCCCAATACACTCTCCTCCTCCCCTCCCCCCCAATACACTCTCCCCTCCCCTCCCCCCCAATACACTCTCCTCCTCCCCTCCCCCCCAATACACTCTCCTCCTCCCCTCCCCCCAATACACTCTCCTCCTCCCCTCCCCCCCAATACACTCTCCTCCTCCCCTCCCCCCCAATACACTCTCCTCCTCCCCACCCCCCCAATACACTCTCCTCCTCCCCTCCCCCCCAATACACTCTCCTCCTCCCCTCCCCCCCAATACACTCTCCTCCTCCCCTCCCCCCCAATACACTCTCCTCCTCCCCTCCCCCCCAATACACTCTCCTCCTCCCCTCCCCCCCAATACACTCTCCTCCTCCCCTCCCCCCCAATACACTCTCCTCCTCCCCTCCCCCCCAATACACTCTCCTCCTCCCCTCCCCCCCAATACACTCTCCTCCTCCCCTCCCCCCCAATACACTCTCCTCCTCCCCTCCCCCCCAATACACTCTCCTCCTCCCCTCCCCCCCAATACACTCTCCTCCTCCCCTCCCCCCCAATACACTCTCCTCCTCCCCTCCCCCCCAATACACTCTCCTCCTCCCCTCCCCCCAATACACTCTCCTCCTCCCCTCCCCCCCAATACACTCTCCTCCTCCCCTCCCCCCCAATACACTCTCCTCCTCCCCTCCCCCCCAATACACTCTCCTCCTCCCCTCCCCCCCAATACACTCTCCTCCTCCCCTCCCCCCAATACACTCTCCTCCTCCCCTCCCCCCCAATACACTCTCCTCCTCCCCTCCCCCCCAATACACTCTCCTCCTCCCCTCCCCCCCAATACACTCTCCTCCTCCCCTCTCCCCCAATACACTCTCCTCCTCCCCTCCCCCCCAATACACTCTCCTCCTCCACAATACACTCTCCTCCTCCTCCCCTCCTCCCCCCAATGCACTCTCTCTCTTCCCCCCCACTCCCCAAAAAACTCTCCTCCGCCTCCTCCCCCACCCCCCAATCTAAATTCTCAAGCACAGCCACTAAATTAAAAAATAGAGCCAAAGTCCTACCTCGCCCAGGAACTCAGCGGACCGGCTGGCCGGTGTAGGAGGCCAGTCGTCCGGGGATAGGGTGCGGCGAGATCGGGCGTCCCTTCACCTGGGATAGGAGCTGCGAGCATCGGGTCCTGCTCTCAGCCCACAAGACGTGTTGGGAGGGCAGGAGCATGCGTGCAACTCTCACTGAGCATGTGCGCAGGTGCTGAGTGCTTTCTGCACTGGCCTGTTGCTCTGCCCCCCCACTTCAGTCTCCACCCTACGACTCCAGGGACTCCGAAGAGCGGCCAGGATGGGGCCCCTTTTTTCTGGTGCCCTTTCCAGCGCGCTTCAGGTCAGTACGCCGAAAAAAACGGCTTGGGCAATGTTGGGCCCATAGAATGGTTACAGCACAGAAGGCAGACATGTGGCCCTTGCCAACTTTCTGCAAGTGCGCTTCAGCTGGTCCCACTCCCCCGCCCTTTCCCCGTACACCTGAAAATTATTTTTCCTTCAGGTACTTATTTAAATTTTAATAAGATGCTTTCCATATGCTTGTAGTTTTTTTTTTAAATAACAGATGGACCAAACAGCCAGCACCAGTAGTAAACAAAAACTTTAAAAAAATGGTAGTAAAGCTATTTTTTTAAATGCCAAAACTATAAATCCAAACATTACAGATAATGAAATATTAAAAGCTCGGGGAGAAATAGCAGAGACACTATTACTTGTATATAAAAAATTAGGAAAGGGAATAGTGCCAGAAGATTGGCAGACAACTAATGTGATTCCTATATTTAAAGAGAGATAGAACAAGTCCAGGGAACTATTGACCAGTTAGCTTGACTGGTAGGAAAGATAATGGAATTTTTACTCAAAGATATAATAGAAAAACATCCAGAAACCAAAAATATAGTAAAGAATAGTCAATGTAGATTTCAAAAGGGGAGGCCATGTTTGACCAACTTTATTGAATTCTTTGAAGAAGTGACAGTCATGAGTCTACTGTGCGTTACCTTATTGAAGGTCTTTTGAAAATCCAAATGTATTACATCTACTACATTATCCTTGTCTATTCCTCCTAAGGTCACAGCATGTGAAGTCGGGACAAGTAGCAGAGTGGATAGCAAACTGGCGACAGAACAGAAAAGAGAGAGTAGGGGTTAAAGGTAGTTAGTCAGACTGGCAAAAGATGGGAGGTGATGTTCCACAGGGATTGGTGCTGGGACCACTGTTGTTCACCATTTACATAAACAATTTGGACTCTCGAATCAGAAGTACAATTTCACAATTTGCGGATAACACCAAATTGGAGGGCACAGTCAATTCTGAAGACTGCGACAAGTTACAAGACATCAATAAACTTGCAGAATGGGCATGTAATTGGAAAATTAATATCAATACAGCTAAGTGTGAGGTAGTCCATTTTGGTTGAAAGAATAAAGAGGCCACATACTCCTTGGAAAAGAAGAGTCTAAATGGGGTAGAGGAGAAAAGGGATCTACAGGTACACAAATCACTAAAAGTAGCGAAACAGGTTAATCAGGCCATAAAGTAAACAAAGCACTGGAGTTAATTTCTAGAGGGATAGAATTGAAAGGCAGAGAAGTTAGGTTAAACTTGTATAGAACCGTGGTTATGCTCAGTACCGGTCTCCATATTATAAAAAGGACAGAAGCACCAGAGAAGGTGCAAAAAGGATTTACAAGTATGATACTAGAACTGAGAGGTTATACCCATCAGGAAAGATTGAACAGACTGGGGCTCTTTTCTCCAGAAAAGTGAAGACTAAGGGGTGACCTGATAGAGGTCTTTAAGATTATGAAATGGTTTGACAGAGTTGATAGAGAAAATGTTTCCACCTGTGGAGGAGTGCAAAGCTAGCAGTCATAAATTAATTTGCATATATTTCAAACTCCAGATACTAACAGACCTTAGCGTTCTGATTTAGAATTTTTCTGCCAAATAAGGAACACTAAAAACAGCATAACTTCAGGCCCACAAAATTCAAAAGCCAGCAAGTAAAAAGCATACAGAGATCTGAATTTGATTGCCCGACTTCTGGTCCATATGTGATCCTAGGATCACAGGCTGGACACCTCTAGCATAGAGGACAGCAATAACTCATTATATGGACAGCTTTGTGTGACCCCGATATAGTACTACTCCATTACATACCATAGTGAAGTTTCCTTCACATTCAGCTTCACCGTGTGGGGGCAGGGGGAAGAATTACTTTCTAGGGTTAATTCCACATTCCTTGCTCTCAACAAAAACCCACACTTGAAGTTGGGGGGGGGGGTTCAGAGATAGGTTTACAACTAGGAACAGGGAATTAGATCAGTGTCTCCTATGAGCTATAATCATCTTTCTTATTTATTTCCGCCTTCCTTTGTAAAATTATTTTCTCCTTATTTCGAGAAGACGAATATGCTACACTTTCTGTCAGTGTTTTATTGAGAATACCAGTGCGATCAGTAGAGAACACATTGACTAATGAAATGTAATGCTGCTGGATGGCAACAGATCCGCTATTTGCTACTGTATTATTAATCACAGCAAGAAATTTAAAAAATGGGACAAAGGAGAAAAGTACTTCTGAAATCTTAAGGCATAACATTTAAGACTGGCCAGGCCTCCACAACCCCGGACTCCTCGATGCACTGCCTGCTTCTGGACTCTCGCGCACCCTACACTCTTTAAAATCGGGATCACTATTTCTTGAAAGTATGGATGCAAAATATGTTTGCTTGTCTTAATCATTTTAACTGTCATTCTATTCTGTCAACTGCAACCAAACAGAAAAGGAACAGAATTAAATGACAAAATGTTAACCAATTCAGAACACAAAACATTTATAGACTCACTGAAAAGAGAGAAAATTGGAACAATTAATTCATTTGACACCATCTCTTAGCAATGCTCAGCCGCTCTCCAATTATTTCAGTACAGCTGATAACCATGACTATGTTGGAGATAAAAGGAAACTGATGAGGACCAGCAGCAAGAGAAAAGAATGTCTAAGCAATGAAATACTACACACAACATGGCTAATTTTAGAATCAAGAGAACCTTCAGAAAAGTTTCTTCATAAAAGGGTGTTGCTGTTCTACATTTAACAGAGCTGTTTCAAGTAGACAGTGATATACTTATAACAGTAATCTAACCATAGCAACGAATGAATTCCTTGGGACCAGAGTTATGTAAAAGATTCAAGTGCACATACTCTCTCTGGCACAAAGTGTTAAGGATAAATCAACAGCTTTTTAAATTTAGTCAAGGCCCTGCGTCATCCAGGGGACAAGGGGAAAAGTGTTCAACATGATGCCAGTTAGTGAGCTTGCTCAGGGGAGGGAGTTGCAAAGATACTGTCAATATAGAAACGAAGACCAGTTCAGTTATAAAACTATAAAATACAACTTTTGTCTCTCCACCACCTAAAAAAATAATTTAATGTTTTATGTTATGCTAAAGATTAAATAGCATGGACGGAAAGACATCCATAAAAAAGAAAAATGTATTTTTTCCACCATACGTTTTCAAAAAATGTGCAAAATGTCTTTGATCCACCTTTGATGTCTTCAGTAGCCAGCAGGTAACAAGAGAAGCAAAAGCAACATCAACGAGCAATGTTTACACTTCAGTAACCCATGTAGGGGAAAACAGATACAAATGAGGCCCCCCATTTTATTCCAACACACTTGGCGGGAAAGATGAGGGAGAGTGGTTAAAATCAAGAAAATCAATTTATTGCTTGCCGACCAGCTTAGTAACTCCGTGCTGATTCCGATGAAAAACACACTTGCCGGAAGCCTCATGAATGAATTAATATTAAGGTCCAATGATTATTTAAATGGAGAGACTACAAAATGCTGCAGTGCAGAGGGATCTGGTGATCTTGTACATGAAACACAAAAAGTTAGCATGCAGGTACAGGAAGGCAAATTAAATGTTGGCCTTTATTGCAAGGGGGATGGAGCATAAAAGTAGGGAAGCCTTGCTACAAACTAATGGGACTAAAGGTGGGCAAATCCCCTGGATCTGATGGCCTGCATCCTAGGGTCTTAAAAGAAGTGGCTGCAGAGAATGCATTGGTTTTAATCTACCAAAATTCCCTGGATTCTGGAGAGGTTCCAGCAGATTGAAAAAACACAAATGTAATGCCCCTATTTAAGAAAGGAGGGAGACAGAAAGCAGGAAACTATAAATCAGTTAGCCTAACATCTGTCATTGGGAAAATGCTGGAGTTCATTATTAAGGAAGTAGCAGCACATTTAGAAAATCATTATAGTCAAGCAGAATCAGCTTGAAAGGGAAATCATGTTTGACAAATTTGCTGGAGTTCTTTGAGGATGTATTGAGCAGGGTGGATAAAGGGGAACCAGTAGGTGTCATCTGTTTGGATTTCCAGAAGGCATTCGATAAGGTGCCACATAAAAGGTTACCGCACAAGAAAAGAGCTCACAGGGTTGGGGTAATATTTAGCAAGGTTAGAGGATTGGCTAACTAACAGAAAACAGAGTGTCGCAATAAATGGGTCATTTTTAGGTTTGCAAACTGTAACTAGGGGGTGCCACAGGGATCAGTGCTGGAGCCTCAACTATTTACAATCTATGTTAATGACTTGGATGAAGGGACCGAGTGTAATGTAGCCAAATTTGCTAATGATACAAAGATAGGTTGAAAGCAAGTTGTGTGGAGGACACAAAGAATCTGCAAAGAGATATAGATAAGCTAAGTGAATGGGCAACAATTTGGCAGATGGAGTATAACGTGGGAAAATGTGAGGTTATCCACTTTGGTAGGAAAAATAAAAAAACAAATTGTTATTTAAATGGAGAGAGATGACAAAAGCTGAGATACAGAGGGATCTTGGGGTCCTTGTGCATGAAACACAAAAGGTTAGCGTGCAGGTACAACAAGTAATTAAGAGGACAAATGGAATGTTGGCCTTTATTGCAAGGTAGGATGGAGTATCAAAGTAGGGAAGTCCTGCTACAACTGTACAAGGGGTTGGCGAGACCACACCTGGAGTACTGCATACAGTTTTGGTCTCCTTATTTAAGGATATACTTGCATTGGAGGCAGTTCAGAGAAGGTTCACCAGGTAGATTTCTGGGATGAAGGGGTTGTCTTATGAAGAAAGGTTGAGCAGGTTGGGCCTATACTCATTGGAGTTTAGAAGAATGAGAGGTGAGCTTATTGAAACGTACAAGATTCTGAGGGGGCTGGACAGGGTAGATGCAGAGAGGATGTTTCCCCCCATGGGGGTATCTAGAACTAAGGGGCATAGTTTCAGAATAAGGGGTCGCACATTTAAAACGGAGGAATTTCTTCTCTCAGAGTCGTGAATCTTTGGAATTCTCTACCCCAGAGAGCTGTTGAAGCTGGGTCATTGAATATATTTAGGGTAGAGATAGACAGATTTTTTGAATGGTAACAGAATCAAGTGTTATGGGGAGCAGGCTGGAAAGTGGAGTTGAGGTCAAGATCAGATCAGCCATGATCTTATTGAATGGCGGAGCAGGCTCGAGGGACCAAATGGCCAACTCCTGCTCCTATTTCTTATATCACTGCCTTTGAAACTGAGCACAATTTCAGGATTTAATGCATGCACAGCCTAATGTGGAAATCGTGAAGTTGTGGTCTGTCATTCATTACCACTGGCTGCGCTGTTCCCCCCACTAGAGCCAGCAATCAGTGAAATCACTCAAATCAGGGAAACTGACGACAACTTTTGCTCCTCCGCAGTAATTATGCTGTTAAATTCCCTTTTTGATTGTGTTACTGGGATTTTAGCAGCATATTCACTGCTAATAATGGTTATGGGCCAGAAAAACTAATTTTGTGCAGTGTCAAATTTATCCATTTTAATAAAAATGTAAATTTTTAAGAAACTTTAAAATTTATTTTAAAAAAAAAGCTTGTTAATCTTTATTTCAGGTTTGCCTTTTCTCCATGAGAGCCCCAATCTTTGTTTTGCTCTCTAACATTTTTAAATTAGAATTTTAAGAACTTAGTCATTTCCTTGTTTGTTGACTGAGAATTCTGTGTTTTGATTGGCTGCTTAGACAGCTCGTTGACAGCTCACTAGGGAATCCCCACTATACTCTGTTGATTTGACTTACAAGTCGGAAAACCTGAACTTCGACAGAGATTGCGAGATCTTTGTGCGAAGCTTTCTTTGGGCCAGCGACAAACGCCTTTGCTTTGCTGCTGACTGCAAATTCCAGGCCAATACTCTAGCTGAGGCCTAACCAGTGTTTTACAAAGGTTTAGCATAACCTGCTTGTTTTTGTACGCTATTCCTCTTTTAGTAAAGCAAAGGATCACAAATGCTTTTTTACAGCCTTAACAACGTGTCCTGTCACCTTCAAAAAATTGTGTATACACCCCAGGTCTCTCTGTTGCTGCACCGGTGTTAAAATTGTACCATTTAGTTCATATTGCCTCTCCTCATTGTTCCTACCAAAATGCATCACTTCACACTTCTCTGCATTAAATTTCATCTGCCATGTGTTTGCCTATCTTACCATTCTGTCTATGTCCTCCTTATTGTTTATTACATCTCAGAGTTCCATATCATTTGCAAAATTTGAAATTATGCCCTGCGTGCCCAAGTCCAGGTCATTAATATATATCAAAAAGAGCAGTGGTCCTAATACCAACCCCCTGGGGGAACACCACTGTATATTTCACTCCAGTCTGAAAAACAACTGTCCATATACACACATCAACCATACTACCCTCATCAACCCTCTCCATTAACTTCATCGAAGAACTCAATCTTTCCTTTAACAAATTACGTGCTAACTTTCATTGTTAGCCCATACATTTCCAAATGCCAAGTGTGTGTGTCCTGGATTACTGACTTAATGAAAATGATACATTGTAACACTATAAAAATTTATTTTGTCCTGCCTGCTTCACTGAATATCTTCAGTTCTTCAAAAATATCCACATTAAAGAGTGTAAGAATGTAATACAATCATAGCAGTTTATACTTATCATAAAAATGTAGGAACAGGAGTAGGCCATTTCAGTGTCTCGAGCCTGTTCCGCTATCAATCAGATCATGGCTGATTTGTACTTCAAATCTATTTACCTTAATTTTCCCGACATCCCTAGATACGCTTACCTAACAAAAATCCATCAATCTCTGCTGTGACAATTTTAATGTCCCAGCATCCACAGCCTTTTTCGGGGAGCAAGTTCCAGATTTCTACTACCCTTCGTGTGAAAAAGTGCTTCCTGACTTCACTCCGAAACAGCCTAGCTCGAATTTTATTATACCATAATAAAAACAGAAAATGCTGGAAATACTAAACAGGTCAGGCAGCATCTGTGGAGAGAGAAACAGAGTTAACGTTTCAGGTCAAAGATGTTAGAGATAATTTCAGATTTCAGCATTCACAGTATTTTTCTTTTCTTTTTATTCTAATGATGATTGTTATGAGTAGAGTTCAGTTTACACAGGATTTTCAATTTAATTATAATATGCACTATGGTTCGATAAACTTTATAAAAATGATATCCATTAGAGATGTTTTATATCTACTTCCAGTTGCAATTATATGGTCAAATTAGACTAATGTAGAACAATCCTGCAGCAGGACACATCAGTTAGCCACAGGGTTTTAAGCATATGTCTGAATATACCGTCGACCTGAAATGGTAACTCTGTTTCTCTCTCCATAGATGCTACCTGACCTGCTGAGTATTTCCAGCATTGTCTGTTTTTATTTCATATTTCCAGCATCCACAGTATTTTGCTTTTATATTAAGATTATGCCCTCTTGTTATGGATTCCCCCAACAGAGGAAATAATTTATCTGCATCAAATCCTTTAATTATTTTAAATACTTCAATTAGATCACCCCTCAACCTGCTAAACTGAAGTCAAGTTTTTGCCCAAGTAATCCATTAAGCCCTGGTATAATTCTGGCGAATCTGCACTGTATTCCTTTCAAGGCCAATATATCTTTCCTGTGGTTCGGTGATGGGGTCTGACAAAAGCTCTGTACAACTGAAAAATCACCACCATTTTTCTATTCCAATCCCTTGAGATAAAGGCCAACATTCCATGAGCTCTTTTCATTAGTTTTTAGCGATCTGTGTAGATAGACACTAAAATTCCGTTGCAGCTCCTAGATGCGCTCTATTAAGCAAACATTCTGATTTGACTTTCTCAGATTCAAAGTCGTTGACTTTATACTTCCCAGTGTTAAAATCCATCTGTTACAGTTGTGCCCACTTAGTCTGTCTATGTCCCTTTGTAACTTTCTCCTCTTATCCACACAACTTATTGTACCTTCTAACTTCATGTCATCTGCAAACTTGGATAAACATCTCTATTCCTCCATCTAAGTCACCCACAATC
This sequence comes from Pristiophorus japonicus, assembly GCF_044704955.1. Lineage (NCBI taxonomy): Eukaryota > Metazoa > Chordata > Chondrichthyes > Pristiophoridae > Pristiophorus > Pristiophorus japonicus. The sequence continues at coordinate 188,311,668 of NC_091983.1, forward strand.
TCCATTTACCACACACACTTAATATATTTATAAAAAACTTTTGCTATTAGCTTTGATACCCATTGCAAGTTTTTTTTTCATATTCCTTTTTGTCAAAAGGGAAAATTCTCATTATTTGGCAGCTGAAGAAAATCAAAGACATTAGAGTAATCTAAGCACTCACTGCACCAGAAATCGAGTGGAGCAGGATTGCTGACTGATTGGGAATTCCATCTTTATCATGGCTTTGAGCAGAGTGGGGTGGGGAAACATAAATCAGAGGGGAAATTTGGGAAGGGGAGCGGGGAAGGAGGAGAACATGTCCTACTCATTTCCTCTCTCCTGCCCAATTGTTTTGTCAATGCCAAAATCAGCCTCAATTTTGTCCTTCCTCCAAAATGTCATTACTTTCAGGACCCAGTGTACATTTAAGCTTTGTCAGGGAATGTCTCGAATCTGAGGCCCCGTGATCAAATGATCTGGAGGTGGCTTAAATTGGCTCAGTGCATTTGTTCATGTGACTGAAGTATGATTAGAGATATTTCATTTTTTTCATTTTTAATCTTTCTACTGATGCCTCTGTGACTTTTTCAACTGACCTTTAAGACAAAATGCTGTGGCATTTGGAAAATGCTATTGCTAAGATAGCCGATGAAAGCGCACCAGAATTGTGAGAGTCTGAGGTGCCTCCTGCTTGGTGAAGCTTAAAGAGGGGGTCAACATAAAATAGCTTCAGTTCCCAGTTCTAGGCAGCTTCTAGAAAATACTACAACACTTATTTTCCCAGCAGTGACTGCAGAAGACAAGTGATACAATAGCAAACTTCAAAATTGATAAAAGGACTTAAGCTATTTAAATTGTAGAGAAGAAAATGTTAGTGTCAAGCACTGAGGAATCTTTGATAGCCCTTTTTTTAAAATAGAAAAAACGACCAGAGAGATGAACAAAAATGTGTACAATTTAGTAGAAATCTAATAAATAGCATGTTTTCAATGTTTCCAAATGTGCAATAGGTCCCCAGCTCACCCATTATTCAAAGCAATACACTGCAACATGGGCCGAACCAACTTACAGATCTGCTTCAAGTCCAATGAAGTGTTTTTAGCAAATAATATGAACTACTACCCTTAGACACTAACAAGAGTATAGAGAGTTGGATGGGGCATACTACAATATATAGTCCATTCCTGATAATTCAGTAATTTGTTTTTACCAAAAGATTGCAATATCCCACAATTTGAATGTAAATAAGAGCGCGATAGGAATTTAGTACTAAAAATTGAATTCAGGCAATTTGAATGAATCAAGATTGAATTACAAGAAGACCGTGCAGTCGGTATTTTGCATCAGCTGTTGAGACAGTTGGCTACAGCAAAAATGGGCACCTGAAATTAAATAGCCTTCTAAGCCTATTTATGCTAATAGTTGATTTGTCATTCATATTCAACTTCAGGCTAGAGCTCCAAACATTTTTTCATCTGGTCATGAAAAAAATAAAAATTCATGCTTGATAAACAAAATGTGGATTGGCCAATTATCATTGCACTAAATTATTTTCAGACTCGCATTCAGAGAATTATAGCATAGCTCTAATATTTAGGAACAGATAAATTACGCATGGGTCAAGTAAGGCTACAAAAGATCTTCAACCAAGATACAATATGGCAAGCACATTGGCTGCAGTTGAGCCATTAGTTTCTGGAACATCTATCAATATACAGAAAGTATTAAGAGTCACAAAACATTATATAATTTTACAGGACTGGCATTTGATAATTGCCATTGCTAATAGTATCAAGAATATGATTAGACCACTCAAAATCTATCAAGCAAAGACACAAAATTACAAAAGCGTTTTAAATTAAATTTCAATTTGGTCTCTGTTAGGACCAATTTTCTTTCTTGAGAGCGTGAGAGAGAGTACAAAGCATCCGCCACCAAAAATAAGCGAATTATCCATTTTCAGACCTCCTTGCCGCTTTGAACCAACCATGGGTGATGGACAATAGCAGCCCTCTTCTGTAGAAAGTACATGGTATCAGCTTGCCATTTCCCCCAAACATGTGGGAAAATGTTGATCCTGAAAAATGCTGCATCGCTATTTTCAATGGGATTGGTGAAAAAACTGAGCTACAGGGTTCTTTCCATCTGTAGCATTACCCCATTCTAATGGCTGTCCAAAGAACATTGATCGACACAATAGAATCTGGTCCAGCAGGTTCAGAAGTGTAACAGAGTAACTGGAACATCGTCTAAGAAAAGGTCCTTAAAGTATATCCTACAGAAAGGTGACCGTACAATCCATGAATGCACAATGTAAAAGCAAAAGAGAGCTCACTCTTGGAGAAGTTTTCATTCTTTGAGTGGATGCATTCTCCAAACACCATTGGATTTGTCCATGGTCCATTTCGCTCCGGGCAAATACATGCTCAACAATGTTGTGAATTTATTTGTCGGGATGCAATTAGCTGTTCTTGCCGAGTATAAAGGGGAGGCAGCAAGTCTTAACAGTACATTTTTAAGCTACAGCTCCGTCCAACCCTTGCTACTGTGACTTGGAAATGGGAGCCTCGGAGAGGGGTTTGAAGAATGTATCCAATTGACAACTCTACCAAGGTAGGAAATCGATCTATTTTCATTCAGCATTCTCCTCACACCATGGGGTGTAGGAAAAATAACACAAAGAAGGAGCCTCTGCAGTGGAGTTTCAGCACTGGCTGAAAGGACAGCTCTACCAAAGGTATATGGGATATAGCGAATCTAGAAAGTATTGTTTTGTAATTTTCATCATCCATCACCAGATCTGCCTGAAGCACATTAAGTGTTAGCAGGGCCCACTACCCTCTTCCAAAACTAGCCACTACTCTAGGAGAGTAAAGATAACATTTGGCTTCTTTTCGCCACGACCATCTAACTCCTTAGACCCCTTTTCCTTGCCTCCTCATGCCACACCAACAAGTGAAAGGACCTCATGGACCTCCTTGTAACTTAAAATAAGACCATCCATTCAGCTGCCTGTACTGCTTCTCCCCTTCCTTTGGTCCCTTGACCAAACACTCCCTCCCCACCACCATATCCCTGAACCCACATCTTTCTCGAGTTGTTCTCCTATCTGACCTTATGCCCCTCCAAGCTCATCTTGTCCATGAGATCTTTCACTTGCTCCCTGGACCCTATTCCCACTAAACCGCTGACCACCCAACTTCCTTCTCGGTGCCTAATCTTGCTCAGTGTAAATGGTTTCCTCTCTTCAGGTGATTATACTTCCTCATCCTCCTGGACCTCTCCTAGAGCCATTCACCACATAATTCTCCTACAATGCCTTTCCTCCTATGTCCAGCACAGTGGGTCCAACCCTTGCTTAGTTTCATGCTTACCTGATCATAGCCAGGAAATCTATAGGAATGGCTTCCCTTCCCAGCACTGGATCGTTAATTCCAGTTTTTACCCCTAGCCCCATCTTCTTCCTCATCTACATGTTGCCCCTTGGCGACATCATCCTAAGACATGGAGTCAGCTTCCACATGTATGCTGATGGCACACAGTTCTACCTTTCCACCATATCTCTTGACCCCTCCACCGTCGGTTGTCAGACTGCTTGCCTGACATCTAGTCTTGGATGATCCAGAATTTCCTCCGGTTAAACATGAAGACTGAAGCCATTGTCTTCCCGCAACCCCCCCCCCACCTCCCCGCCAAAGAATCTATACCGTTGCCACCAATTCCAACCCCCCTCCAGTGTCTCAGGTTGAACCAGACTCTTTGCAACCTTGGTGTCCTATTTGACCCTGAGCAGAGCTTCTGACCACATATCTTCTTCATCACAAAGACTGTCTACTTCCACATCATTAACAATACCTATTTCTGCCCCTGCCTCAGCCAATCTGCTGCTGAAAGCCTAATCCATACCTTTGTCATCTCCAAACATGACTATTTCAATGCTCGCTTGGCTGGCTTCCCAACCTCCATTAACTTAGGGTCATCCAAAACTCTTACCAATATCCTAACCCACACTAGGTCCTACTTCATCCCTAGATCCCACTATACTGTACCTCCAATTTGTTTCTTGTCCTGGTGTTTAAATCCCTTCATAGCCTCACCCATCACCCATACGTACCACCCTGAACTCTGTGACTCTTAATGTTGAAGCCTATGGCGATGCTCCATATCGTAGCTTTGCAAAAAGCCTCAACATGTAATTGATAGAGGCCGAAGATGCAACTTTTCAGTGGCCCTTTGCCTGAATTACAGAAAATTACACACAAATTAAAATCTGGAAAGCAATCATCCAATCCAGCCAGTCTGTGGTTGTGTTTATCTCTGTATCCCTTCATTCCCCCATTCCTTCAACGGCCAATCTAACCTATTCTTAAATGTTTACATGGTCTCTATTTCAATTCCAAAGCTTCACAATGTACTATGTAAAAATGTTTCTCCTGCTCTCAAAGAAAATAGCAGTGCATGCCAAAACAGGTGGGATGGACTTGGATGTGAGCACAGCACCCAGACAGCTTACATGTAAGCTTGGTGCTTGGTGGAATGGTGGAGATCTCACCAATAAAGAGTTGTAAGGCTGTGTGCGGTAGGCGCCAACTTTGGAAGGACGTTTGAAATGGGAAGAAGGTTCTTGGCACCAATAGGGTCAGGTACAGAACAGCATCAGAATTAACCAGCATCAGAAGGCAATTCACTGTTTATTGACTAAGGGATATACCCAGTACTGATAGGGGTTGAAGGAAGTCTTTGTTTGGTAGCGCCTTGACTTGAAGTGCTCTAATTCCTGTTGAATTATATTCAGAGGCAGAGTTAAGTATTATTTGAGCTTCAGTTTCATTGGATTGAAGACTTATTTTAATTAAAGATCGAGTCTCGTCATAGTGCATTTGAATCTGATCCTGTTTCTTCTGTATTTCAGAATCTTGTGCAAGATGAAAATGTGAGGCAGGAACAACAATCATTAGTAGCATGATCTGGAGGCAGGCATTTAGTACATAGATCGTACCCATCATGGAAAATAAATATTGGTATTTGAAACAATGCTTTAACCCTTCTGTTGGTGTTGAGAAAGCCAATGTAATGGCTTAGTGGTTGCATTCTCTCTGAAGTAAGAACAGGATTATGTGAAGAATAAACATTATACGTAAGTGGTAGCAAGGCCTAGAATTTGAGGTAATCCGAGTAACATCAGACACAATCTTGGACCTGTAGCAATGTACACTAAGCGCACCATTTTTATATTATTTCAGACAGATGGTTAATTTACACTACATATATGAAGAATTAGATTAGCGTCTTATTCCTGTCAGGTGGAAATTCTTCCATATTTGATTGATTCCCTTGGGTCAGCTTCCGATTTAAATGTTATAATAATTAGCAAATGTGAATAGTAGTGGTGTTCACTGGTAATTGATGTTTGAACATGATGCAAAGGTTTAGCTGCTAACCTGGAACTAAATAGGCAAATTTAAATAATTGTTGCTGGTTATTCACTGGCAATTGTATCTGTTTGTAAAATGTTAGTCTTCAGGGCAATGACAAGCTTTCTTCAAAAAAAAGCTCATCTGGCACTTGCAAGTGTGACATCTGAAGCATGACTGACAGCACACTAGGCACAAAAGTTTGTTTATAGCATGACTCAAGTGATTTGTTTTGAATGAACATTTCAACATAAAATTACAGAACACTAATAAACTGTGGCTTCTTTGGGGTTTTTTGCACAAGTCTTTGTTAATTTGTTCTTAGGATGTGGCCAATGCTGTATCCCCAGCTGCCTTGAGAAGATGGTGGTGATTGTTTTTCCTGAACCATTGTTGGTTAGGGAATTTCAGGATATTGATCCAGCAATGATGAAGGGAGATATATGTCAGGTGAGTGGCTTGGAAGGGAACTTAGGTGATAGTATTCCCACAATACTGCTACACTGTCCTTCTGGTAAAGGAGACAGAGGAGGGAGTTGCCATTGAAATAACCTTGATGAACTACTGCAGTGTGTACTGTAGAACTTGTAGATGAGTATTACAGCCACTCTTGACTTGAGCCTTGTAGTTGATGGATAGGCTTTCAGGGCTCAGGAGGCGAGCCAATCATCGAAGCGAACCCAGCCTCTGCTCTTGTAGCCAGGGTGTTGATGTTGCTAGTTCAGCTATACTTCTGGTCAATGGTGATCGGCAAGATGTTGGTGGTGGGGGAACTTGGCAATAATGGTAGTTTTGAAGTTCAAGGAGTAATGCAGAAAGTACTAATTTATATCTGTATTTTATATTAGTGGTGGCATAGGATTTCAGTACCAGCATTGGGGCAATAATGAAAAAACAATGATGGAAACTTCCTCTAAGTAGGAAGGAGAACTTAAAGAAGCTTTACAAAATTTGGACAAACATGTCTCCATTTGTACAAAACCCTAATTTCTAAGCAGTACTAAGGAAGCTACATCTATTAGTACTGGTTCATACTTTTCCCCCCCTCAAATGTGGTTTGATGCTCAGAAGGCACAGACAAGACGACACAGACAAGATTGGTGAGCTATCTTCAGGTACGAATGCATCCGAGTGCTAGACTGCACTTCGGGATGCCAGGTTGTTAGTCAGTAACAATTAGCACTGAAGAGGCAACCACTGTTGGATCACCAATACAGACTAAAAACTAGAGTTAGATCACTGGAAATGGTATCCATATTCTGGATTACTTGAGTAAGGTACAGGGAATACTAATAAAGGAAATGTCCCCTTTTAAAAAAGATTTTCCAAGAAGCCGCTTCTAAAACAAAGACATCATGAGAGGTATCTGCTGTTGTCAGCGGCTGTAGTAAATGCTCAAAGGCACCTTGTGCCCTGTTTGAAACAAGTATAGTTTTATACCAATGGCTTTGCAACACAATTTCAGCCCATTTACAGGCCCGTCTGAATATAGCATCAGTTGGGTCTTTGGTGTCAATAGGGTGGGCGAGATGCTCCATTTTTTAACTCCTGGCTGCCCTTTTCTCAGACACAAAATGGATGCACGTGGGTTCAATTTCTCCCCCACTCTCCACTTGGAGGAATCTAGAATTTTTTGGCCTCTATTACATGTAGAATATCATAATTTTTTTAACAAATCTGTTTCAATTACTATTTTAGTTCACAGACATTAAAATAATTAGTAAAAAAAATTAATTACCTGAACAGTCTGGTAATCAGATGGATCAAATCCCTTCACAGTCACCTCTCTGAAAATTCTTGGCTCCAAATTATCTTTGGTCAGATCACAGTAATAAATAATACCTGGAACAGATTGGCACAAGAAACATTTTAAATATACATATGAATCATAATAATTCTCAGAAAATGAGCTTCAATGTGGAATAGCAAAGAATGAGAGTTTGTGTTTGCTCATAGCTACAAAAAAAGTATGATTTCATATTTATTTTAGAGTCCTACAAAAAAGGATACTACTCTATTGCTTCAGTGCTGAAAAAAACTTTCACAACCTACATCAGGATTTAAAAACTGGTGTAAGCCACTTTGTAGCTAGCAAAAAATGACAAGACAATATAATGCATGCAAGTCTAAGCTTCTCTAGTTGTAGACAACTTTCATTTGGAATTCTCACTGAAGAATGCTACTGAAACCGATACATCTTTATAAACTAGGAATGCTAGTGATGCCCAGAAAAGTATTTTCCACAAAAAACACTGATGTGGATGGTTATGCAAATTAAAAACAATGAACATATTATGAAATATTGATACACGAGAGTCCAGCTTTGTTGTAGTAATATTCCCCCCCCCTTCTTAGAGTATGGTTCCACGGACACTAGAAGCTTTCTAGTACCTCAAAAAAGTGGCCATTATTCACATGTGACGTAGATTAAAAATAAAGCATACTTGGTTTGGTACTAGGGCAAGACATTCAGATTTATTCTCATCTCTCTCTCTATTCCTCCAACACAAATGATCTATGTACTATTAATAAAATACAATCTGTGCTCCATTGCTACCAGTACTTCCTGTGAATGACTTAAGCTAAATGAAGTGTGTGCATCTGACAGCAATATAAATTAAACATGAAGATGTTCAACTAGTCAAAGGAACCCAATGAAGAGAGCACACATATAGCAGAATTAAGCATTAAGATATGGAGACAAGTTATTATTCACTGGTACACAAAGCCTGAATGGAATTCCCCTCTCCCAATGTAACAATTATAAATTGAAGTAAATTCTATTAATTTATTAATGAGAAAAAATAACTTTTTAATAAAACACTGACTGGTTCGAATGATTCATTAACAGTAACAGACAACCATTTACTTAATAAAATTTCAACGTTAGATACTGATGTAAAAGTGTGATAAAAATCGTAACAAAAGTAAAGCTGTGCACAAGACGTGGATGCACACATCACATTTTTAATATGGTATAGATGATGCTTACTAAAGGTAGCAAGAAATACAAGATGCATGCAAATGTGTTGCATTTAAAAAGCAGGACTGCTGTTTGCATTTTTGCTCCCTCCATTTGCTTATTTGGGATTTAGCTACCATTATACAGATGTCAAGAGACAACTGTGGGCAGGCAAATCAAAATCAATTACTACAACAAAAACCCTTTAACAAAAGCATGGATATTTCTTTAATAGCTGTGTAGAAGGTAATAAAAAAAGTGAAGGCTATGTTGGACACAGTAGGGATCATATAATTAATATGTTTACTGTATGCAGTAATTGTCAGGTTTGTCACATTTTTCAGAAGCTGTTCTGCAATGTGATCAATCACTTCTGATGTTACTAACTTTATACGCAATGACTCTGGGCAACAACAAAAAAATGCCCTGAAGACATGTGTCACGTTTGGAGTTCCCTGTAGAAATCAACTGTGAGGAACATTACAATTATTAATTATAGTTGCCAACATAATCCAATTATCATGTACTACTTTAATTTAAACCATAAATACTCAAAAGAAAACACCATTATTTAATTCAGTTAAATAGAATTTATTTTAGCGCCATCAATTTTCTCCTTGCTGGGTATGATTCCACAGCTGCCCGTTTCCCTAAAGTATCTCACACCCAAGTGGCCACTATTCATGTGTGCACCTGGACAACATGTGACAGCAACCATTTCCAACCACATGACCATCATAGGCAACCCCATTCCTGCCCTCGCCAGTGCGCACACAATTCTAACACAATCAGATAGCAACCAGGAACAGGAACCCTGTTAATTATCCCCTCCCTAACCATCCAGTACAGTACCTGTACTCCGAGTAGTGTCCCAACTAAGTGAGCACAGGCCAAGCATCAAACCTGGGACCTCTGTGCTATTCACTGAACTATTGTTAAGTTTATCCACACTTGTTTTTCATCACTAGCCAAAATTCTACAATCTTGTTATTTTTTTCTAGAAGCAAAACAAATAGAAATACTGAAAGAATAGTTTATGGATCAAATTTAGACAAAGTATGCTTAATAAAAATGTTTAACTGTATAGTATATCAAAACTTACTGTATGTGGGGGAGAGGTGGAAGAGATAAAATGGCAACGATTTGAGCTGATTAACTGGAAAACTACACCGGCCTCTATGTGTATTATTTTCCAACGATCAGTGTAACTTTTCAAATCATATACTTTCAGTAATGTTACTATCTTTAATCCTTTAGCCAAGATGTTCTCATGCAACTGCTGCGTGACCTGTCCTGGCCATTGATGTGAGTCACTGCATCTATAAATTACTAGTATGACCAATATTTTATGGTTTTTATGGTGACTAGCAGATCTCCCATGGCATTGCTTGTGGTAAATTAGAGGAAACACTCTTTCATAAGAATAGAGGTGTTTGGTGGGAGAGGGAAAGTGTGACAAGAAGCAAGTGTAACACTTCAGGAAGTGAGCACTATATGAAGATTTCTAATTTAATACTAGTCTATTCTCCAGCAGCATTGTATATGGGGAGTAAAGACCGCATGCAGTCTTCAGGAAAAGCTGGGTTAGAAGGCAAGGAATAATTGGACCAGAGCACAGGTGTTATTCAATCCCCATTTTAAAGTCATACATTCCGGCTTTATTTTTATATAATAATTTGAATTATTATTTATAGTATCAACCTAAAACATTAACTCTGCTTCTCTTTCCATAGATGCTGTCTGAGTTGCTGAGTGCATCCAGGATTATTTGTTTTTATTGTATTTATATAGTGTCTTTAACATATAAACTTCTAGGATGCTTCACAGAAGTGAAATCACATAAATATGGACACTGAGCCAGAGAGATATCTTTGAAGGAGGTAACCAAAAGTTTGGTCAAAAGATAGTTTTTGAAGAAGGTCTTCAGGAAGAGAAGGCGGTGGAGAGGTTTTGGGACAAAATTCCAGAGTATAGGGTTTAGAAGGATGAAGACAAGGACCAATGGTGGGGGTATGCACAAGTTTGCCAGAGTTGGAGGAAGGCATTTCTCAGAGGATTGTAGGGCTGGAGGTGGTTACGGACATGGGGGAAATGGGGAGAAGGGGCAGGAATCCATGAAGGGATTTAAACATGAGGATGAGAATTTTGAGTGTATGAGGTGTTGGGTAACAAAGGTCAGCAAGCAAAGTGATTGTAAGCAGGACTTGAAGTGATAGGTTACGGGCAATTGAGTTTTGGAGTTGAAGTTTATGGAGCATGGAGGTTAAGTGACTGGTCAAGAGGGCACTGGAACAGTCGAGTTTGGAGGTGACAAAGCCAAGGAAAAGGTGAGCGAGGTTGCAAACAGTCTGGATCAACCCTAAACAGGGGCTGAAGCAATGCGTTGAGGCAAGGGAAAAGGTGGGTGATGCTACAGCAGTCTTTGTGATGGAGAGGTTTTGGGGTCAGAAGTTCAGCTCAGGGTCAAATAGGATGCTGAGGTGGTGAACCGTCTGTTCAACCCGAGACAGGGGTCAAAGTTTGAAATAAATGCTTGTAAAACATGTCCACACTTACAACTTAGCTTTTTCTTATTTATTGCTTTTGTTTCACTGTGATGTAATTATGTTTAATGTGGAATTTTTAATAACAGATGCAGTGTACAACCTTTTTTTTCCTTCCAGAGGCTAGGTAAGGTTAGGGATGAAAATTTTGGCGATTTGTGGTACCTGCTGTCAGCAGTAAGTACGCATGCTGACCCTCATTTCATACAGAACCCTTATACTCTACAAAGAGACGACATCTTATCAGTCTGTATTGGATTCAAACTCAAGTCCTCAAAAGTCAGCACACTAACCCAATATGTCACTTGTCCCTCTGTCCAAACATTTTAAGATTAACAAAATATACACCAGTTTCCTATCTGTACTTGTGAAAATACAGACTACTATAAAATCATGGAAATTACAGCACAGAAGCAGGACATTCAGTCCAGCTTACCAATATGAGATAATGAAAGGCAAGTTGTAAACTCACCATGAGCTGTTTGTCATTCTTGATACAATGCAGCACATTAAAAACTTTCATTCTGGACTTCTTAGAATCATAGAATAGTACAGCACAGGAGGCCATTCGGCCTATTGAGTCTGCGTGGGCTCTTTCGAAGAGCAATCCAGTTAGTCCTATTCCCCAGCTATTTCCCCAGATCCCTGCAATGTTTTCTCCTTCAAGTATTTATTTAATTCCCCTTAGAAGGCTACTATTGAATCTGTATCCACCTCCCCATCAGGCAGTGCATTCTAAATCCTAATCACTTGTGCGTGAAGAAGTTTTTCCTCATGTTGCCTCTGGTTCTTTTGCCAATCACCTTAAATCTGTGTCCTCTGGTTTATAGACCCTTCAGCCATTGGAAACAGTTTCGCTTTATTTATTCTATCTAAATCGTTCATGATTTTAAACACCTTTATTAAATCTTCTCTTAGTCTCTGCTCTAAGGAGAACAACCTCAGCTTCTCTAGTCTATCCACGTAACTGTAATCCCTCATCCTTGAAACCATTCTAGTAAATCTCTTCTGTGCCCTCTCCAAAGCCTTCATGTCCTTTCATTGTAGCAACCTGCAACGGGCACCGTAAGAATGATAGTGAATATATGATACAGATGAAATGTAATTGAGCTGACAATGACAAAAGGAAATGCTGGAAGGCATTTGCTTAATGTGCTGAGTAATAAACGTAGTCTACCAAAAGAAGCTGCAGTTCATTAATTTAGCATGTTAAAACCATGGCCAGAGTGCACTTAGAGTATTTGAGAACTACTTTAGTCCACAAAGGAAATGAGCCAGAACAACTGTACATTATCTTTATTATAATGGCATCAGATAAAAATTCTATGATATATTTAGTTATATGTGTTTGCAAGCAAACAAAAACCACTGGAGACTACTTTTCCATGAAAATGGTTCCCCCTTTAAAATTTGCTCAATTTCTTTTCAAAACAGGCAGCTGATCATGATTCTGGACAGTTTTAACTAAGTTTGACACTGCAACTAATAGCTTAAACACGCATTTCAGAACTGCGACTTAATATAAATAAAATTAAATGTCACAGTATACTGTTACAATTTACATGTCACAGATTCTAACATAGCATTTAATAGATTCCTTTACTCTTTTCAGAGTTGAAACATTTTTTCATCACTGAAAAGATTGTAGTAATTAAGGAAAATGGCACACTGTGCAGGAGGCAGCACTGTGTCTTGCAGGGAGATAAATATGACCCAGAATTTTTTCAGAAAAATGTTACAAAATATATGGTGGTGGTAAAAGTTATTATTTTGAAATGCATTACATCTCAATATTCCCTTCAGCTATAGCCTATTGATTTATAAAGGAAAAGGTCCTGCTACTACAGTCCTTGTTCACTGATCAGCTACTGAGCAAACTATCACAGACAGATGATCCTCTATTTGACTTCTCAATAATACCTAGAGAAAAGAGACATGTTGGGAATAAAATGTCATAGGCAGTCCCAGTCCCTCGAAGCGAGGATGACTTGCTTCCACACCAAAAAGGGGTGAGTTCACAGATGTTTCAATGAAGGACCTAATATTCCAGGGCCCGAACTACGTCGTGAAGGGTGGGAGATGCCTGTGCTTGGATTTTTTTTAAACGTGTGGTGGCAGTTGCATACCAGCTAGGTCTTGGTCCAGTGGCAAGGAATACCCAAAACTAACTGGAGACCAGCTCTGCTGCACAGACCGAGCGCGTACACATATCAGTGTGGGCTGGCCCGTGCTGCCCCTGGGCTCTTGCCTCTTCTCGGCCCCGGTCACTTCCCTCAAGGAACTTTTGCCACTCCTTCGCCCCTCCTGCTGTCCTGCCCGCACTGCAATCAGCGACCTGGCTTCGTAGCTGTCACCCAAAATGTAATATCTAAATGACAGCGTCCGGTAGAATAATTCATTTAATAAGAGAACAAGTCATTTAGTTTATTCAAGATGACCAAGGAATTGATTGTGTTGTCAGACACTTAGAAGTCAGTCTATAAAGCAGATCCTAAATGCTCTAGATTTAAATAGCAAGAAAGAAAAAAAATCAACTAGAAAGAAAAATAAATTTGGTATTACTGCCAATAATTAACACGTATTACTTGATTTTCCACAGCTGCTAATACTCCTAGCTAGACAAAAGAAACAATAATTAAGCCACACAAACTGTGCCAATTGCTGGTGAAGTCATGCGAACAACATGTTGATTTTATTTGTGTCACATTTTATTGGTCATGCAGTCTTGAAAGGATCAGTCAGCCCTAAGAGAATAGTGGCAAGGGGAAACGAGACAAGTGCCGATAGTATCATCTGCTTCCCAAAGCTCCAATTGTGCTCCTGCATTTGAAGCCAAATAATTACTGTATTCTTCTTTCCACAATAAAGAATTTCATTTTGTTGGAAACATGTGAGATCTTCAAGTAATATTTTGATGCACATTATATGGAATAAGTACCCAACTCTTTGTCTTGATGCCCCTTCATTACACAGACCATTTTAATTCTAACTAAATGCAATTGTTGTATTATTACTGAAGAGAAAATATGGGTTACAAGTATATGGGTTATAAAAAAAAACACAATTGGATAGAAAAGATATAAATAAAAAGGAAATTAGTTGCAGATGCTGGAAAACAGAGCAGGTCCAGCAACATCTGTAAAGGTAAAAGATGGGTTAAATGAAGGATGCAGACCCCTCATTGGAACTGGAAATAGGGTGATAAGAGCTAGGGCTATACCAACAAAGAAAAAAAGGGGGGGGGCGAAAAGAGAGAAAGAGAATGAGTGCCTGTTGTTCTCTTCCCCTATCCTTTGTTTAATTCATCCCCATGAAGGGATTTTTGAGGTGAAATTCAACTTCGCTAGTAGTGCCAACAGGCAGTGACTCGACAGCCTGTTTTATAACCTGCCCAATTTTCCTTTCCACTGAAGTTGAATTTCGCACCCTTTATCTAGTGGTAGAGCTAGGTTTGGCCGGCTGAGAGTGGGTGGGTGGGGGAAGGGGGCAGCGTGGTTCTGAACAAGATTTATCCAACTTGACAGAAAAAGGACCGAGCTGGGAACTGGGGATCGCCAACATTCCGAGTCCGAAGGCAGAGCCAGGAACCACAAAGGCTTTCAGGCTGAACCTGGAGGCTGAAGATGGGCGACGGAGGTTCCTGGGTGCAAAATGGAGGTGTTTGTCCAAAGTCGCGTTAGTCAAACTGAAAATAATTAGGGTGGGGGTATGGAAGTCATTAGCTCATTGTAATTGAAAAAACTACTTTGTCTTTAGGGTCGAATTTTACTTGGCAATCTGTATGAATTTGATACTCTACTAACCTGGTGTCAGGAAACTTGTAAACTGGTAGAAGATTTCAGAGTCCTTCTTTTGCCCACTGTAACCCACAATACTGCCCACATCCAACGGAAATGTCTTTAAGTGTGCGCCTGTGGCTAGCTCATGCAGCTGTAGTGCGTGCTTCACATCATGAAGGTAGCATAAAATCAGAAAATTGGCCTTGACGCATCCTGCCCATTCTGAAAATAGATAACTTAAATAGTAAGTGCGGTGGAAAAAGTAAGACCAAATTTTAATTACCATTATTGACCTCAAGTAAGGCAACAATCTCAAATACACGTTTTGCTTTTTTGATGATTCATGTATAGGCTTAAAAAATTAAAGGATATTATACAATTATGAAATAGAAATAGAATTCTCCAGCAAATTGAATGTATTTTTTTCAGTAATTGTTACATTCAGAAATCTTCATACAATCATTATTCATTATACAGCAAAGAGAGTGCACCTGCCGATGCCAACAGCTGACACAAACTGATTAAAACAGAGCAAAATCACTGTATAAAATTTAAATGTATTGAAAGTAATCATTAATAGCAGGAGAACTTAATGAAGATTTTAAACCAGCAGCTCTATATTACTCAGGCTTTGCTCCTTCAGTTTGGCATTTAATAAACTGCAATTAGAAACATAGAAATTTACAGCGCAGGAGGCCATCTCGGCCCATCGTGTCCATGCCAGCCGACAAAGAGCCAGCCACACAACCCTTGGTCAGCAGCCCTAAAGGTACAAACCTATGAACAATGACGGAAAGGCAAAGAGCATCCAGCCCAACCAGTCCGCCCCACACAACTGTAACACCCCTTATACTGAAACATTCTACACTCCACCCCAACTGGAGCCATGTGATCTCCTGGGAGAGGTAAAAACCAGATAAAAACCCAGGCCAATTTAGGGAGAAAAATATCTGGGAAAATTCCTTTTCGACCCAGCTAGGTGATCGAAACTAGTCCAGGAGATCACGCTGGCCGTATTTTATTCCCTGTAGTACTTACCATTATAACTGCGACATCCAACAAAAGGTCATCCAGTCTAATCCCAATTACCAGCTCTAGGTCCGTAACCCTGCAGGTTACTGCACTTTAAGTGCCCATCCAACCATCTCTTAAAAGTGGCGAGGGTTTCTGCATCCACCACTCTTCCAGGCAACGAGTTCAAGAACCCCCCCCCCCACCCTCAAATCCCCTCTAAACCTTCCACCAACCATCTTAAAACTATGCCCCCTCGTTATAGACCCTTCCACCAATGGAAATAGGCTCTTACTATCCACTATGTCCAGGGCCCTCAATATTTTGTACACTTCAATGAGGTCTCCTCTCAACCTCCTCTGTTCCAATGAGAACAAACCCAGCCTATCCAATCTGTCCTCATAACTAAGATTCTCCATTCCAGGCAGCATCCTAGTAAATCTCCTCTGCACCCTCTCTAGTGCAATCACGTCCTTTCTATAATACGGCGACCAGAACTGCATACAGTACTCCAGCTGTGGCCTAACCAAAGTATTATACAATTTAAGCATAACCTCCCTGCTCTTATATTCTATGACTTGGCCAATAAAGGCAAGCATTTCATATGCCTTCTTGACCACCTGGCCTGCTACTTTCAGGGATCTGTGGACAAGCACTCCAAGGTCCCTTTGCTCATCTACACTGTTAAGTCGCCTAATGCTTAATGTTTATACCCGTTCCTTATAGCTCTCCCAAAGTGCATCACCTCACACTTCTCCGAATTAAATTCTATTTGCCACTGCTCTGCCCACCTGACCAGTAGATTGATATCCTCCTGCAGCCCATAACTTTCCTCTTCATTATCAACCACAGTCAATTTTAGTGTCGTCTGCAAACTTCTTAATCATACTTCCTATATTCAAATTTAAATTGTTGATATATACCACAAAAAGCAAAAATTATATGAAAGATGACCTCTGTGGAATCCTAGCAATATAAAAGACTTCACCTGATATGACTTGACCAATATAATATGGCATGTACATCTGTGTATAAAGAAAAACAAACGGATTCAGTTCAGCACATTTATCAGGACAGACTCCGACATTGCCTGCTTTGGGCTGGTCCAAAAAAAATAACAGCCAGGCGAGACCAAAAGGAAGCTAAACTAATACCATTTTGGCAAGTGTTGAATGCCCTACAGAGGGGTTAGAATTCAGTCTAACTTTCATATAATCATAAAGCAAACTTAAGCTTAGCATAATAGCTGTAACTTAACGGGAATGGCTTCACGAGACTGTGCAAATGCCATCTTTCTTGGAGAATGTTTCCACTAAACTTTGTAATGAGCTCAGGAACCTGAGGGACTTTGGCTGGCTGTTGGTTGCGCAGGGGATCTACTAACGCTTTCTTTCCTCTTCAACATAAAGCTGATGCTTGAAGTTCAATCATTAATGCAGCTCTCCTGTGATCTTCCTTTTTGCATAGGAAAAGAAAGTAGTTCCAAATAGTGACCCTTTTCTGTATACTGTAGACTAAAGGTTTTACCACTTCCAACCTGGCATCCCCCACGATGTTTGGGGAATCCAGGTTTCCCAATTCCTGTATTTATAGTCATTTCTATTTTTTTATTTTAGATTTACAGCTTCTTTCCCTTTCTCTATATTGCAATAGTGACTACACTTCAAAATGCCTGTGAATTATCTTTGGACGTTCTGAGGTCATGAAAGGTGCTATATAAATGCAAATTCTTCTCCTTTATTTCAAGTTTCCACTTCCTTTGTAGAATCCATATCTAAATCATTGGCCCAAATCTTGCTGGAGCAGGGCATCTCGTGGCATGTGCTGTTAGGTGGACTTTTTCCTGTAGCCTTCAGCTCAAAGTTTTTTTGCCCTGTAAGTTTCTGGAAGTACGAGCTGATAACAGCGTAGTGAAAGCAATAGGGTACCTGCGACCTTAGTGAATAATGGGACCAACAATGAGATTAAAGGATTAAGAAAAAAGAATAATGACGGAGAAGGAGGGTGAATTAGAGCCAAGAAAAATAAAGAGAGGGAAAGATAGATTGGACTGAGAGAGAGAGAGAGAGAGAGAGAGAGAGAGAGAGAGAGAGAGAGAGAGAGAGAGAGAGAGAGAGAAATACACAGGAAAAGAAAGAAAAAAAGTTAATTTAATCCAAAAAGAATTTATTGCATGCAGGAATGAGACTAAAGAGTTTAAATTGTTCCCTTTCTGGGTTGAGAGGTTGAGAGGTTGACTAGCATTGCATTAACAAGCATCATTTTGTTAAAAAGGGTAATTATGTACGAGCCATAACTTTCTGCAACGTGTTTAATCTGCAAATTCTTAAAAATGGGGGTGATGGGGCCTAAGGGGGAGAGGCTGTTTGTCAGCAAGTTATGGCGATTCGCAACTCGTGGCGTATCGCTTCCTTCGCCGAAACTTGCTGGCTGATTTGCGCATTAACAACGGCGTGCGTCGTGACCTCGCCATTACTTTTCCATGAATATTTGAGCCATTAAATTGTGTTTTTTCTTCTTCTTTTCAAATGCTAATAGGCCTGCTGCGTATTGCTGCAGCAGTGCTTTATTTGTTGCTTTGCCTCAGTAAACTCCTGTTTTCTCACAAACCACCGCTCTACACAATATATATTATCTAGAAAATCACATTGCGTTTAAAAAGGCTCAAATAGTTTTGTGTTCTATTTAGAAAGAACTACCGTGTCTGGAAATATATAACAACTGTACAGGTATTGTGTACTATACAGATAATTACTAAAGCTGGTAGAATCATGCACCTGTAACATTCCTTTAAAAATATTATGCAGTGGCCCAGTGCCATAATATTGGCGGAACGACGCAATAGCTCCAAAGAAACTGATATATTACTGCAGTTCCCTACACAGAAAGGGAAGGAAAAAAAAACAAGAGGCAAGTGACTGTTCTGTTCACCTGAACTGGTTACAAAATTACTGGCATAAGTGGGAAAGACAAAGTGGGTAAAAATTAGTATACAAATAGAGTGGCATAGTGAACTGATGTATTAATCCAATGGATTATAACACAGATGTAACATGTGATTTTCACTTGATAAGTTCTCATCTTAGACATCCCATTCAGCACGCGTGTGCACACACACAAAAAATACACGCACGCAAAAACACACATCTATTCAGCTCAAATGTCTTTCATATACCTCCAAGCAACTGGATCATCAGGGTATGTTGGAGAAAACCTATGGAGAGATAATTCCTTAACTTGTGACAAAGATAAATTGTACAGAAAATGAAATTCACACTTACCTAGTACATCTTTCTCATGCTCCGCAACTAAAGTTTTCCACTTGGAAGGATCAGGATCACTGAAGTCAATATTAATTAAGCGGTAACAAGGAGAACTGAGATTTGTCTTGAATGTGAATACTGTCCCTTCATTAGTGACATATTCATACTCTGCATCAAAGTTATCCACCAGCTTGACCCAAGGCAGAATTCCTATTGAAACAGAACTAAGTTAATTGATTAATTTCTCTCAGAAGGTCTTAATAAACAATATATGTTATTGAGAAGATAATCAAGCACGGAACAAGTAACAATGTACAATTCGTCCGATCATGGATTCTGTTTCGTCTATTTAATATTCTCAGGTAAAGTTGGCAGAGTTGGGCTTCAGAAAGATTATTCTGCAGAGCCACCTGATGGCCAGAGCCTGTAAGTGCAGCCGTCTACAGCCTGCAACTAACTACAGCATTCATAAAAAATAGGAGCAGGAGCGGGCCATTTGGCCCCTCGAGCCGGCTCTGCCATTTAATAAGATCATGACTCCCAGGAGGTGTTTGCAAACAAAAATCCCATTATGTTTGCAGAGGTAATTTTCAGATTAGATTTGACAAAATTGTGACAAAAGCAGTAGTTTAGTTGAACAGGAAATGTGTGCAAACACAGAATATTTCAGAAGATATATTTATTCAAGACATTTCAGGGACCAAATGAGTTTCAGAAAACAAATTAGACAGAATACCGAAGATTGCAAAATTCTGGAAAAAAAAAATTGGGATTGCTTGATTACTGCTGGTAGTCTTCGAGCTGCTGCTTATCCAGAAAGTGAAAGTCAATCAGGTGTTTCAATAAGTGAATCAAACAAAGTAGTACCAATTTGCATAGATTTGAATAAATGTGGGGATAATTGTAAGAAATTTGATTATTTTTACGAGTGAAACGTGGCTGAAACGTATTACACGAAGCTTGCTAAAGAAAGTTAAAGAAAGCAAATTGTGAGGAGGACACAAACAATTTGCAAAGGGATATAGACACGCTAAGTGAGTGGCAGATGGATTATAATGTGGAAAAATGTGAGGTTATCCAATTTGGCAGAAAAAATAGATAAGCAAATTATAATTTAAATGGAGAAAAATTGCAAAGTGCTGCAGCACAGAGGGACCCAGGGGTCCTTGTGCATGAAACACAAAGTTAGAATGCAGGTACAGCAGGTAATCGGGAAGGCAAATGGAATGTTGGCCTTTATTGCAAGGGGGATAGAGTATAAAAGCAGAGAAGTCCTGCTATAACTGTACAGGGTGTTGGTGAGGACACACCTAGAGTACTACGTACAGTTTTGATCTCCGTATTTAAGGAAGGATATACTTGCATTGGAGGCTGTTTAGAGAAGGTTCACTAGGTTGATTCCAGAGTGTAATGTCTGTAAGCTTGTAATGTTTGTAGCTCCACATTGTGGATGTGTACATATTGTGTACTGCAACTACAGAGTTAATAATAAACAGAACCAGGCATGTTCCAGAAGCTTCCGACAGAGCTGCCTGCCATGTTAGAAGCTGTGTGTGCTGTGCTCTGTGAATATAGCACATTTGGCGACGAGGATGGGATTTTTCAGATGATTTAAAGCTGAAATTTTGTTGGTGAAGGATTCAGTCAGCTGACAGAGACTTTAGAAGCTTCTGTCTTTGGAAAAAAGCTACGAAATCCAAAGTAAAATACAGCACACTGTGTGAACAGCTAGAATTTAAAATGACAGGTGTAATGGGACATTTGGGTGAATATCGACACGACCGGGAACGTTTTAAAGCGTATCTGGATCGGCTAGAAATGTATTTCACTGCAAATAACATAATTGACGTTCCAGTCCAGAATCAGGCAATATTGGAACGCAAGAGAGCTATCTTCTTATCGGAGGCGGGTCCAGCATTGTACGAAACCCTTGTAAATCTGCTTGTGCCTGACAAGCCAAAGCACACAACGCTTAGAATTTTAACGAAGCTGGAGTTTGGAGTGTCTTCCGCCCCTGTCATATTCCAAGGGGTGATGAACCAGATTTTGCAAGGTATTGAAGGGGTAGTATGTTATTTGGATGACATACTAATTTCAGCACCAAATAGGCAAATTCATAATAACATATTGAATGAAGTCCTCAAAAGGCTAGAGAAGCACAGAGTACAAGTGTCTGCTCCGAAATGTGAGTTATTTAAAAACTCAGTGGAATACTTAGGGTGCAGAGTAGTCAAAGATGGTTTACATCGAACCATGGAAAAATTGGATGCAATTAGAAATGCACCCACTCCCAGGAATGTCACTGAACTTCGTTCATTCTTAGGTCTTTTGAACTATTATGGGAAGTTCCTACCAAATTTGGCTACCGTATTACATCCACTGAATGATCTATTGAAAAAACAAGTCCATTGGAAGTGGTCAAAAGAATGCGATACAGCATTCAAAGAGTGTAAAAGCAAAGTGGTAGCGAGCACTATGTTAATTCACTATGACATATCTAAGGAGATTAAGCTAGCATGTGATGACTCTCCTTATGGAGTTGGGGAAGTAATCTCTCATGTATCACGTAGGGGGGAGGAGACCCCAACTGCTTTTGCTTCATGCACTCTCAGTGCCAGGAGAGTAATTATGCGCAAATTGAAAGGGAAGCTTTGGCATTAATTTTTGGGGTTAAGAAGTTTCACAAATACTTGTATGGTCGTAAGTTTACCAATGTTACAGACTATAAGCCCCTGAACAGCAATCCTCCATCCAAGGTCCCCAGTTCCAACATTAGCTGCAGCCTGAATGCAGAGATGGGATCTGATTTTGTCAGCATATACATATTATATTGAATACAGACGATCAGCTGATCACAGTAATGCTGATGCAATGTCTAGATTGCCTTCCCCATCACAAGTTACACCCGATAGGGAAGAAGTGTTTTATTTTTCATACATTGATGAACTGTCAGTCACAGCTGAAGAGAATGGTAGAGCAACCAAACGTGACCCAGTGATGTCAAAGGTGTATGATTATATTGCAAATGGCTGGCCAAACCATGTAACAGACAAAGATATTCATTATTTTTCATTCGTAGGAATGAATTATAATTCGATAAAGATTGTATCATGTGGGATGCAAGAGTGGTTATACCAAATAAATTTAGGTCCAAATTATTAGAGGACCTTCCTGACCAGCATCTGGGAATGTGCTTGACCAAGAGTTTTGCACGCAGTTATTTATGGTGGCCAGATCTCTATAAAGATATAGAGTACATCTCGAGTCAGTGTACGACATGTTTACGGCAGTCGAGAGGTGGGAGTTCGTGGAGGCAGAGGCCGACAAAAGGTCCAGCGGGAGATCGGACTGGCGGCGGCAGTCGGAGAGACGAGAGTTCGTGGAGGCAGAGGCCGACAAAAGGTCCAGCGGGAGATCGGACTGGCGGCGGCAGTCGAGAGGCGGGAGTTCGTGGAGGCAGAGGCCTACCGGTGCAGCTGCAGCGGGGTGAGAAGGCAAAAGAGTAGAAAGAAATCGAAAGGTGATGTCACAGCCAAGGGGGTAAGTGATTGGCTGCTGATTGGTAATTAGCTTTTCTTTTTTCTTTATCAGTAACTAACCTTCAGCATTGTTGTTGCCAAATTAAATTTATCTAAGGGTTAAGTCATGGCAGGACAGCTCGGACACGTGTTATGCTCCTCCTGTACTATGTGGGCAGTCAGGGACGCTTCCGGTGTCCGACGACTACGTGTGCGGGAAGTGTATCCGCCTCCAGCTCCTGACGGACCGCATTGCGGCACTGGAGCTGTGGGTGGATTCACTCTGGAGCATCCACGATGTTGAGAATGACGTGAATAGCACGTTTAGCGAGTTGGTCTTACCGCAGGAAAAGAGTACACAGCCAGGTAGCAAATGGGTGACCGACAGGAAGAGCAGTGCAAGGAAGGTAGTGTAGGGGTCCCCTGTGATCATCCCCCTACAAAACAGATATACCGCTTTGGGTACTGTTGAGGGGGGGATGACTCATCAGGGGAGGGCAGCAGCAGCCAAGTTCATGGCACCATGGGTGGCTCTGCTTCACAGGAGGGCAGGAAAAAGAGTGGGAGAGCTAGTGATAGGGGATTCAATTGTAAGGAGAATAGATAGGCGTTTCTGCAGCCACAACCGAGACTCCAGGATGGTATGTTCCATCCCTGGTGCAAGGGTCAAGGATGTCTCGGAGCGGGTGCAGGACATTCTGAAAAGGGAGGGTGAACAGCCAGTTGTCGTGGTGCATATAGGTACCAACGATATAGGTAAAAAAACAGGATGAGACGAATTTAGGGAGCTAGGAGCTAAATTAAAAAGTAGGACCGCAAAAGTAGTAATCTCAGGATTGCTACCAGTGCCACGTGCTAGTCAGAGTAGGGATCGCAGGATAGCTCAGATGAATATGTGGCTTGAGGAGTGGTGCAGAAGGGAGGGATTCAAATTCCTGGGACATTGGAACCGGTTCTGGGGGAGGTGGGACCGGTACAAACCGGACAGTCTGCACCTGGGCAGGACCTAGGGGGAGTGTTTGCTAGTGCTGTTGGGGAGGAGTTAAACTAACATGGCAGGGGGATGGGAACTTATGCAGGGAGACAGAGGGAAATAAAATGGAGGCAGAAGCAAAAGATAGAAAGGAGAATAGTAAAAGTGGAGGGCAGAGAATCCTAAGACAAAAAACAAAAAGGGCCACATTACAGCAAAATTCTAAAAGGGCAAAGTGTGTTAAAAAGGCAAACCTGAAGGCTCTGTGCCTCAATGCGAGGAGTATTCGGAATAAGGTGGACGAATTAACTGCGCAGACAGCAGTTAACGGATACGATGTGATTGGCATCACGAAGACATGGCTCCAGGGTGACCAAGGCTGGGAACTCAACATCCAGGGGTATTCAACATTTAGGAAGGATAGGCAGAGAGGAAAAGGAAGTGGGGTGGCGTTGCTGGTTAAAGAGGAAATTAATGCAATAGTAAATCCATTAGCCTGGATGACGTGGAATCGATATGGGTGGAGCTGCGGAATTCCAAAGGGCAGAAAACGTTAGTGGGAGTTGTGTACAGACCACCAAATAGTAATAGAGGGGTTGGGAACAGCATCAAACAAGAAATACAGAATGTGTGCAATAAAGGTACAGCAGTTATCATGGGCGACTTTAATCTGCATATTGCTTGGGCTAACCAAACTGGCAGCAAGGCGGTGTCGGAGGATTTCCTGGAGTGTATTAGGGATGGTTTTCTAGACCAATATGTTGAGGAACCAACTAGAGAGCTGACCATCCGAGACTGGGTGATGTGTAATGAGAAGAGACTAATTAGCAATCTTGTTGTGCGAGGCCCCTTGGGGAAGAGTGACCATAATATGGTAGAATTCTTTATTAAGATGGAGAGTGACACAGTTAATTCGGAAAATAGGGTCCTGAACTTAAGGAAAGGTAACTTCGACGGTATGAGGCGTGAATTGGCTAGAATAGACTGGCAAAGGATACTTAAAGGGTTGACGGTGGATAAGCAATGACAAACATTTAAAGATCACATGGATGAACTTCAGCAATTATACATCCCTGTCTGGAGTAAAAATAAAACAGGAAAGGTGGCTCAACCATGGCTAACAAGGGAAATTAAGGTTAGCGTTAAAACTAAATTGACTAGAAAAAGCAACAAACCTGACGACTGGGAGAAATTTAGAAATCAGAGGAGGACTAAGAGTTTAATTAAGAGGGGGAAAATAGAGTACGAGAGGAAGCTTGCAGGAACATAAAAACTGACTGCAAAAGCTCCTATAAATATGTACAGAGAAAAAGATTAGTGAAGACAAACGGAGATCCCTTGCAGTCGGATTCAGATGAATTTATAATGGGGAACAAAGAAATGGCAGACCAGTTGAACAAATACTTTGGTTCTGTCTTCACGAAGGAAGACACAAATAACCTTCTGAATGTACTAGGGGACAGTGGGTCGAGTGAGGAGGAGGAACTGAAGGATATCCTTATTAGGCGGGAAATTGTGTTCGGGAAATTGATGGGATTGAAGGCTGATAAATCCCCGGGGCCTGATAGTCTGCATCCCAGAATACTTAAGAAAGTGGCCCAAGAAATAGTGGATGCATTGGTGATCATTTTCCAACTGTCTATCGACTCTGGATCAGTTCCTATGGACTGGAGGGTAGCTAATGTAACACCACTTTTTTTTTTAAAAAGGAGGGAGAGAAAACGGGTAATTATAGACCGGTTAGCCTGACATCAGCAGTGGGTAAAATGTTGGAATCAATCATTAAGGATGAAATAGCAGCGCATTTGGAAAGCAGTGACAGGATCGGTCCAAGTCAGCATGGATTTATGAAAGGGAAATCACGCTCGACGAATCTTCTGGAATTTTTTTGAGGATGTAACTAGCAGAGTGAACAAGGGAGAACCAGTGGATGTGGTGTATTCAGACTTTCAAAAGGCTTTTGACAAGGTCCCGCACAAAAGATTGGTGTGCAAAATCAAAGTGCATGGTATTGGGGGTAATGTACTGACGTGGATAGAGAACTGGTTGGCAGACAGGAAGCAGAGAGTCGGGATAAACGGGTCCTTTTCAGAATGGCATGCAGTGACTAGTGGACTGCACAGAGCTCAGTGCTGGGACCCCAGCTCTTTACAATATACATTAACAATTTAGATGAACATAAGAACATAAGAATTAGGAACAGGAGAAGGCCATCTAGCCCCTCGAGCCTGCTCCGCCATTCAATAAGATCATGGCTGATCTGGCCGTGGACTCAGCTCCACTTACCCGCCTGCTCCCCGTAACCCTTAATTCCCTTATTGGTTAAAAATCTATCTATCTGTGACTTGAATACATTCAATGAGCTAGCCTCAACTGCTTCCTTGGGTTGAGAATTCCACAGATTCATAACCCCCTGGGAGAAGAAATCTATTCTCAACTCGGTTTTAAATTGGCTCCCCAGTATTTTGAGGCTGTGCCCCCTAGTTCTAGTCTCCCCGACCAGTGGAAACAACCTCTCCGCCTCTATCTTGTCTATCCCTTTCATTATTTTAAATGTTTCTATAAGATCACCCCTCATCCTTCTGAACTCCAATGAGTAAAGACCCAGTCTACTCAATCTATTATAAGGTAACCCCCTCATCTCCGGAATCAGCCTAGTGAATGACTCCAAAGCCAGTATATCCTTCCTTAAGTAAGGTGACCAAAACTGCACGCAGTACTCCAGGTTCGGCCTTACCAATACCCTATACAGTTGCAGCAGGACCTCCCTGCTTTTGTACTCCATCCCTCTCACAATGAAGGCCAACATTCCATTCGCCTTCCTGATTACCTGCTGCACCTGCAAACTAACTTTTTTTTTGGGATTCATGCACAAGGACTCAAAAGAGTTTCATGCACAAGGACCCCCAGGTCCCTCTGCACCGCAGCATGTTGTAATTTCTCCCCATTCAAATAATATTCCCTTTTACTGTTTTTTTTCTCAAGGTGGATGACCTCACACTTTCAGACATTGTATTCCATCTGCCAAACCTTAGCCCATTCGCTTAACCTATCCAAATCTCTTTGCAGCCTCTCTGTGTCCTCTACACAACCCGCTTTTCCACTAATCTTTGTGTCATCTGCAAATTTTGTTACACTACACTCTGTCCCCTCTTCCAGGTCATCTATGTATATTGTAAACAGTTGTGGTCCCATCACCGATCCCTGTGGCACACCACTAACCACCGATTTCCAACCCGAAAAGGACCCATTTATCCCGACTCTCTGCTTTCTGTTCGCCAGTCAATTCTCTATCCATGCTAATACATTTCCTCTGACACCGTGTACCTTTATCTTCTGCAGTAACTTTTTGTGTGGCACCTTATCGAATGCCTTTTGGAAATCTAAATACACCACATCCATCGGTACACCTCTATCCACCATGTTCGTTATATCCTCAAAGAATTCCAGTAAATTAGTTAAACATGATTTCCCCTTCATGAATCCATGAAGGAATTTAGAGTAATATCTCCAAGTTTGCAGATGACACTAAACTGGGTGGCGGTGTGAGCTGTGAGGACGACGCTAAGAGGCTGCAGGTGACTTGGACAGGTTAGGTGAATGGGCAAATGCATGGCAGATGCAGTATAATGTGGATAAATGTGAGGTTATCCATTTTGGGAGCAAAAACACGAAGGCAGAATATCTGAATGGCGGCAGATTAGGAAAAGGGGAGGTGCAACGAGACCTTGGTGTCATGGTACATCGGTCATTGAAAGTTGGCATGCAGATACAGCAGGCAGTGAAGAAGGCAAATTGTATGTTGGCCTTCATAGCTAGGGGATTTGAGTATAGGAGCAGGGAGGTCTTATTGCAGTTGTACAGGGCCTTAGTGAGGCCTCACCTGGAATATTGTGTTCAGTTTTGGTCTCCTAATCTGAGGAAGGACGTTCTTGCTATTGAGGGAGTGCAGCAAAGGTTCACCAGACTGATTCCCGGGATGGCTGGACTGTCATATGAGGAGAGACTCGATCAACTGGGCCTTTATTCACTGGAGTTTAGAAGAATGAGAGGGGATATCATAGAAACGTAAAAGATTCTGACGGGACCGGACAGGTTAGATGCGGGAAGAATGTTCCCGATGTTGGGGAAGTCCAGAACCAGGGGAAACAGTCTTCGAATAAGGAGTAGGCCATTTATGACTGAGATGAGGAGAAACTTCTTCACTCAGAGTTGTTAACATGTAGAATTCCCTGCCGCAGAGAGTTGTTCAGGCCAGTTCATTGGATATATTCAAGAGGGAGGTAGATATGGCCCTTACGGCTAAGGGGATCAAGGGGTATGGAGAAAAAGCAGGAAAGTGGTATTCAGGGAATGATCAGTCATGATCTTATTGAATGGCGGTGCAGGCTCAAAGGGCCGAATGGCCTACTCCTGCACCTATTTTCTATGTTTCTTTGTCAATCGATAAGCAAGCAACCTTCAGTACCATTACAGCAATGGAAATGGCCTCCCAGGGTGTGGCAAAGGCTATATATCGATTTTGCTGAGCTGGAAGGACAACAATTGTTCATTGTGATTGATAGCCATTCGAAGTGGGTTGAGGTGTTCCCAATGTGGAAAATAAGTAAAAGATTGGACATTTTACAAAGATTATTTGCTTTATTTGGCCTCCCAGAAAAAGAATTTGCACAATTCATAAGCAAAAATGATGTGAAACATACCAAGGTTCCACCATACCACCCGGCTTCAAATGGTGCAGCAGAGCACACTGTACAAATTGTAAAACGTGCCCTCATAAAACAAATGTTAGATCCAAATCCAAGGAAACGACAGTTGTTATTGGATCACAAATTGCCGAATTTTTTGATTACATATCGTAATAATCCTCACGCAACTACTGGTCGAACACCAGCAGAATTGTTTCTCAAAACGACAGCCACGAACAGGATTCTCGTTGTTAAAGCCAAATTTGACACAGTCCGTAGAAGAGACACCATTAAGGCAGAAAGAGAATCAGGATAGAGGTAGAGTCCAAGAGAGAAGTGTGAAATTAAACCAGAAGGTGAGAGTGAAGTACCATCACCATAAATGGTTAAAGTGGTTACCAGGAAGAGTGGTGAAGATATGTGGTCCTCCCACATATTTGGTAAAAATGTTTGATAATGGACAGGTTAGGTTTGTTCATATTGATCATATTTTACCTACAGACATGGAAGGAGTTGAAGGCGGGAATAATTCAATTATTTGACTCATCAGATGATTTTGATAAACTAGTAGCAAATCCTAAATCCAATGTACTGGAAACAAATCCAGGAGAGAATCAGAATAAATGTCTGAGTCCGAGTCAGGAAAACAAAGAGCCTGAAGTTAAGAGTGAGTTCAAATGAAAATCAAGGAAATTCCGTGGAGGAAAACGTTCTTCAGGATGAATCGCGAATGAGTTTAAATTCGACACCATGTTTGGAAGGTTCTGTTCGAGAGCGAAGGTATCCTCTTTGAAACAGAAAACAAGCGGTAAAGTTAAATTTGTAAATATTTAAAAAAATAAGTCTATATCCTGTGTTATGTATAAAAATGGAAGTTATGTATGATGTTGTTATAATAACTTCTTCATTAAGGAGGGAGAAGTGTAATGTTTGTAAGCTTGTAATGTTTGTAGCTCCACACTGTGGATGTGGACGTATTGTGTACTGCAACTACAGAGTTAATAATAAACAGAACCAGGCATGTTCCGGAAGCTTCCGATAGAGCTGCCTGCCATGTTAGAAGCTGTGTGTGCTGTGCTCTGTGAATATATCACAGAGAGATGAGAGGGTTGACTTAAGATAGGTTGAGTAGGTTGGGCTTATACACATTGGAGTTCAGAAGAATGAGGTGACCTTATCGAAACATATAAGATAATGAGGGGGCTCAACAAGGTGGATGGAAAGGGTATATTTACACTCATCGGGGAAATTAAAACTAGGGGACATAGTCTCAGAATAAGGGGCCGCCCATTTAAAACTGAGATGAGGAGGAATTTTTTCTGAGGGTTATAAATCTATGGAATTCTCTGCCCAGACAACTGTGGAGGCTGAGTCATTGAATATAGTTAAGGTGGAGATAGACAGATTTTTGAGCAATAAGGGAGCAGGCAGGGAAGTGGAGCTGAGTCCATGATCAGATCAGCCATGATCTTATTGAATGGCGGAGCAGGCTCGAGGGGCCAAATGGCCTACTCCTGTTCCTATTTCTTCTGTTCTTTAAAGCAAAGACTATATGTAGAAGTCTTTTAATATCGATCATACATAAAAATCTTGAGATTTTCTCATACCTATTTTCCATTGTAGCAATTGAGACACACTTTTCTGATATTAGTAACACTTAAGCGTAACACTATCCCCTTCAAATAGGCAACACTAAAGTTCGTGATTTAGTCCTCCCACCACTGGTCGAATTGCGGTGCAAGTCGCTAAGCTCCATCAGAGTTTAAAAAAAATTCTATTCAATCTTCTCTAAGCTACATATTTTATTTCTTTCACTAGCTTGTTTTTCTTTTAAATACTTATTTTCAAGGTTTTAACCTACTCTGCTGCCCCAACCCATCACCCTTATCCTGCTCTGCATACCTTCCTCTCCCACAACCCTCTGCCCCCTTTCCCACCTTCACTGCCATTGCCAGCCTCTCCTGTTATTTATTTGTGTCTCCCTCGGCTTTGTAGCTTTTACTACTTGCTCTGACTGGTCCCACTCGGTAGAAACCCTGGCCCCAAGTTTCGCCATGATTTGCTCCTGATTTTTAGGAGCAACTGGTGTAGAATGGAGTATCTTAGAAATCGGAATTCTCGTCATTTAGTTTGCTCCAGTTCTAGTCAGTTAGAAAAGTTTCACTTTAGAACAGAATTTTTTTTTCCAAAAGGGGGCGTGTCCGGCCACTTACGCGTTTTCAAAGTTTCGTCAGTGAAAACTTACTCCAAACTAAATTAGAATGGAGTAAGTGAAGATTTTTGTACGCTCGAAAAAACCTCGTCTACACTTTAGAAAATCAGGCGTAGGTTACAAATCAGGCGTTGGGAATGGGGGGGGGGGGGGGGGGTTTAAAGGGAAGTTTACAAACATTAAACACTTCAGTTTTACAAATAAAGAGCCATCATCAATAATAAATGATAAATACATCAATAAATCAACCAATAAATCAATCAAAAAAAATTAATAAGAAATAATTTTATTTTTAAATCAATAAATAAAACATTTTCTACTTACCGACTGCAGCACCGGGAGCCCTCCAACAGCATGCTGGGATGCCCCCCCCCCCCCAGTGTGTCTCTGTCAGTGTCTCTATCTCTCTGTCTGTGTGTGTCTCATTCTCTGACTGTCAGTGTCTGTGTTTCTGACAGCGAGGGGAGGGGGAGGAGGGGGGCTGGAGGGAGAGATTGGGGGGAGCAGAGGGGGGAGGGGGGCTAGAGGGAGAGATTGGGGGGAGCAGAGGGGGGAGGGGGGCTGGAGGGAGAGATTGGGGGGAGCAGAGGGGGGAAGAAGATGGGGGGGGGAAAGGAGATGGGGGGGGGGAAAGGAGATGGGGGGGGGAAAGGAGATGGGGGGGGGGAAAGGAGATGGGGGGGGGGAAAGGAGATGGGGGGGGGGAAAGGAGATGGGGGGGGGGAAAGGAGATGGGGGGGGGAAAGGAGATGGGGGGGGGAAAGGAGATGGGGGGGGGGAAAGGAGATGGGGGGGGGGAAAGGAGATGGGGGGGGGGAAAGGAGATGGGGGGGGGGAAAGGAGATGGGGGGGGGGAAAGGAGATGGGGGGGGGGAAAGGAGATGGGGGGGGGGAAAGGAGATGGGGGGGGGGAAAGGAGATGGGGGGGGGGAAAGGAGATGGGGGGGGGGAAGGAGATGGGGGGGGGGAAGGAGATGGGGGGGGGGAAGGAGATGGGGGGGGGAAGGAGATGGGGGGGGGGAAGGAGATGGGGGGGGGGAAGGAGATGGAGGGGGGGAAGGAGATGGGGGGGGGAAGGAGATGGGGGGGGAAGGAGATGGGGGGGGGGAGGAGATGGGGGGGGGAAGGAGATGGGGAGGGGAAGGAGATGGGGGGGGGAAGGAGATGGGGGGGGGAAGGAGATGGGGGGGGAAGGAGATGGGGGGGGAAGGAGATGGGGGGGGGGAAGGAGATGGGGGGGGGAAGGAGATGGGGGGGAGAATGGGGGGAAGAGATGGGGGGGGAAGGAGATGGGGGGGAAGGAGATGGGGGGGGGGAAGGAGATGGGGGGGGGGGAAGGAGATGGGGGGGGGGAAGGAGATGGGGGGGGGGGGGAAGGAGATGGGGGGGGGGGAAGGAGATGGGGGGGGGGAAGGAGATGGGGGGGGAAAGGAGATGGGGGGGGGAAGGAGATGGGGGGGGGAAGGAGATGGGGGGGGGAAGGAGATGGGGGGGGGAAGGAGATGGGGGGGGGGAAGGAGATGGGGGGGAAGGAGATGAGGGGGGGAGAAGGAGATGGGGGGGGGGAAGGAGATGGGGGGGGGGAAGGAGATGGGGGGTGGGGAGGAGGATGGGGGGTGGGGGAAGGAGATGGGGGTGGGGGAAGGAGATGGGGGGTGGGGAAGGGGTGGGGGGGGAAGGATGGGGAAGGAGGGGGGGGGAGAGAAAGAAGAAGGGAGAGGGAGGCTGAACGGGGCCGGGACCGAGACTTCGGGCAGGGCCCGTCCCCAGCACCAGATTTACAGGCAGGTGGCGTTGGGTTGGGTCGGGGGGAGCGCGGGTCGGGGGTGTGGTGGGAGGGAGGGAGGTTCGGTTCGGGGGGAGGGAGGCCAAGTCGGATCCAGTCCGGTGGGGGGGGGGGGGGGAAGAGTCGGGTCGGGTCGGGGGCGGGAGTCGGGTCCGGGGTGGGGGGAGGGGGAGAGCGGGAGTCGGGTCGGGTCGGGTGCGGGGGGAAGCGGGAGTCGGGTCGGATCCGGAGGTGGGGGGCGGGAGTTGGGTCGGGTCCGGGGGTGGGGGGGAAGCGGGAGTCGGGTTGGGTCGGGTCCGGAGGTAGCGGGAGTCGGGTCGGGTCCGGGGGCGGGAGTCGGGTCGGTGTCGGGTCCGGTCGGGGGAGCGCAGGTCGGTGTCGGGTCCGGTCTGGAGGCGGGGGGCGGGAAGCGGGAGTCGTGTCGGGTCGGGAGGAAACAGGAGCTGGCCGTGGGAGGAGCCTTATCCACGCAGCCCCAGTGATGCCATTCGGCCATGGCTAGGGCTGCGTGCTTCGGGCCCCTCCCACATTGTTTCGGGCGCCTGGAGCTACTGCACTTGCGTGCCCACTGTAGCGCGCATGTGCAGAGGTCCCGGCACTGTTTTCAGCGCAGGGACCTGGCTCCGCCCCCTACAGCGCCGCGCCGAGGGCCAGAGGACCTGCAGGGAGGTGGAGAATCTGGAGGTTTTTTTTTAGGCGCACTTTGTGGTGCGAAAAACGGGTGTCCAGGTCAGGACTGCGCCGTTCTAGGCGCGGTTCGAAACTTGGGCCCCCTGCAACTGCCCAACCCATTCCCAAACTGTCCTACCACCCCTTATTAGGTACCGCTGCCCATAATCCACTCTTCAGGATCTGCTGCAGGTGCATTTTTTTTAAAGCTACAATTTTTGTTAAATTCCCACTTTCACAGGCAAGCAAAACAATGAAGGTCAGAACTGATATTAAATTTCATACAGGTCAATTAAGCCAGGGGGAGGGGGGGCTTCATCTTCACTGCAGGCCTACGTCTAAGCCCCAGCCTGTCTAGCCACATTGCCAGAGGCCCTTCCTGATTCCACCTTATAATGACCGACATTATAAGTGCAACTTAGCTTTTCAAATTGTGTCTTTCGTCAAATATTATGTAACCCTCCCAGCAAGTGATAATTTTTTTCCTACAACACTGGCAAAGACTTGGGAGTTGGGTAAAGGTTAACTGCATAGTCCTTTTGCCTGAGGTATCTATGTTAATGCGAGAGCTAAAAAAGGGAGAAAGAGAATAAATAATTACAGCCTAGTCTGTGATGTCTGATGGGATCCACAAGGATCTTAGACTTACAACGATCTTGGCCTTGCCAGCTATGCCCACATCCCATGAATGAATAAAAAAAAATGAAGTGCAAATACTTGGGCAAATTACTTATGTACTGCCAGTGCCCGTGTCCCCCATCAAAACTTGCCACATTGGAGAGATGGGAGTTTTACTTTTTCAAAGAGAGATCTCCAGAAAGAGACAAATAGAACTTTGTTTCATATTTGAATCTATTTTGACAAAGGTGGCTGCATTTATGAAGGAAACAATGTATGATACCGAGTGCTTTCAGTCATTGAGAATAGTATTACTTATTTTACAAGAGAATTTCTATACATTGATGATATGTGGACATGTTAGCTGACATTGTTAACGGTTCTCTCTCCTCAGGTACTGTCCCCGTCTCCCTCAAATCTGCCATCATGCCTTAAAAAAAATAACCCTTAACCCCTCCGTCCTTGCAAACTACCACCCCATCTCCAACCTCCCTGTTCAAAGTCCTTGAACGTGTTATCGCCTCCCAAATCTGTGCTCATCTTTCCTCCCAACTCCATGTTTGAATCCCTCCAATCCGGTTTCCACCCCGCCACAGTCCCGAAACAGCTCTCATCACAGTCACAAATGACATCCTTTGTGACTGTGACAAAGGCAAACTATCCCTCCTCGTCCTTCTTGACTTGTCTGCAACCTTTGATACGATTGACCACTCTATCCTTTAACACTTCTCCACCGTCATCCAACTCGGTGGGACTGCATTCGCTGGTTCCATTCTTATCTATCTAATCGTAGCCAGAGAATCACCTGCATCAGCTTCTCTTCCTGCCCCCGCATCGTTACCTCTGGTGTCCCCCCAAGCATCTATTCTTGGCCTCCTATTTCTCATCTACATGTTGCCCCTTGGCAACATCATCCAAAAACACAGCGTCAGTTTCCACATTTAAGCTGATGACACCCAGCTCTACCTCACTACCACTTCTCTCAATCGCTTCATGGTCTTTAAATTGTCAGACTGCTTGTCCGACATCCAGTTCTGAAATTTTCTCTTGGGAAGACCGAAGCCATTGCTTTTGGCCCCTGCCACGAACTCCATTCCCTAGCCACTGACTCCATCCCTCTCCCCAACATCTGTCTGAGGCCGAACCACACTGTTCACAACCTTAGTGTCATATCTGACCCTGAAATGAGCTTTCGACCACATATCTGCAGCATAACTAAGACCGCCTATTTCCACCTCCATAACTTCATCCGTCTCCGCCCTTGCCTCAGCTCATCCGCTGCTGAAACCCTCATCCATGCCTTTGTTATCTCTAGACTTGACTATTCTAACTCACTCCTGGTTGGCCTCCCACGTAAACTTGATGATCCAAAACTTAGCTTCCCGTGTCCTAGCTCGCATCAAGTCCCATTCACCCATCATCACTGTGTTCGCAGACCTACATTGGCTCCTGGTTAAGCAACGCCTTGATTTCAAAATTCTCATCCTCGTTTACAAATCTCTCCATGGCCTCGCACCTCCCTATCTCTGAAATCTCTTTCAGTCCCATCAAACCACCCCCCCCAACCCACCACCTTGAAGATATCTGTGCTCCTCTAATTCTTCCCTCTTGAGCATCCCTGATTATAATTGCTCAACCATTGGTGGCCATGCCTTCTGTTGCCTAGGCCTGAATCTCTGAAATTCCCTGCTTAAAACCTCTCTATCGCTCCTTAAAACCTACTTCTTTGACCAAGCCTTTCGTCACCTGCCCCAATTTCTCTTGATGTGGCTCTGTGACAATTTTTTTGACTCATAATACTCCTGTGAAGTGCCTTGGAAGGTTTTACTATGTTAATGGCGCTATATAAATACAAGTTGTAGTTGTGGAGAATAGAGTCAACAAGCTGGAAGAATTCTGGGACACTTAAACTTCAAATTCTTTGAGAGCGCAGTTGCATTAAACCAATTGTATGTGGCAGATGCCAGAGCTGTTTACCTTTAATACCATCAGGCAACTCTTTCAGATCACAATACCAAAGTCGATTAACCGGGTCACAGCCTTCTCGAATAGATAGGAGAACATATTGTCCATCATCTGACACCTGCACAAGAGACAAGGAATAAATTGTCAAATGTAGAGAGGCCACTGACATTGGTTAAGGAATTAATTAGGTCACCCAATTGAATCAGTTATAAAAACCTTTTATTCTTAAACTAATAAACCTTTGCTGTCAGCCAAAATAATGAAGTATTTGACAAGTTACAACTGGACCAAAACTATATTTGTGTAAATAATTTTTAAAAATTAAGACAAACGCTATCCAAAGGAAAGTTGCATGGAGACTTAGATTTTGATAACATTGGTCAGGTTGCTGGTCCAGCTAAAGTCTGAAACTAACCCCATCCAATCCACTATAAAAAAATAATCTTGCTAGTGTTTGCAAAGATAGAATTCTTTAGGTTGTACATCTAAAATGCTTATTAAATAGGTCAATGGGGGACAGAATATTTGCCTGTTAATTATTTTGCCTCGCTCCTTTACAATTGCAGGCCTCCCCACCCACCATTTCCTATCCCCCACCCCTCATTCCTATTATTTGTCTCAGTCCCTAGTACCCCATGTCCCCATTTTTCTGCTTAACCTCAACAGGCATAGAGTTGACCTTCAAATTACTCACTTGGATTCCTGCAGTGTACCACCTTCACACGCTAATTGGAAACAAACACTCTTCATTACCTGATTGAGTGACAGTCAGGAATCACTCAAACAGCCTTCACCCAACACCCCTCTGCCATCTCCAATATTTTTATAACTAATAAAACAGAAGTTTTCAAATAAAATGGAAAGAAACACTTTAAAAACACACCCCTATGATTTTTCTTCGGGGTTGCTCGCTGCACTGTTCAGCACTCTAATTCCTGGATCCTGGAGATTCCAGGTCTAACCTGGAGGGTTGACAACCCTAAACTCTTGGGCCATCATCCTATATGTTAAATAAATAAATACTTCTGCCTCTTATCAATAAACTCAGATTCTACATTTTAAGAAATTGGATGCCTTCACAATTTACCTCATACTTGGTGCTCTGTATAATATAAAATTAATGAGTGATCATCATCACAGGCGGTCCCTCGGAATCGAGGAAGACTTGCTTCCACTCCTGGTGAGTTCTTTGGTGGCTGAACAGTCCAATATGAGAGCCACAGACGGTCACAGGTGGGACAGATAGTCGCTGAGGGAAGGGGTGGGACTGGTTTGCTGCACGCTCTTTCCGCTGCCTGCATTTGATTTCTGCATGCTTTCGGCGATGAGACTAGAGGTGCTCAGCGCCCTCCCGGATGCACTTCCTCCACTTAGGGCGGTCTTTGGCCAGGGACTCCCGGATGTCAGTGGGGATGTCGCACTTTATCAGGGAGGCTTTGAGGGTGTTCCTGTAACGTTTCCGCTGCCCACCTTTGGCTTGTTTGCCGTGAAGGAGATCAGAGTAGAGCACTTGCTTTGGGAGTCTCTTATCTGGCATGTGAACTATGTGGCCTGTCCAGCAGACCTGATCGAGTGTGGTCAGTGCTTCAATACTGGGGATGTTAGCCTGGACGAGGATACTGATCTTGGTGCGTCTGTCCTCTCAGGCGATTTGTAGAATCGCTGGTGTTATTTTTCCATTGGAGGCAGTTCAGAGAAGGTTCACAAAGTTGATTCCTGAGATGAAGGGGTTGTCTTATGAAGAAAGGTTGAGCAGGTTGGGCCGAGACTCATTGGAGCTTAGAAGAATGAGAGGTCAGCTTATTGAAACATACAAGATACTGAGGGGGGCTCGACAGGGTAGATGCAGAGAGGATGTTTCCTCTCGTGGGGAAATCTAGAACTAGGGAGCATAGTTTTAGAATAAGGGGTTGCCCATTTAAAACAGAAATGAGGAGGAATTTCTTCTGAGGGTTGTGAATCTTTGGAATTCTCTACCTCAGAGCTGAGGAGGCTGGGTCATTGAATATATTTAAAGGTGGAGATAGACAGTTTTTTTGAACGATAAGGGAATCAACGGTTATGGGGAGCAGGCAGGGAAGTGGAATTGAGGCCAAGATCAGATCAGCCATAATCTTATTGAATGGCGGAGCAGGTTCGAGGGGCCAAATGCTCCTATTCCTTATGTTAAATCATCTCCCATCCATAAGATTCCAACTTGGAAACAAATTAAGTAATTTAGTAATTAACCTGGTGAAAATTAAAAAAATTAATCACTCTGCTTGTGGTACAAATTAATTCGGGCAATCTTCAAGTTTTAATTCATTTGCGCACTTCTTAATTTGCCTCAAACTGTGCATGAACTGTGTAAAACTACAACTGGAGCAACCAATATTAAGATAAATGATCAAGACTACACAACCTACTTGGCAAAAATTAATTCATTTTCTATGAGCTACAAATTAATCAAATCTTCACACATTATTTCATATGCTTGTTGAGTGTTGTTGGAGCTGCACTCATCCAGGTAAGGAGAAAGTTTATCATCACACTAGTGTCTTGTAGATGATGGAAAGGCTTTGGGAGTGTCAGGAGGCAAGACATTAGTCACCAAATACCAGCCTCTGATCTGCTCTTGTGGTTGGTCCAGTTCAGTTTCTGGTCAATTGTGACCCCTAGGGTATTGATGGTGCAGGATTCACGATGGCAATGTCACTGAATGTCAAGGGGCGGTGGTTAGACACTCGCTTGTTGGAGATGGTCATTGCTTGGCGCAAATCTTACTTGTCACCCATCGGCTCCAAGCCTGAATGTCATCCAGGTCTTGCTGCATGCAGGTATGGACTGCTTCATTATCTGAGGAGTTGTGAATGGAACTGAACACACTAAAATCATCAGCGAACATCCCAGCTTGACCTTATGATGGAAGGAAGGTCATTGATGAAGCAGCTGAAGATGGTTGGGCCTTGGACACTGCCCTGAGGAACTCCTGCAACAACGTCAGAGGACTGTGATGATTGGCCTTCATCAATCACAACCATCTCCCTTTGTGCTAGGTATGACTCCAGCCAGTGTAAAGTTTTCCCCCTGATTCCCATTGATTCATAGAAACATAGAAAATAACTGCAGGAGTAGGCCATTCGACCCTTTGAGCCTGCACCACCATTCAAGAAGATTATGGTTGGTCCTTCACCTCAGTACCCCTTTCCTGCTTTCTCTCCATATCCCTTGATCCCTTTAGCCGTAAGGGCCATATCGAACTCCCTCTTGAATATATCCAATGAACTGGCATCAACAACTCTCTGCGGTAGGGAATTCCACAGGTTAACAACTCTCCGAGTGAAGAAGTTTTTCCTCATCTCAGTCCTAAATTGCTTATCCCTTATCCTGGATTTCCCCAACATCGGAAACATTCTTCCTGCATCTAACCTGTCCAGTCCCGTCAGAATTTTATGTTTCTATGTGATCCCCTCTCATCCTTCTAAACTCCAGTGAATACAGGTCCAGTCGATCCAGTCTCTCCTCATATGTCAGTCCAGCCATCCCGGGAATCAGTCTGGTGAACCTTCGCTGCACTCCCTCAATCGCAAGAACGTCCTTCCTCAGATTAGGAGACCAAAACTGAACACAATATTCCAGGTAAGGCCTCACCAAGGCCCTGCTGCAGGCCCAGTCTGACAGATATGTCCTTCAGGACTTGACCAGTTCGGTCAGTGGTGGTGCTACCGAGCCACTCGGTGATGGACATTCACGTCCCCTGCCCAGAGTACATACTGTTCCCTTGCTACCCTTAATGCTTCTTCCAAATGGTGTTCAACATGGAAGAGTACTGATTCATCAGTTGAGGGAGGACGGTAGGTGGTAATCAGCAGGAGGTTTCCTTGCTCATGCTTGATCTGAGGTCAATGTAGAGGACTCCCAGGGCCACTCCCGGATGGCATACTCTCCACTTGCTTGGTTGAGTGCAGCTCCATCAACACTCAAGAAACTCCCCACCATCCAGGACCAAGCAGCTAGCTTGGCACTCCTTCTACCACCGGTGCACCATGGCTGCAATGTGTTCCATCTATGCATGGCAGCAACTCACCATGGCTTCTTCGGCAGCACCTCCCAAACCTGTGACCTCTATCACCGAGAAGGACAAGGACAGCGACAGCGACAGCAGGCGCATGGGTAGCACCGTCACCTGCAAGTTCCCAACCAAGTTACACCATTTTGACTTGGAAATATATTGCCATTCCTTCATCGTTGTTCGGTCCTGGAACTTCCTCCCTAACAGCACTTTGGGAGTACCTTCATCACATGGACTGCAGCAGTTCAAGGCGGCGGCTCACCACTACCTTCTCAAGGGCAATTAGGGATGGGCAATAAATGCTGGCCTTGCCAACGACGCCCACATCCTGCAACAATTTAAAAAAAAAATGCTCTTCTGCCCTCCTCATTGAACCAGAGTTGGTCCCCTGACTTGCTGGTAATGGTAGAGTGAGGGATATGCCGGACTCTGAAGTAACAAATTGTGGTGGAATACAATTCTGCTGCTGCTGATAGCCCACAGCAACTCACGGATGCCCAGTTTTGAGCTGCTAGATCGGTTCTGAATCTATCCCATTGTGGCACACAACACGATGAAGGGTGTCTTCAGTGTGAAGATGGGACTTCGTCTTCACAAGGACTGTGCAGTGGTCACTGCTAACAATGCTCTCGTGGATAGCTGCATCAGCGACAAGTAGATTGGTGAGGATGAGGTCAATAGGCATTTCAGTTGTGTTGGTTCTCTCACCACATGCCGCAAGCCCAGTCTGGCAGTTAGGTCCTTTAGGACTTGGCCAGGTAGTCAGTAGTGGTGCTACCAAGCCACTCTTTGGGGGACTTCAATATCCATCCCCGAGTACATTCTGTGCCCTTGCTTCTTCTAAGTGGTATTCAACATGGACGAGCACTTATTCATCAGCTGAGGAAGGGCAGTAGGTGATAATCAGCAAGCGGTTTCCTTGCCCATGCTGGACCTGAAGCCATGGGACTTCATGGGGTCCAGAGCCAAAGTTGAGAACTCCCTCCCAATACCATTGTGCCGCCACATCTGATGCATCTGTCCTGCTGGTGAGACACGACACACCCAGGGATGGTGTTGGAGGAGTCCAGGACATTGGCTGAAAGGTATGATTCTGTCAACA
Source organism: Pristiophorus japonicus (assembly GCF_044704955.1). Lineage (NCBI taxonomy): Eukaryota > Metazoa > Chordata > Chondrichthyes > Pristiophoridae > Pristiophorus > Pristiophorus japonicus. Next base: position 188,352,204 of record NC_091983.1, read on the forward strand.
ATGACTAAGTCGGGAACAGCTCTCCCAATTTTGACACAAGTCCCCAGACGTTAGTGAGGAGGACTTTGCAGGGTCGACTGGGTTGGGTGTGCCTTTGTCGTGTCTGGAGCTGGTGCCTAGGTCGATGCCAGGTGGTCTGTCCAGTTTCATTCTTATTATTGTTTGTCGTAGCAGTTTGGTACAACTGAATAGCTTGCTAGGCCATTTCAGAGGGCAGTTAAGAGTCAACCACAGTGCTGTGGATCTGGAGTCACATGTAGATCAGACCAGGTGAGGACGGCAGATTTCCTTTCCTAAAGGACATTAGTGAACCCGATGGGTTTTTAATGATGATCCGGTAGTTTCATGGTCACCATTAGCTTTTTTATTCCAGATTTATTTAATTAACTGAATTTTAATTCCCCAGCTGCTGTGGTGGAATTTGAACTTGCATCTCAATCATTACTGCAGGTCTCTGGATTACTAATCCAATAACATAGCCACTATGCTACCGGCCCTGTCTCACGTGCAATGCATTTTATTGGTAGAAAGTTCTGCAACTTTTTTTTCCCTGTGAATAACACATTTTGAAAGCTTCTGCAGAATGATCACGAAGATAAAAATAAAATAGCAAACATCACAGGGCTGGTTGCAAAAATAAACAAACTTGTGTCAGATTTTTTAATAGCTGAAATCAGGACTCAGTTATGAGAGTTAATGGATTCTGTCTAAATAGCAAGTCAGTGACAGCAACACAGTTGCTGTCCAACATTGGATATTATTGCACTTCAAAACTTCAAAGTTATGTAAAAAGAACAATTAGATTCCTTAACATAAAGCGGCCTGACAGCCCCTCGAGCCTGCTCCACCATTCAATAAGATCATGGCGGATTTTCGACGCTAACTCCACTTTGCCGTCTGATTCACCTAGAGTCCAAAGTCTCAACTTTGAATATACCCAATGATTCGGCATCCTCAGCCCTCTGGGCTAGAGAATGCCAAAAATTCACAACTTCAGTGAAAACATTCCTCCTTATCTCGGTCTTAAATGGCCGACCTCTTTTCCCGAGACACTGTCCCTTAATTCTTGACTCTCCAGCCAGGGGAAACAACTTCTCAGCATCTTCTGACACTCTCCTTCAAAATCTTGCATGTTTCAATGAGATCACCTCTCATTCTCCTAAACTCCAGAAAGCAGAGGCCCAATCCACTCAATCTCTCCTCATAAGACAACCCTCTCAGCCCAGGAATCAATCTAGGGGGAACTTCGTTTCACTACCTCCAAGGCCAGGTCTTTATGAGAGTTGAAGGTATCCTCCATACTCTGCCAAATTTAGGATATGGCCTAGTACTGTTCTGCCAGGGACATGTCACATGAATCAATGTTTCTCTGGAAAGTGTTGACATCATGACATGTGGAACATCATCCACGTGACCGTTGTTGCTCCCACATTGTACACATGGTGAGCCACACCTCTCGATCCTATAAGTTTCAGTTTGTTTAAATGTTTAAAAAAACCAGGAGGCCAAACCGTATGTACTCTAATAAACCTGCTCCATGTGAGGACCAGAATGTTTCTCAGACAGGAAAGAAAATATCTGAAGACTGGGGACAATGGTTCACTTTATATATGGTATGGGAATAATAAAGGGTAGGGTCACATTATTAAAACAACACATCATTCCTTGTTGTCTTTCCCTGCAGAACAGAATCGAGCTATGGCCTCAATCAGGCTGCCGAGAAAGAATAACTTTTGTCCATTTAAAAAAATTAGTTTTTGATGTTGCCGTGTTGCTAAAAATTTGCCCTCCGACTGATCAATTGTACAATTTCCCCATTCGCTAGCCCAGGAGTGCTGACCATAGGGACTCTCTCTGCTGCCATCTTGGCGAGATCAGTTAACTGATCATGTCTGTGCTGTTTGCTGATCTTAGTGGGATGGCAGTACATAAGAACATAAGAAATAGGAGCCAGTTTCGTCATTTATCATGGTTGATCTGATCATGGACTCAGCTCCACTTCCCTGCCTGCTCCCCACAATGCTTTATTCCCTTATCGCTCAAATATCTGTCTATCTCCGCCTTAAATATATTCAATGACCCAACCTCCACAGCTCTCTGGGGCAGAGAATTCCATAGATATACAACCCGAGAAGAAATTCCTCCTCATCTCAGTTTTAAATGGGAGGCCCCTTATTCTTAGACTATGCCCCCTAGTTTTAGTTTCCCCTATGCGTGGAAAGATCCTCTCTGCATCCACCTTGTCGAGCCCCCTCATTATCTTATGTTTCGATAAGATCACCTCTCATTCTTCTGAACTCCAATGAGTATAGGCCCAATCTACTCAACCTATCTTCATAAGTCAACCCCCTCATCTCCGGAATCAACCTACTGAACCTTATTTGAACAGCCTCCAATGCAAGTATATCCTTCCTTAAATACGGAGACCAAAACTGTACACAGTATTCTAGGTGTGGCCTCACCAATACCCTGTACAGTTGTTAGCAGGACTTCTCTGCTTTTATACTCTATTCCCCTTGCAATAAAGGTCAACATTTCATTTGCCTTCCTGAACCTGCATACTAACGTTGTGTTTCATGCTGAAGGACCCCCAAGTCTCTCTGTACTGCAGCACTTTGCAATTTTTCTCCATTTAAATTATAATTTATTTTCTATTTTTTCTGCCAAAGTGGATAACCTCACATTTTCCCACATTATACTCCATCTGCCAAATTTTGTCCACTCACTTAGTGCCTACTACTGGAAAGAGTAGACATCAGGTGGGAACAGAATTGGGCTTGGATACGATGTCCCCCTCTCTGAAATAGCCGGCCAACGTTCAATGCCTAAGATCACAGTTGAAGAATGGATACCTAGGCAAGGTATTTAGAGGACAGCGGTCATTGTGAAAGTGTAACCCAGCATGAGTCAATTACTATATTACATACCAGATTATAAAGACTCCCAAAAATCCACTTTTTTAATGTCCTCTTTCTAATAACATTTATCCAAGTACCTAATAACCAACCTAAGACCATCTTAGTTTCCATATGATTCTATTCTATGATTTGGAAGTAATAAAGGAACATTACATTTACTCAGAAATTATTCTTTCAAGTACTAATACAAGAATATGATAGCTTTTAATAAAACCTCTTTACTGAGAGGTGTACTTGGGCAGGCTAGAGGCAAAATACTTTAGAGTGTGTCATAACCTAGGAGTTGGATCATCAGCTGACATTGCACGCCAGCTCCTCTCTCCCCTTGATACTGAAAAGATAACTCCCAAGCACAACTGAGTTTTCAGCGTAGCAGTGATCAAAATACAGCAAATTGTCACAATGAGTAATTTTTAAGGTGAAACCATCATTTAACAATACCTCAGCTCCGCCCATCCACTTGGGGTAATCTGGAAATTCAGCACACAATACATCTTCAGACTGTTGAAATCCCAGTATGTGATAGTACAATTTCTGGTGAAGATTCATAGAGGTTTCGGTGCCTGATAAGAAAAATGACAATTATGAGAGATGTGCTTTCACAATTTTCATACTTTAAAAAAAAAGCTTTCCTATAAAGCAGTTTACTAAAAAAAAAGTGAAATGGGAATAAAAACAGAAAACAGAGCAGGTCAGCATTTGTAAAGAGAAATCGCCAGTTACAGCGCTTTGGGTTTCTAAGAGATAAACATCCATTTTAGTAAGGTTAGAAAAAGAGAGAAGGGGTATAAGGAGGAGAGGGGGAGAGAACCAACAGATACAATTACAGAGGAGTTAATGTGTAACTTGCAAACTGCTGCAAGATACCCTATTCGAATAAACATGTATATATGCTCGCAGGATTAGGATTTGGTTTAATCTCATGATTAAGATTTTTGTTTTCTTTTGACCTATAAATAGCTTGTAGATATGTACTCTAGCTAGAAGTAATGAAATGTTTAAGTTGTTCATTCCCAGGATGTTTTAGGGTTTAATGTACCAGTGCACTATTTAGCTGCCTGCTGTTTATTTTCTGCTGAGGTACAGGATGTACCAATCCGTGCCTGTTGACTAAACTTTGTCAATACAGTATGAAATCATAGCCTTAAGATAGGAAATGGGGCAATGGAACCACGATGATTAGTTACATGGTTAATGGCCATCTGGAGTTTGTGAGGAACTACCTAATTTCTGGAGTCTTGGTTCACAATAACTACTATCATGCCATAATGAATCATCAAGGACAGTGCATGACTAGAGGCCTATAAAGACCTTAAGCTTTTCTTCACAATTTGTAGAGATGCAATCACGAAAGGATCAATGAAGGTTACAATTCTTTAGCCAAAGGAAAACTGGAGTAATATTGTTTACTTCTCTATCAGACTACGCTTAGACACGGTGTGTCAAAATTTGATCGAACACAATAACCGGTTTAGTTACAACCATATTTGGTGTCAGATTAGAATTCTCTTACACGGCTCAATATAAAACAGGAAAGTGATCACAAGATAATTATGGATAAAGAATGTAATTTGGCCCATCTTAATTCATCCATGCAAAGAGATCTTAACAACCCGCACTGTAGAATTCAATAGTTTCTTAAATGATTCCAGGTTTTTGTCTCCAATACTAATCTGGAAGTTAACTGCATATTTTAATCACCTTTTGTGTGTCAAGGAATTTCCCGATATCAGTTCTGAAATTAGTTTTACTGGACTGAAATGGTGTCCCCTATTTTACTCCCACAGTTTAATCAAAAAGCCAAATGGAATGTTGACCTTTATCTCAAGATGGTTGGAATACGAAGGGGAGGAAGTTAAGCTTTGGTTGTATAGAGCCTTGGTCAGACCACATCCAGAGTACTGCGCTCAGTTTTAGGCACTGCACCGTAGGAAGAATATATTGGCCTTGGAGGGGGTGCAGCGCAGATTCATCAGGATGATACCAGGGTTTAGAGGATTAAATTATGAAAACGGGTTGCATAAACTTGGCTTGTATTCCCTTGAGAATAGGAGATTGAGGGGTGATCAGATCAAAGTGTTTGAATCTTTAAAAAGTAGATATGAAGAAATTATTTCCACTGATGGGGGAAATCAAGAACAAGGAGAAAATCTTAAAATTAGAGCTAAGCCATTCAGGCGCAAAATCGGGAAGCACTTTTTTCACACAAAAGGTAGTAGAAATGTTGAACTCTTTCTGCCAAAAGCTTGCAGATGCTGGGACAATTGGAGATTTTTGTTAGGCAAGGGTATCAACGGAGAGAGAGAAATAGTGGGTAAATGGAGTTCAGGTACAGATTCCCCCACGATCTAATTGAATGGCAGAGCATGCCCAAGGGGTTGAAAGGTCTACTCCTGTTCCAATGTTCATGAGGGCTTCAATGATATGGGAAGAGAGGAGGTAGGGAGCATCTCAAACAGTGAATAGAAGAGCAGAGTGTAATATTGAGACACCATGTTCCAGGACTTGAGAGAAAGGGAAGATTGAAAATGGGGCAATTTCTGGAGAAAATGGAGGTTGCAGGAATAGGTTCTTCTTTACTTTAATCTTTGAGATTTGGCTATGTGCCTCTAAATTGCTGATCTTCAATAAACAATGTATATCTGACTATAAACTACAAATTCAGATTTATTAAGTAGAATAAGCAGAAGTATTAGCATATTTCATTAGATTACAAAACTTCACTTGAATTTACAGACCACTCCAAAATTGGCACCTCAAATTCCATTTACTTGCACTTGTGTCTACAATGCAAAGTTTATACAAGAGTTTCCATGAAGTATTTGATAGACTTTGCTTGTCTATCCCCTGGTGAAGCAGAATTCACTAAAGAACCTAGTTATGAGCGTGTTATGCCCATTCTATGCTTTGAAATATAAATTGGCAGAGAAATTAGTATCAAAACAGTCATTTATCATCACGAAGTAAAGCGGTCACTTGCGTTGAAGACATCAGGCTATTTTAAGGACATATCCAAACTATGAGTGCCTTGCTTGCAGGACTGCCTGCTGAGACAATCACAACTGATTCGTTCGCTGACTCCTCACAGCAATTTAAGCGTCTCCATCATCTCTGAATTTAGCAATTAGTAAGTAGTCTTCCTATACATAGAGGTCTCAACCATCCCTTTGAAGTAACACTGAAGTACTGCAACAAAGTATATTTCAGACATCCATTCAGTATGTTTCCAGCCAACAGTAAACAAATGAAAGCAGTAATCAGTTGGCCAATAGATCAAAATTTCATATATTTTTTAAATAGTTTTATGAAATTTTACATTGAGAAACAAGATCCATCATTTACTGTAGTGCACTGGAGGACAGCAAATGTAGAGGCAGAATTCAAAAAAGGAATGAAACACATTCAGTAATTATAATCTAATACCCAAACTGGACAATGCTTAAGGACCGTTTACAGGATGTTTGAGAAATGGACATCCAGAGAGCACAGGATGATTTTAGAAGTATGGTCAAGCAGAATTGTAGAAATCATGTTTCCAAAGATGGCATTATTGAAATTGTTTTCTTAAATACTTTAAATATTTAAAGCTTATGGACTCTTCAGTGAATTAATAATCCTGTGGATTTATTCAGCTTTATAAATAGCAGCACTTGAATTAAATCAAGATGACATTTCATCAATCACTTAAATCAAATTACTGGATAATTCTAATTTGTCTTTTTATACCACAGAAAAAGCTTGCCATGTTGTGTTATTTCAATTGCTTGTTTAGAATTACTGGGCAATACAATTTATTTTAAAACAAAAAAAAGAGCTCAAATCAACAAGAGTAGACTATATTCAGGTAGTGGGCATGAAAATCGAGAATGCACAGATGTATGTTTCTTTCTCTCTCTTAATAAAGCTAAACGTAATGGTCACAGTCTACCATTTTTTTTTTTTACAGAAACTGAAATATGTATTGTACATTAAAAAAAAGTGGAGTTTATTCTCTTCTGACTACACATTAATTTGGGCACAAGTTAAATTGTAAGTAAGTGGAGTGACCACTCCATTTAATTAATGCAATTTTAAACAAAACCATTCCATCAAATCACCACTATTTCTATTTAATTTATGCCATTTTGAAATATATTGTTAGATATATCCTATATTATATATGTGTCCACAAAGGATTTGCTGAGGTTGTTTGGCAGTTTTAATATTTGTTTCCAATAGAACTTCATCTTACCATCACTCTTTCCATCTTGCTTCAGGTAACAATTGTAAAATATTCCCTTTCCATCATGGGTCCAAGCCATGCAGCTGAACTTCACTCTTTCCAGGGTATCTGGAAGTTCCACAGCACCATCAACTTTTAAGAACTTGATGGTTACCCAATCTGACCCACTTGTACTTAGTCCATATGCAAAATATTCACCATCCTCAGAGAATGCATATCCTGAAACCAGAAGGAAAATAAATAATTGTTTATGAAAAGAAAATTCTAACCAACTAAATAAATCCAGTTTTCATTTTATGGACAAATGTATTTGTGGCAATTTTATTCAAAGTTACTCAGAACAAAATATAACATTTCTTCGACAGCACATTCTAAGATGATATGATCACCACACTGAAGGCATTTTTATAGCAGCTTAAATGCTTCCTTTAAGTATTTGTTACTCCTTCTGCAATTATTTCATATAATCATAACTTTCCAGCATAGAAGACCACTTGTTCGATCACAACTTTGCTGGCTTTCTGAAAGAGCTGTCTTTTTAGTCCCATTTCCATGATGCACAACGGCTCTTTACAAAGTTCATGACTCCTAGTTTCACAATAAAGCCAGATCCCAACAACTAGCCAAAGGGGGAAAACGCCAGCCAAGGACTAAAAGATTAAGCAATATATCTAAAAAAAAATCAGAGACACATCTCCTACTCACAAAAATCTTTTAAACATTTCAGTCTTCAATGCCTCCAAATACAAAAATAAGGATATATTTTCCTTTTTCATGGCCTGGCTACTTGCGCTATCACCATCAATGCCCTGTGTATTTACTGCTCCTCTACCCCACTATAATACTTCTATGTAAAGTATACTTTATTTCCCTAGTTTTATCCAAAATATCTATACTGAACTACACTGATCTGCCCATCGCACTAGTCTATTTACATCCTCCTGCAGTCTTCAACAATCCCCATCCAATTTTCCGTATCTATCAACTTGGCAGAGCACCACACACTACATCATTCCAATTGAGATACTTCCTTTTACCCTACCCTCTGCATCAGTCAACTTTCTCCCCATTATCTTAACCTCTCTACATCCTCCAGCATTCTTCCTCACATTGCCATATTTGCCATTCACCCTAGTTTGGCATCATCAGCATTCCCCTTTAGTTTTGATTTTTATATGATTTGGACAAAAGAAGTTGAAGCATAGATCCCTGGGATACACCATTATCCACATTTCAACGATCTCTAAAACAGCAATTTACTCTTACTCTTTGTTCTCCGCTCTATAGCTACCGCTCTATCATAGCACAATTTAGTCTGTTAGATGTGCTTAAAGCAGACAAAAAGTATTGGTCAGAATAGACAAAAAGCTCAAACTGGACTTAAATCTAATGCTGATTCAAGATGATTAAATATGGTTCAGTTCTTCATAAATCAAGCTGACTATGCATTCTAGAGAGGGGCCGATTAATAAGCTGGTCCACAGCACTGATTATACTGTAGCTGAAGCTAGTGGTCCTTGAACATTACCTACAGCAGATAAAACCCGACGTGATATACTAAGCACTAAATTACAAAATACAAATGAGCAATCTGCTGTAGCTTTACAAGGAAAACTTGAGTTTTTTTTAAATCTAAAAAAAGAGAAGTCTGATCTAATTAGGGACAAGGTGTAGTAAAATTTAATTACTGGTACAAGTGTTCTAAATCAGTAAAGTGAATGTCTTCACTCTTCAATAGCTAAATTAAATTGAACAGCCTTTCTTGCAATTTTCTAGACATTGATCAAAAATAAACCCCTCAAATGCTGCATTAATTAGTTCAGAATTTGGCAATCACTTGACATAATGAAGACATGCAGAATTTAAGGCACAGTGTGCACTTCGGATATTGTTAAGGTTAGTTATCGAGGTAATACACAGTTGGCTCACACCGCACTTGAACTCTGCAATCGTCACATTTGGTATCAGCTTTTCACCATATATATTAATGACTTAGGTAAAGGAAGAGAAATGGACATCTAAGTTTGTAGATGTCACTAAGTTAGGAAGTAGAGAAGTTTGTGGATGGTACTAACAGTAAGTATCGTAGATGGAAACAATAGGTTACAAATGGACCAGACAGACTAAGTGAGTGAGCAAAACAATGGCAGATGGAATTCAATGTGGGGAAATGTGGAGGTCATGCACTTTGGACCATAGAAACACAAATATTTCCTCAATGGTGAGAGATTAGGAGCTGTGGAGGAGCACTGCAAGGATTTAGGTATCCATGTACACAAATCACTAATAGCTAGTGCACAGGTACAAAAAGCATTCAAAAAGGCTAATGGAATGTTGTCCTTTATGTCAAGGGAGGAGAAATACAAAAGAAATAGAAGTGATACCTGTACTTACAACTTGGTTTGTATTCCCATGTGTTTAGAAGGTTGAGCAGCGATCTAATGGAGATCTTTAAAATTAAAGGGGTCTAATATCTGGGGACAGGTGCCCAAGCTGGGATACCTGGCCCACAGACTAGTCAACCAGTTAAGCAACCACCTGATGGCCATATTCAGAGTCGTATCGATCATCCAACATCCCAGACACTTCTATCATCCCTGGGTAAGTCATAACCCACCAGCAGGATAGACATATGAAGAGACACTGGATCGACTGGGCCTATATTCACTGGAGTTTAGAAGAATGAGAGGGGGTCTCATAGAAATATAACATTCTGACGGGACTGGACAGGTTAGATGCAGGAAGAATGTTCCCGATGTTGGGGGAGTCCAGAACCAGGGGTCACAGTCCAAGGATAAGGGGTAAACCATTTAGGACTGAGATGAGGAGAAACTTCTTCACTCAGAAAGTTGTTAACCTGTGGAATTCTCTTCTGCGGAGAGTTGCTGATGCCAGTTCGTTAGATATATTCAAGAGGGAGTTGGATATGACGCTTATGGCTAAAGGGATCAAGGGCTATGGAGAGAAAGCAGGAAAGGAGTACTGAGGTGAATGATCAGTATAACCTTATTGAATGGTGGTGCAGGCTCGAAAGGCCGAATGGCCTACTCCTGCACCTATTTTCTATGTTTCTACCCACCAAAGGTGGATGCACAGTGGTATACAGTTGGATGGGCTTGGACCTAGGAATCCTCAATATCGACTCTATGCTGCATGAAGTCTCATTCAGTTCACTTAAGGAAACTCATGCTGATCACCACCTACCACCCACCTCAACTGATAATCAGTACTCCTGCCACATGGTGACCATCACTTGGAGGATGCTTTTGGGGGAAGCAAATGTGTAAAATGTACCAAATAGAGAATTCATGGCCCAACAGATCCTTCACTGATTGACAACAGGAGACCAACCCTGGTTTACTGGGCAGTGTGGAATGACGTGCCAGGAGCAAAAGCAGGCATACAAAAGTATGCTTTGCAGCGAGGAGAACTGAGACAAACTCCAGGAGGATAGACAGGTTAACAGAATGGACAGCAGGAGGAAGATGTACAGTAATGTGGAGAAATGCGAGGCAACATTGCAGCCTCAGGAAATCACGAGTTCCTAAGAGGGCAGAGTCCTTGGCACAACCATCTTCAATTGCCTCATCAATGACTCTCCCATCATAAGGACAGCAATGGGGCAATTTATTAACTATCCTACAGTGTTCCGCTCTATTCACAACTCATCAGATAATGAAGCAGCCCATGACAGCCTGTAGTAGGATCTGGACAACATCCAAACTTAGACTGACAAATGGTAGGCAACATTCATGCCAACCAAGTGGTAGGCAAATAATTATTCATAACAAGAAATGGCTAAACCATCTTCCCATGACCTGCAATTGAGCCACACTATGGAGTCACCCACTATTAATATAGCTTGTGGAACTCCATGGACCGGAAGTTGAACTAAACCAGTCATGGCTACAAGAGGAAGGCAGAGGCTGGGAACTCTGCAATAAATGGCTCTCCTCCTGACCAATGATCCTGTTAATCTGCGTAGTGGTCTGGAGGTCCTGCACGTGCCGCTTGCTGGCTCCACAATAGAAAATCTGCGCACGCAGAAATTTCAATGGGTCGTGCACCCAAAAATAAATTTAAAGGGAACATTGCTCCTGACCCTTCAAAGCCTACCACCTCATTCCTATCCAGTAGCCTCCTCCTTCACCCATCCACAGGCCCGTTCGCACTCACAGGTACTCCCAACTATTTTCCCCATGATCAGCTGTTCCCATATTTACATTCCTGCCTTCAAGCATGAAAAAACAAATTTTCTGCTTCAGTGCTCCCAACAAGAGCACATATCAAGAAATTGCACATCTACAGACAGTGATTTTCTATTCATTTAAATGAACGGATGGAAAAACACAGGTTACGAGTGTTCAATTTCCCAACATAGTTCTGGCATGGACAACTTTGGCTGCTCTCCCTCCCTTCCTGTGTGGACGAGAGCAGGGACTGCAAGAAGGATGAGCAAACTGACCACAGCACCATGGTACAGGGGGCCATTCAAGCTCAGAGTAAAAAGAAATGCTTTGTGGTAGGGGACAGTATAGTTAAGCTCTCTGTCGCCGAGAGCTTGGGATTCCCGAAGGCTGTGTTGCCTGCCTGGTGCCAGGGTTAAGGACATCTCCTTTGGGCTGGAGGAACTTGGGAGTGGGAGGGTGGGGGGGGGGAGAACCAGTTGTCGTGGTCCATGTAGTTACCAACGACATAGGTAGGACAAAGAAACAGGTTCTGCTGAGGGAGTATGAGCAATTAGAGACTAAATTAAAAAGCAGAACCACAGAAAGATGGAGCTGTTCTGCTGGGACGGGCTTTACTTAAACCTTGCTGGCAAATCGAATAACTAGGGCTATAGATAGGGCTTTAAACTAATTATTAGGTGGCCGGGGGGGGGGGGGGCGGGATGTAGGAAGGGTTCAGGCGAGGGGAAATTTAAAATATCTGAATTACGACCTGAGCAATGAGCAAATAAGATCAGAGATTTGAATGCGTGGCTCAAAGATTGGTGTGGGAGAAATGGGTTTTGATTCATGGGGCACTGGCACCAGTACTGGGGAAAGATGGAGCTGTTCTGCTGGGACGGGCTTTACTTAAACCTTGCTGGCAAATCGAATAACTAGGGCTATAGATAGGGCTTTAAACTAATTATTAGGTGGCCGGGGGGGCGGGATGTAGGAAGGGTTCAGGCGAGGGGAAATTTAAAAAGTCAAAAACAAAGGAGAAGGCAATAGTTCAGGGCAATGATAACCAGAGTGTGACAGGAAGGGACAGAGCGTATAAGAGTGCACCAGAAAGTAGAGTCAGAGTAGGGAAAAATGGTAAAATGACAAAATTAAAAGCTCTTTTTACCTGAATGCACGCAGCTTTTGTAACAAGACTGATGAGTTCACTTCATAAATAGAAATAAATGCGTATGATCTGATAGTCAATTCAGAGACGTGGTTGCAAGGTGACCAAAGCTGTGAACTGAATATTCAGGGGTACAGGTGCAACGTCTAAAATCCGGAGTTCCGGAATGTGGAATGTTCCGGAATCCGGACCGATTGGTGGTAGGGTCGTCCAGAATCCGTAAAATGTTCCGGAATCCAGACCCTGCCGACCGAGGTGCCGCCGCTGCCCGATCTCGGGCCTCACCTCGCCACCCGGCCTTGGGCCTGGCCACATCACCCCTCGCTGCCGCTCGACCTCAGGCCACACTTCGCCACCGCTGCCTCACCTCGGGGCCTCCTCGCCAGGCCGCCCAAACATCTCCTCCATGGCGGCGGGGCCCGCCCAACCTGCTCCTCTTCGGCGAGGCCCCGCCCGAACACTTCCACGGCGGCGGGGGCCCGTCCGACCAGCTTCTCTTCGGAGGGGTCCTGCCCGACAAGCTCTTTGCGACGGGCCCCCAACCGACGACCCGAACAGCTTTTCGGTGAGCACCCCCGCCCCCACCCCCTTTCTGATATTCCGAAATCAGGAAATACCTGAACCTGGGCTCGGGTGTTTCTGGATTCGTGATGTCTGACAAAACGCAAAATCCAGAACGGTTTCGGTCCCGAGGGTTCAGGATTCGGGACGCTGCACCTGTATTTGACATTTTGGAAGGATAGGCAGAAAGGAAAAAGAGGTAGGGTAGCTCTGTTAATAAAGGATGAGATCAGTGCAGTAGTGAGAAACGATATTGGCTCAGAAGATCAAGATGTAGAATGTGTTTAGGTGGAGATAAGAAATAATAAGGGAAAGATGTCACTGGTGGGGAGTAAGTCTATCGGCCCCCTAACAGTAGCTACACTGTAGGACAGAGTAAAAATCAAGAAATAATGGAGACTTGTAAAAAAGGTACGGCAATAATCAAGGGCAATTTTAATCTTCATATAGATTAGACAAATCAAATTGGCAAAGGTAGCCTTGAGGACAAGTTCATAGAGTATATTCGGGATAGTTTCTTAGAACAATACGTTGTGGAATCAACCAGGGAGCAGGCTATTTTATATCCGGTAATGTGTAATGAGTTAGGATGAGTTAGGATTAATTAATGATCTCATAGTAAAGAATCCTATCAAGAAGAGTGATCATAGCATGTTAGAATTTCAAATTCAGTTTGAGGGTGAGAAACTTGGGTCTCAAACTAGTGTCCTGAACTTAAATAAAGGTAATTACAAAAGGTATGAAGACAGAGTTGGCTTAAGTGGGCTGGGAAAATAGATGAAAGGGTAAGACTGTAAATAAGCAATGGCAGACATTTAAAGAGATATTTCGTAACTCTCAAAGATATATTCCAGTGAGAAAGACTCTAAGAGAAGGATGAACCGTCCATGGCTAACTAAGGAAGTAAAGGATGGTATCAAATTGAAAACAAAGGCATACAATGTTGCGAAGATTAGTGGTAAAGGATTGGGAAATTTTTAGAAACCAGCAAAGGACGACTAAAATAATGAGAGAAGATAGATTAGGAGAATAAACTAGCAAGAAATATAAAGACAGACAGTAAGAGCTTCTACAGGTATATAAAAAGAGGAAAGTAGCTAAAGTAAACGTTGATCCCTTAGAGGATGAGACTGGGGAATTAATAATGGGAAACAGGTAAATGGCAAAGACTTTGAACAAGTATTTTGTATCGGTCTTCGCAGTAGAACACACTAAAAGCATCCCAATAATAATAGATAATTGAGGGGATATGGGGGGGAGGGGGGGAACTTAAAACAATCACTATCACTAGAGAAAAAGTACTAGGCAAACTAATGGGACTAAAGGTGGACAGGTCCCCTGGACTTGATGGCCTGTATCCTCGGGTCTTACAAGAAGTGGCTGCAGAGATAGTGGATGCATTGGTTGCAATCTACCAAAGTTCTAGATTCTGGAGGTCCCAGCGGATTGGAAAACCACAAAGTAACACCCCATTCAAGAAAGAAGGGAGACAGAAAGCAGGAAACTATAGACTAGTTAGCCTAACATCTGTCATTGAGAAAATGCTGGAGTCCATTATTGAGGAAGTAGTAGCAGGACATTTAAAAAAATCATAATATAATCAAGCAGAGTCAGCATGATTTTATGAAAGGGAAATCATGTTTGACAAATTTGCTAGAGTTCTTTGAGGATGTAACGAGCAGGGTGGATAAAGGGGAACCATTAGATGTGGTGTATTTGGATTTCCAGAAGGCATTCAATAAAGGTGCCACATAAAAGATTACTGCGCAAGACAAGAGGTCATGGGGTTGGGGGCAATATATCAGCATGAACAGAGGATTGGCTAACTAACAGAAAACAGAGAATCAGGATAAATGAGTCATTTTCAAGTTGGCAATCTTGAACTAGTGGGGTGCCACAGGGATCGCTGCTGGGGCCTCAACTATTTACAATCTATATTGATGACTTGGATGAAGGGACCGAGTGTAATATAGCCAAATTTGCAAAGATAGGTGGGAAAGCAAGTTGTGAAGAAAACACTAAGATTCTGCAAAGGGATAATAGATAGACTAAGTGAGTGGGCAAAAATTTGGCAGATATAGTATAATGTGGGAAAATATGTTATCCACTTTTGGTAGGAAGAATAAAAAAGCAAATTATTTAAATGGAGAGAGATTACAAAATGCTGCGGTACAGAGGGATCTAGGGGTCCTTGTACATGAAACAAAACATTAGCATGCAGGTACAGCAAGTAATTAGGAAGGCAAATGGAATGTTGGCATGTATTGCAAGGGGAATGGTGTATGAAAGTAGGGACGTCTTGCTACAACTGTGCAGAGTGCTGATGAGACCACATCTGCAGTACTGCGTAAGGTTTTGGTCTCCTTATTTAACGAGGGATATACTTGCCTTTCGTTCAAAAATCTGTCTATCTCCACCTTAAATATATTCAATGATCCAGCCTTCACAGCTCTCTGGGGTACAGATTCCAAAGATTCACGACCCTCCTTATCTCCATTTTAAATGGGCGACCCATTATTCTGAAACTATGCCCCCTAGTTCTAGATTCCCCCACGAGGGGAAACATTCTCTCTGCATCTACACTGTCAAGCCCCCTCAGAATATTGTATGTTTCAGTAAGATCACCTCTCATTCCTCTAAACTCCAATGAGTATAGGCCCAACCTTTCTTCATAAGACAACCCCTTTATCTCAGGAATCAACCTAGTGAACCTTATCTGAACTGCCTCCAATGGGAGTCAAGGGTTATGAGGAACAGGCAGGAAAGTGGAGTTGAGGCCAAGATCAGATCAGCCATGATCTTATTGAATGGTGGAGCAGGCTCAAGGGGCTAAATGGCCTACTCCTATTCATAGAAACAGAAGTAGTAGGCTATTCGGCCTTTCGAGTCTACACCGCCATTCAATACGATCATGGTTGATTCTCTATCTCAATACCATATACCCGCTTTTTCCCCATACCCCTTGATGCCTCTTGTTTCAAGGTATTTATCACCGTCTTAAATATATTCAGTGACTTGGCCTCCACAGCCTTCTGTGGTAGAGAATTCCACAGGTTCACCACCCTCTGAGCGAAAAAAATTCTTACATTACCCCCAATCCTATGTACTTTAATTTTGCACATTAACCTCTTTTGTGGGACTTTATCAAAAGGCCTTCTAAAAATCCAAATACACAACATCCACTGGTTTTCCCTTATCTATTCTATCAGTTACATCCTCAAAAAAAAACTCCAGTAGGTTTGTTGAACATGATTTTCCTTTCATAATTCCATGTTGACTTTGTTTATTCCTGTTGATATTATCCAAGTGTACCATTATCACATCCTTTATAATAGACTAGCATTTTCCCTACTACTGATGTTAGGCTAACCGGTCTGTAGTTCCTTGTTTTCTCTCTCCCTCCTTTTTTAAATAATGGGGTTACATTTGCCACCCTCCAATCTGCAGGAACTGTTCCATAATCCATAGAATTTTGGAAGATGACAACCAATGCTTCTACTATTTCCATGACTACCTCTTTTAGTACTCTGGGATGCAGATAATCAGGCCCTGGGGATTTATCAGCCTTCAGTCCCATTAGTTCCTTCAGCACTATTTTCTTGCTAATAATCATTTCCTTTAAATCCTTTTTGCTCACTCGACCCTAGCATTTCTGGGACGTTATTTGTGTCCTCTTCCGTGAAGACAGAACCTAAGTATTTATTTAATTGTTCTGCCATTTCCTTATTCCCCATTATAAATTCTCCCATTTCTGTCTGTAAAGGATCTACATTTGTCTTCACTAATCTTTTTCTTTTTACGTATTTGTAGAAACTTTTTCAGTCTGTTTTTATGTTCCTTGCAAGTTTACTCTCATACTCTATTTTTCCCCTCTTAATCAATCTCTTGGTCTTTTTTTGCTGAATTCTAAACTGCTCCCAATCCTCAGGCTTGCTACTTTTTCTGGCAACTTTGTATAACTCCTCTTTGGATCTAATACTATCCTTAATTTTTTTTGTTAGCCATGGTTGGTCCACTTTTCCTTTTGTGTTTTTACGCCAGAAAGGAATGTATAACTGCTTCCATTTCTTATGCTCTTACCAGACATTTTTCCACCCATTCTAGCATGTCCTCCTTCCTGTCCCCAGGGGCAACATACACTCTTAAATCATCTGTATTTATATTGTGATCTTGTAATGGGCATTCCTGTGCTTTCCATAAGCAGTTTATTGTGATTAGGGGTTAAATCTGCAGATGCTATCTTGTATACAGCTGATAACAGTTTTCTGTTCATAAGGGATTCAGTCTGCATTTAGAAACTGCTGTCAGGTTGTGAAACACAAGAGCAGGTGTTGGGGGAAAAGGCCCAAACTAAATTGGTGACAGCTGAAGTGGGATAAATAGCACACTCAGACCTAGCAGTGCGTTTCCAAGTTAAATTTAAATTAAAAGAATCAAAACACAATTTCGGTGAGCACACCATCTCACAAAGATGTAGCTCATTTTAAAAAATTCATTCACGGGATGTAGGCGTCGCTGGCAAGGCCAGCATATATTGCCCACCTCTTATTAACCTTTAGAAGGTGGTGGTGAGCCGCCGCCTTGAACCGTTGCTGTCTGTGGTGAAGGTGCTCCCACAGTGCTGTTAGGGAGGGAGTTCCAGGATTTTGACCCAGCGACGATGAAGAAACGGCAATATATTTCCAAGTCAGGATTGTGAGAGACTTGGAGGTGGTGGTGTTCCCTTGCACCTGCTGCCCTTGTCCTTCAAGGTAGTCGCAGGTTTGGGAGGTGTTGACAAAGAAGCCTTGGTGAGTGGCTGCTGTACATCTCATAGATAGTATACACTGCAGCCACGGTGCGTCAGTGTTGAGGGGAGTAGATGTTTAAGGTGGTGGACGGGCTGAATGGTGTCGAGATTCGAGTGTTGTTGCAGCTGCACTCATCCAGGTAAGGGTAGAGCATTCCATCACACTCTTGACTCCCTTTGGGGAGGCAGCTGGTGAGCCACTCTCCACAGAATACCCAGCCTCTAACCTACTCTTGTAGCCTCAGTATTTTTGTGGCTGCTCCAGTTAAGTTTCTGGTCAATGATGACCCCAAGGATGTTGATGGGGAATTTACTAGAATGGTTCCAGGGATGAGGGATTAGTTATGTAGATAGATTAGAGAAGCTGGGATTGTTCCCTTTTGAGCAAGAAGGCTAGGAGGAGATTTTATAGAGGTGGTTAAAATCATGAAGGATTTAGATAGAGTAAATAAAGAGAAACCGTTTCACATTGCTGAATTGTCAATAATGAGAGAGCATAGATTTAAGGTGATTGGCAAAAGAACCAGAGGCAACGTGAGCAAAAACTTTTTTATGCAACGAGTGGTTAGAATTTGGAATGCACAGCTCTGATAGGGTGGTGGAAATAGATTCAATAGTAACCTTCAAAAGGAAATTGGATAAATACTTGAAGAAAAAATTGCAGGAATATGGGAAAAGAGCAGGCGAGTGGGACGAACTGGATTGCTATTTTGAAGAACTGGTCCTATTCTGCTGGGTTACCATCCCCAAAACGCTGGAAGACCGTAGACTCCCTGATACTGTTAGATACCTAAAACACATCCAATACCATCAGTCTCTGGTGCATCCAGTGCACCAAAACTTCTTCTCGCGTTCTGTTGGACCCCTGGACACATTCCCAATGCTCTCCGACATCCCAGGACTATTACCAATGCTTCCAGACTCAGATCACCCTTCATAAATACCAGATCATAAAGCCCCTTTCCAAGTGATCCTAAATCCCAGGACCTGTCCCAGTGTTACCAGATCCCACTCTGCATTGTGCCTAGAACTCCTCACCAACAGTGCTTGGAGACCTTTAAGGACCAACCTCAAAAAGTACTACCAGGCCGAGACCCCATTCAGTACGCGACCCTGGTATCCCTTCCCAGGGCCATCCCTAATGCTCTTTACTCCATGCCCCTGGTAATACTATTTGACAGCACCGTGAGCAATGTGACTGGAAGTCTGCGAGCACTAAAAATGAAGTCTCGCATCTAGTGCACATAAGTTTAACTATATGAAGTGCGGCCTTTGTTATAAATGCAAAACATGTTAAAAAATCCCATCATTAACCTGGAGCCTGATATTTGCAACAACTTACAAGTGCATTCTGACCAGCCATAGCAGATTCTCAGCAACAACAATTGCCCATTAAGAGCCATGGCCTTAAAGGGAAAGACGATAATACCACTGGAGATCAGTTAGTATGCAAATAATAAATCCAATGACTTTGTTTTGTGACTTAAATAATTTGATTAAGTTAATTACGTGGGACAAGGAATAGAAAAGGACCATAAACTTTCAATATAAAATTATGCGTTTGTGAAAGCAAATGTAAATATTAATTTCAACAATACAAGATGTGAAATGATCATCTTATGCATTTCTTAAAGATAAATTATGTAATTTTACAAAGTAAATAAAAGTAATATATTCCAAGAGTATCTAAACACTAACCTCTTAAAGCTACAGTTCCATCATCTGAGAATTTGTTGGGGTCAAGAAAAACTTGAGGTTCATCATCCAGTGAATGTTGGACAAACATTACACTTTGGTTCTGTAACCCAGTGTTGAAGAAGTGAAAATACCTGTGAAAGAAAATAATTTATGAACAAAAGAAATCAGATCTTCCAAAACCTGAATTTAGTTATCAAAAGTGCCACTGAATCAATGAAAGGCACCACTGCTGTCTTTTATCAACTGCTTCAGATGGACGCGAATGGTAACAAGAACTGGGAGGTCTGATGGTAACATAGAAACATAGAAAATAGGTGCAGGAGTAAGCCATTCGGCCCTTCGAGCCTGCACCACCATTCAATAAGATTATGACTGATCATTTCCTCAGTACCCCTTTCCTGCTTTCTCTCCATACCCCTTGAACCCTTTAGCCGCAAGGGCCATATCTAACTCCCTGTTGAATATATCCAATGAACTGGCATCAAAAACTCTCTGCGGTAGGGAATTCCACAGGTCAACAATTCTCTGAGTGAAGACGTTTCTCCTCATCTCAGTCCTAAATGGCTTACCCCTTATCCTTAAACTGTGTACCCTGGTTCTGGACTTACCCATCATCGGGAACATTCTTCCCACATCGAACCTGTCCAGTCCTGTCAGAATCTTATACGTTTCTATGAGATCCTCTCTCATCCTTGCAAACTCCAGTGTATAAAGGCCCAGTTGATCCAGTCTCTCATCATATGTCAGTCCTGCCATCCCGGGAATCAGTCTGCTGAACCTTCGCTGCGCTCCCTCAATAGCAAGAACGTCCGTCCTCAGATCAGGAGACCAAAACTGAACACAATATTCCAGGTGTGGCCTCACAAGGCCCTGTAAAACAGCAGTAAGCCCTCCCTGCTCCTATACTCAAATCCCCTAGCTATGAAGGCCAACATACCATTTGCCTTCTTCACCGCTTGCTGTACCTGCATGCTAACTTTCAATGACTGATGAACCATGACACCCAGGTTTCGTTGCACTTCCCCCTTTCCTAATCTGCCGCCATTCAGATAATATTCTGCCTTCGTGTTTTTGCTCCCAAAGTGGATAACCTCACATTTATCCACATTATACTGCATCTGCCATGCATTTGCCCACGTCACCCTTTTAGCGTTCTCCTCACAGCTTACACCGCCACCCAGTTTAGTGTCATCTGCAAACTTGGAGATATTACACTCAATTCCTTCATCTAAATCATTAATATATATTGTAAAGAGCTGGGGTCCCAGCACTGAGCCCTGCGGCACTCCCTGCCATTCTGAAAAGGACCCTTTTATCCCAACTCTCTGCTTCCTGTCTGGCAACCAGTGCCCTATCCATGTCAATACATCACCCCCAATATCATGTGCTTTGATTTTGCACACCAATCTTGTGTGGGACCTTATCAAAAGCCTTTTGAAAGTCCAAATACGCCACATCCACTGGTTCTCCCTTGTCCACTCTACTAGTCACATCTTCAAAAAATTCCAGAAGATTTGTCAAGCATGATTTTCCGTTCATAAATCCATGCTGACTTAGACCGATCCTGTCACTGCTTTCCAAATGCGCTGCTATTTCATCTTTAATAATTGACTCCAACATTTTCCCCACTACTGATGTTAGGCTAACTGGTTTATAATAACCTGTTTTCTCTCTCCCTCCTTTTTTTAAACAGTGGTGTTACATTAGCTACCCTCCAGTCCATAGGAACTGATCCAGAGTCGATAGACTGTTGGAAAATGATCACCAATGCATCCACTATTTCTATGGCCTCTTCCTTAAGTACTCTGGGATGCAGACCATCAGGCCCCGGGGATTTATCGGCCTTCAATCCCATCAATTTCCCTAACACAATTTCCCGCTTTATAAGGATACCCTTCAGTTCCTCCTTCTCACTAGACCCTCGGTTCCCTAGTATTTCTGGGAGGTTATTTGTGTCTTCCTTCGTGAAAACAGAACCAAAGGAGGTGCGTCGAGGAGGCGGGAGCTCGAGCAGCCAGCGGCCTATAAAGGCCAGCAGTCGGGGAGTTTGAGGTGTGTCGAGGAGGTAGGAGTTCGAGCAGCCAGAGGCCTATAAAGGCCAGCCGGTGCAGCTGCAGCAGGGAGGCAAAACAGTAGGTGACGTCACAGCCAAGGGGGTAAGTGATTGGTAAGTAGTTTTTCTTTTTCTTTTCTTTATCAGTAAGTAACCTTTTAGCATTGTTGTTGCCAAATTAAGTTTATCTAAGGGTTAAGTCATGGCAGGAGAACTCGGACACATGTTATACTCCTCCTATACTATGTGGGAAGTCAGGGGCGCTTCCGGTGTCCCTGACGACTATGTGTGCAGGAAGTGCATCCGCCTGCAGCTCCTGACTGACCACATTGCTGCACTGAAGCTGCCGGTGGTTGAACTCTGGGGCATCCATGATGCTGAGAATGACGTCAATAGGACATTTAGTGAGTTGGTCTTACCGCAGGTAAATGGTACACAGCCAGATAGGAAATGGGTGACCAAGAGCAGTGCAAGGAAGGTAGTGCAAGGGTTCCCTGCGGTCAACCCCCTGCAAAACTGATACACCACTTTGGGTACTGTTGGGAGTGATGACTCATCAGGGGAAGGCAGAAGCAGCCAAGTTCATGGCACCGTGGGTGGCTCTGCTGCACAGGAGGTCAGGAAAGAGAGTGGGACAGCTATAGTGATAGGGGATTCAATTGTAAGGGGAATAGACAGACGTTTCTGTGGCCACAACAGAGACTCCAGGATGGTATGTTGCCTCCCTGGTGCAAAGGTCAAGGATGTCTCGGAGCGGGTGCAGGGTATTCTGAAAAGGGAGGGTGAACAGCCAGTTGTCGTGGTGCATATAGGTACAAAATGGGATGAGGTCCTACAAGACGAATTTAGGGAGCTAGGAGCTAAATTAAAAAGTAGGACCTCAAAAGTAGTAATGTCAGGATTGCTACCAGTGCCAAGTGCTAGTCAGAGTAGGAATCGCAGGATAGCTCAGATGAATACATGGCTTGAGGAGTGGTGCAGAAGGGAGGGATTCAAATTCCTGGAACATTGGAACCGGTTCTGGAGGAGGTGGGACCAGTACAAACCGGACGGTCTGCACCTGAGCAGAACCGGAACCATTGTCCGAGGGGGAGTGTTTGCTAGTGCTGTTGGGGAGGAGTTAAACTAATATGGCAGGGGGATGGGAACCTATGCAGGGAGACAGAGGGAAGTAGAATGGGGGCAGAAGCAAAAGATAGAAAGAAGAAAAGTAAAAGTGGAAGGCAGAGAAACCTATGGCAAAAAGCAAAAAGGCCACATTACAGCAAAATTCTAAAGAGGCAAAAAGTGTTAAAAAGACAAGCCTGAAGGCTCTGTGCCTCAATGCGAGGAGTATTCAGAATAAGGTGGACGAATTAACTGCGCAGAAAGCAGTTAATGGGTATGATGTAATTGGCATCCCGGAGACATGGCTCCAGGATGACCAAGGCTGGGAACTCAACATCCAGGGGTATACAACATTTAGGAAGGATAGACAGAAAGGAAAAGGAGCCGGGTAGCATTGCTGGTTAAAGAGGAAATTAATGCAATAGTAAGAAAGGACATTAGCGTGGATGTGGAGGAATCGGTATGGGTGGAGCTACGGAATACCAAAGGGCAGAAAAAGCTAGTGGGAGTTGTGTACAGACCACCAAACAGTAGTAGTGAGGTTGGGGACAGCAAACAAGAAATTAGGGATGCATGCAATAAAGGTACAGCAGTTATCATGGGTGACTTTAATCTACATATTGATTGGGCTAACCAAACTGGTAGCAATGCGGTGGAGGAGGATTTCCTGGAGTGTATTAGGGATGGTTTTCTAGACCAATGTGTCGAGGAACCAACTAGGGAGCTGGTCATCCGAGACTGGGTGATGTGTAATGAGAAAGGACTAATTTGCAATCTTGTTGTACGAGGCCCCTTGGGGAAGAGTGACCATAACATGGTAGAATTCTTTATTAAGATGGAGAGTGACACAGTTAATTCAGAAACTAAGGTCCTGAACTTAAGGAAAGGTAACTTCGATGGTTTGAGGCGTAAATTGGCTAGAATAGACTGGCAAATGATACTTAAAGGGTTGACGGTGAATAGGCAATGGCAAACATTTAAAGATCACATGGATGAATTTCAGCAATTGTACATTTCTGTCTGGAGTAAAAATAAAACAGGGAAGGTGGCTCAACCGTGGCTAACAAAGGAAATTAAGGATAGTGTTAAATCCAAGGAAGAGGCATATAAATTGACTAGAAAAAGCAGCAAACCTGAGTATTGGGTGAAATTTAGAATTCAGCAGAGGAGGACAAAGGGTTTAATTATGAGGGGGAAAATAGAGTACGTGAAGAAGCTTGCCGGGAACATAAAAACTAACTGCAAAAGCTTCTACAGATATGTGAAGAGAAAAAGATTAGTGAAGACAAACTAGGTCCCTTGTAATCGGATTCAGGTGAATTTATAATGGGGAACAAAGAAATGGCAGACCAATTGAACAAATACATTGGTTCTGTCTTCACGAAGGAAGACACAAATAACCTTCCAGATGTACTAGGCAACCGAGGGTCTAGTGAGAAGGAGGAACTGAAGGATATCCTTATTAGGCAGGAAATTGCGTTAGGAAAATTGATGGGACAGAACACTGATAAATCCCCGGGACCTGATAGTCTGCATCCGAGAGTACTTAAGGAAGTGGCCATAGAAATACTGGATGCATTGGTGATCATTTTCCAACAGTCGATCAACTCTGGGTCAGTTCCTCTGGACTGGAGGGTCGCTAATGTAACACCACTTTTTTTAAATAAGGGAGGGAGAGAGAAAGCGGGTAATTATAGCGGGTTAGCCTGACATCAGTAGTGGGGAAAATGTTGGAATCAATTATTAAGGGTGAAATAGCAGCACATTTGGAAAGCAGTGACAGGATCGGTCCAAGTCAGCATGGATTTATGAAGGGGAAATCATGCTTGACAAATCTTCTGGAATTTTTTGAGGATGTAACTAGTAGAGTGGACAAGGGAGAACCATTGGATGTGGTGTATTTGGACTTTCAAAAGGCTTGTGACAAGGTCCCACACAAGAGATTGGTGTGCAAAATCAAAGCACATGGTATTGGGGATAATATATTGACGTGGATAGAGAACTGGTTGGCAGACAGGAAGCATAGAGTCGGGATAAACGGGACCTTTTCAGAATGGCAAGCAGTGACTAGTGGAGTGCCGCAGGGCTCAGTGCTGGGACCCCAGCTCTTTACAATATACATCAATGATTTAGATGAAGGAATTGAGTGTAATATCTCCAAGTTTGCAGATGACACTAAACTGGGTGGTGGTGTGAGCAGTGAGGGGGACGCTAAGAGGCTGCAGGGTGACTTGGACAGATTAGGTGAGTGGGCAAATGCATGGCAGATGCAGTATAATGTGGATAAATGTGAGGTTATCCACTTTGGGGGCAAAAATGCGAAGACAGATTATCTGAATGGCGGCAGATTAGGAAAGGGGGAGGTGCAACGAGACCTGGGTGTCATGGTTCATCAGTTATTGAAAGCTGGCATGCAGGTACAGCAGGCGGTGAAGGCGGCAAATGGTATGTTGGCCTTCATAGCTAGGGGATTTGAGTATAGGAGAGAGGGGTCTTACTGCAGCTGTATAGGGCCTTGGTGAGGCCTCACCTGGAATATTGTGCTCAGTTTTGGTCTCCTAATCTGAGGAAGGACGTTGTTGCTATTGAGGGAGTGCAGCGAAGGTTCACCAGACTGATTCCCGGGATGGCTGGACTGATATATGAGGAGAGACTGGATCAACTGGGCCTTTATACATTGGAGTTTAGAAGGATGAGAGGGGATCTCATAGAAACATATCAGATTCTGACGGGACTGGACAGGTTCGATGCGGGTAGAATGTTCCCGATGTTGGGGAAGTCCAGAACCAGGGGACACAGTCTTAGGATAAGGGGTAGGCCATTTCGGACTGAGATGAGGAGAAACTTCTTCACTCAAGAGTTGTTAATCTGTGGAATTCCCTGCCGCAGAGTGTTGTTGATGCCAGTTCATTGGATATATTCAAGAGGGTGTTAGATATGGCTCTTACGGCTAAGGGGATCAAGGGGTATGGAGAGAAAGCAGGAAAGGGGTACTGAGGGAATGATCAGCCATGATCTTATTGAATGGTGGTGCAGGCTCGAAGGGCTGAATTGCCTACTCCTGCACCTATTTTCTATGTTTCTATTTGTTTAACTGGTCCGTCATTTCTTCGTTCCCCATTATAAATTTACCTGAATCTGACTGCAAGGGACCGATGTTTGTCTTCACTAATTATTTTCTCTTCACATATCTATAGAAGCTTTTGCAGTCAGTTTTTATGTTCCCAGCAAGCTTCCTCTCATACTCTATTTTCCTCCTCCTAATTAAATCCTTTGTCCTCCTCTGCTGTATTACAAAATTCTTCCAGTCCTCAGGTTTGCTGCTTTTTCTGTCCAATTTATATGCCTCTTCCTTGGATTTAACACTATCCTTAATTTCGCTTGTTAGCCACAGTTGAGCTACCTTCCCCATTTTATTTTTACTCCAGACAGGGATGTGATCTTTAAATGTTTGCCATTGCCTATCCACCGTCAACCTTTTAAGTATCACTCGCCAGTCTATTCTAGCCAATTCACGTCACGTACCATCAAAGTTACCTTTCCTACAGTTCAGGACCCTAGTCTCTGAATTAACTGTGTCCCTCTCCATCTTAATAAAGAATCCTACCACATTATGGTCACTCTTCCCAAAGGGGCCTCGCACAACAAGATTGTTAATTAGTCCTTTCCCATTACATATCACCCAGTCTAGGATGGCCAGCCCTCTAGTTGGTTCCTCGACATATTGGTCGAGAAAACCATCCCGAATACACTCCAGGAAATCCTCCTCCACCGCATTGCTACCAGTTTGGCTAGCCCAGTTAATATGTAGATTAAAGTTGCCCATGATAACTGCTGTACCTTTATTGCACGCATCCCTAATTTCTTGTTTGATGCTGTCCCTACTGTTTGGTGGTCTGTACACAACTCCCACTAGCGTTTTCTGCCCTTTGGTATTCTGTAGCTCCACCCATACAGATTCCACATCATCCAAGCTAATGTCCTTCCTTACTATTGCCTATTGCATTAACTTCCTCTTGAACCAGCAACGCCACCCCACTTCCTTTTCCTTTCTGTCTATGCTTCCTAAATGTTGAATACCCCTGGATGTTGAGTTCCCAGCCTTGGTCACCCTGGAGCCATGCTCGTCTACACGCAGTTTTATTTGGTAAAGTGAATGATTAGAGGTCTTGGGGCCAAAACGATCTCAACCTATTCTCAAACCTTAAATTACATCATATCCGTTAACTGCTATCTGCGCAGTTAATTCATCCACCTTATTCCAAATACTCCTCGCATTGAGGCACAGAGCCTTCAGGCTTGTCTTTTTAACACTCTTTGCCCCTTTAGAATTTTGCTGTAATGTGGCCCTTTTTGCTTTAGAAGTGGTCCTATTCAGATTTTGACAACAGGACATCCCAAAAATAACAGGTCATGCTCAGTTATAACAATAGTCCTCATTACATATCTGATGATAAAACGCACATTTTCTCATCTTTATCAATGGCCTGGTGAACATGATCAAAAGTAGCATTCTTCTTTCTTCTCTCCATGGAGTGATTAACTTGCCATCAGAAAGACAAGCATTTGTAAAATTTCTTACGGTAAACATTCAACTCCTCGCCTTTGTAATCACACTCCTTTTAGTGACAAAAATGCCAAAGATGGTTGAGAAAGCTGGAATAAGAGTGGGCACCTCAAGAAATCTTGGGCCTAATGGTCACCATAAGCAATTCCAACCACTTGCATTTATACAGTGCCATTATCGTAGAAAAAAAAAATTTGAAGTGAATATTTGCACTAACGTTTTCTGCGCGTGCATCCTCCCGACTCTGCCCCCACCACCCCCCTCCCGACCGGGCCCCGAGCATCCCGCTGAGCCTCTGACTGAGCTCCCCTGCCTGTTTGGAGAGTTTTGTACAATGCAACTTGATTGTCTTTTATTGTCAAAAATGTTATTACCTTTTTTACGTTATTTCTATGTCATTTGGGTCAGTGGCTATTGCCAGCTACTAGGGCTTTGGGGTAAGGGACTTTGGCTTGGGGAGGCAGGCACCTGCACTGGGATAAGGGACTGCGGCTGGAACTTGGTGGCTTTTGCTGGGTTGTTCGAGATCTGTCCTCTCCGGTTTCTTAAGTCGAAATCACAATTTGCAAAGTCAACCAGAACTTAGGCTGGGCGGTTCCGTTTACACTTTCCAGAGAAACTTCAGGGTCCAAGAGGACCAATCAGCAATAGGTCATGTGATAATGGAGAGCCAATCAGAGAAACGGTTAGTACAAATAGACGTATCCAAAAAAATTCCCCAAGGAGCTCAAGAGGGAAAATCAGAAAAAATAGATGCCAAGCCCAAGAAAGAGATATGAGAAGAGGCGAGGGTCAAAGAGGTGGGTTTTAAGGAGGGTCTTAAAGGAGAAGAGGCAGGGACAGAGGCGGGAATGTTACGGAAATGAAAGTAGACAGTCCTTGCAATCGATGTAGCCAGAAGCACAGCTCAGGATCAAATATGACATTGAGGTTGGGAACCGCCTGGATCCGGCTTAGACAATGGCCACACAGAGGGTCGGGGGCAGGAAGAGAGCCAGCGGCAGGGGGCAGGGAGGGGAAAGAGAGTCAATGGCGCGGGGGGGGGGGGGGGAGGTGCGCGTAAAGAGAACCAGCGGCCGGGGGCACAATAGCTTCAGTTTTCCCAATGTTTAACTAGAGGAGATTATAATAAGCTTGGTCCAAGTCTAGTAGACATGTTACAAAGACAATCAGAAACCACTTGTAACTGACATACAACCATAACATGAATAGTCTCAATTGTGTGGCACAGACATTCAACATTACATGGCAGCTCAATTTCAAATAACACTGACTTTCACATGATTATAGGTACAATGCACATCATGAAACCATTTGTCACTACTACATGTCTATGGATAATCACAGCAATTTAAAAGATTCAGATACTTCTGAGAAAAAACAGATCTAGTGGATGAACACTTGGAAAAGCTTATTAAAGGACAATCAGCACCGATTCAACAAAGAGGTTACATAGACAAGCACCAAAGATGAATCTGGTACAATGAATGAAAATTAAAAGGTGAAGAACTTGAGCATTGAATAAGGTGATCTAATGGCAGGGTAATATGAACAAGTTACCAGGGAAGGTCTAAAAAAAAAGACAGAATTAAGATGTTCACGGCAACTTAATGTGTTGCTAACCAAACTTGAAATTGAGAGATATGTCAGGAGGTCTGTAAATGGAGTTGATCTCTTAAAAGAAAATTTCAAAACTGAGATTGAAAGATTTTTGTTCGGCAAGGGTATTAAGGGTTACAGAACCAAGGCCGGTAAATGGAGTTAAGATACAGATCAGTCATGATCTAAGTGAATGGAGGAACAGGCTCGAGGGGCTTAATGGCCTTCAGTTCTTATATTCCTAAACGGGGCAGGCTTGTAGGTCCCAATGCCATTGAATTTATGTTTTTCAGCAGCAACAAACTTCAGTGAAGATTACTTATAAAGGCATTCAAGTGCTTCCTGCAGCAAACAGATGCTGCATTTTAATTAACCAAATGTACACTATGCACACTATGAATGGGTAATTGGAACTAAAATGAGAAAATACACTTACTGCAAGACAAGAGTTTGATCTCGAGATTGCAGCTTGAGTACAGGCATCTAAACAGGCAGAGAATGTCTAAGAACAATGAGCCACTGTCAAAGTGAATACATTTATATAAAATGATGTTACATGATAAAGTAATGATTTTTTTTCACAAATAGCTGCAAAGTACTCCAAATTCTAATTGCCATAGAGGTTTCAAATGAATCAAGTAGCATCATTAGATATATACATGCAGACGCACTGTAGGTATCAAATGAATTTTGCAACACCGCAAACCAAGATGTAGTGCTCCACTCACACGGCTGTCAAATCAGGAAAGAACAGAATACTGGCCTTGAAAATTGGCCGGCACAGATATGATGGACCGAATGGCCTCTTTCTGTGCCATAAATTTCTAGGACTATGATTTAAACAGGCAAACTAATCTGTGATATTTTTAATGTTAGAAAAGAGAGGTTGCCCGGTGATTTTTTTTACTCTCATCAAAAAATTAAAAGATGGTCCAGTCGACTGCCTGGCTACTTTTTAAAAGTGTGTAGAACTACGAGTGGTGTGCAACTGAAATAGTACAAGAACTTGCTTAATCCATGCCTTTAGACCATAAGATTGGGTTAGTTTTAAATGCCCTTGCAAGCCACTCAGTCATACAAAGAATTTTTTCTGCAAAGCAGAAATATAAGCACCGTCATGGAATCATAATTTCCAAGAAAGCAAGCTGCCTTTTCAGGGGAACTGGGTATGGACAGAATGCAGCCATACCAACATTACCCACATGCCAAGAATACACTTATGAAAATACTCACAACCAAAGCTTAAGTTCAAAAAAACTCATGTTTGGTTATAATTTTACTACATATTTTGTATCGCGAAGAAACAAAAATTGCTTTGAACATACAAAATAAGCAATATCAAATTCATCTCAATTTGTTCTGGGACATACAGATTTAAATCCAGCACAGAAATATGCCGGTGCTTTGTAACATTTTTCAATTGTACCTTGTCCCTTTTCGAAAATGGCAGCTGTACTTTGGATAATCATAGAGTTCTGTCATTCTTTCTTTGAACTTTTCTCTTACTGAACACTTTTCCAAAAACGGCAATGTCAATTTATTCTGAGCTTCCACGTAAGCCTAGAGCAATAGATTCAAAACAGAAAATTACAGAGAATACTTAATCTGATCAATTCAGTGAGCAATATACAGGATTCATTGTGGACATCATTTTAACTTAATTCCCCACAAATAAAAATACATGTCCTTATCTTACCTCTTGAAATACACATCAGATATAGTGGTCAATTACATTGTTAAACTTCTGCACCTCGAGCATTTTAACTCAGTAGTTAGAATTTAAAAACTGTGGTCAATTTGATACCCAAGAGTATAACATAACATTACATAAAGAGAACTCAATGATAATATTACAGGGTTGAATGAGTTAAATAGTCAAAAGTAAATTAAGGAAAAATTCCAAGCTGAGGGAGAGTTACCTGGACACTGAGTTCCAGGAGGCAGTCATACCCCTTAGGTTAATTAATTCAAATTTGATCCGTGGTTAGGGACAGGAGGGTGTGACTACGAGCGAGGCAGATATGGAGACCCAGACAGTAGCGATCGAGGAGCCTCAGCCCTTGCACTTGTCCAACAGGTACGAGATTCTTGCTCCCTGTTTGGATGAGGGCAGGGACTGCAGGGAGGATGAGCAAACTAACCACAGCACCATGGTACAGGGGGCCTTTCAAGTGGGGAGAGTAAAAATAAATGTTGTAGTGGTAGGGGACAGTATAGTTCGGGGGATAGATACTGTTCTCTGCAGCCTAGACAGTGAGTCTCGAAGGCTGTGTTGCCTGCCCGGTGCCAGGGTTAATGACATCTCCTCTGGGCAGGAGAGGAACTTGGAATTAGGAACAGGAGTAGGCCATCCATCTAGCCCCTCGAGCCTGCTCCGCCATTCAACAAGATCATGGCTGATCTGGCCGTGGACTCAGCTCCACTTACCCGCCCGCTCCCCATAACCCTTAATTCCTTATTGGTTAAAAATCTATCTATCTGTGATTTGAATACATTCAATGAGCTAGCCTCAACTGCTTCCTTGGGCAGAGAATTCCACAGATTCACAACCCTCTGGGAGAAGAAATTCCTTCTCAACTTGGTTTTAAATTGGCTCCCCCGTATTTTGAGGCTGTGCCCCCTATTTCTTGTCTCCCCGACCAGTGGAAACAACCTCTCTGCCTCTATCTTGTCTATCCCTTTCATTATTTTAAATGTTTCTATAAGATCACCCCTCATCGTTCTGAACTCCAATGAGTAAAGACCCAGTCTACTCAATCTATCATAAGGTAACCCCCTCATCTCCGGTATCAGTCTAGTGAATCGTCTCTGTACCCCCTCCAAGGCTAGTATATCCTTCCTTAAGGTGAGCAAAACTGCACACAGTACTCCAGGTGTGGCCTCACCAATACCCTGTACAGTTGCAGCAGGACCTCCCTGCTTTTGTACTCCATCCCTCTCGCAATGAAGGCCAACATTCCATTCGCCTTCCTGATTACCTGCTGCACCTGCAAACTAACTTTTTGGGATTCACGCACAAGGACCCCCAGGTCCCTCTGCACCGCAGCATGTTGTAATTTCTCCCCATTCAAATAATATTCCCTTTTACTGTTTTTTTTCCCCCCAAGGTGGATGACCTCACATTTTCCGACATTGTATTCCATCTGCCAAACCTTAGCCCATTCGCTTAACCTATCTAAATCTCTTTGCAGCCTCTGTGTCCTCTACACAACCCGCTTTCCCACTAATCTGTGTGACATCTGCAAATTTTGTTACACTACACTCTGTCCCCTCTTCCAGGTCATCTATGTATATTGTAAACAGTTGTGGTCCCAGCACTGATCCCTTTGGCACACCACTAACCACCGATTTTGAACCCGAAAAGGACCCATTTATCCCGATTCTCTGCTTTCTGTTAGCCAGCCAATTCTCGATCCATGCTAATACATTTCCTCGGACTCCGCGTACGTTTATCTTCTGCAGTAACCTTTTGTGTGGCACCTTATCGAATGCCTTTTGGAAATCTAAATACATCACATCCATCGGTACACCTCAATCCACCATGCTCGTTATATCCTCAAAGAATTCCAGTAAATTAGTTAAACATGATTTCCCCTTCATGAATCCATGTTGCGTCTGCTTGATTGCACTATTCCTATCTAGATGTCCCGCTATTTCTTCCTTAATGATAGCTTCAAGCATTTTCCCCACTACAGATGTTAAACTAACCGGCCTATAGTTACCTGCCTTTTGTCTGTCCCCTTTTTTTTTTTAAACAGAGGCGTTACATTAGCTGCTTTCCAATCCGCTGGTACCTCCCCAGATTCCAGAGAATTTTGGTAGATTATAACGAATGCATCTGCTATAACTTCCGCCATCTCTTTTAATACCCTGGGATGCATTTCATCAGGACCAGGGGACTTGTCTACCTTGAGTCCCATTAGCCTGTCCAGCACTACCCCCCTAGTAATAGTGATTATCTCAAGGACCTCCCTTCCCACATTCCCGTGACCAGCAATTTTTGGCATGGTTTTTGTGTCTTCCACTGTGAAGACCGAAGCAAAATAATTGTTTAAGGTCGCAGCCATTTCCCATTATTAAATCCCCCTTCTCATCTTCTAAGGGACCAACATTTACTTTAGTCACTCTTTTCCATTTTATATATCGGTAAAAGCTTTTACTATCTGTTTTTATGTTTTGCGCAAGTTTACTTTCGTAATCTATCTTTCCTTTCTTTATTGCTTTCTTAGTCATTCTTTGCTGTCGTTTAAAATGTTCCCAATCTTCTAGTTTCCCACTAACCTTGGCCACCTTATACGCATTGGTTTTTAATTTGATTCTCTCCTTTATTTCCTTGGTTATCCACAGCTGGTTATCCGTTCTCTTACCGCCCTTCTTTTTCACTGGAATATATTTTTGTTGAGCACAATGAAAGAGTCCTTCACTGTTCCTCAATTGTGCCACCGTTTAGTCTGTGTTGCCAGTCTACTTTAGCCAACTCTGTCCTCATCCCACTGTAGTCCCCTTTGTTTAAGCATAGTACGCTCGTTTGAGACACTACTTCCTCACCCTCAATCTGCATTACAAATTCAACCACACTGTGATCACTCTTTCCGAGAGGATCTTTTACGAGGAGATCGTTTATTATTCCTGTCTCATTACACAGGACCAGATCCAAGATAGCTTGCTCCCTTGTAGGTTCTAAAAAAACAATCCCGTGTGCATTCTATGAATTCCTCCTCAAGGCTACCCCGTGCAATTTGATTTGACCAATCGATATGTAGGTGAAAATCCCCCATGATTACTGCTGTTTCTTTTTCACATGCCTCCATTATTCCCTTGATTATTGTCCGCCCCACCGTGAAGTTATTATTTGGGGGCCTATAAACTACACGCACCAGGGACTTTTTCCCCTTACTATCTCTAATCTCCACCCACAATGATTCAACATTTTGTTCATTAGAGCCAATACCATCTCTCACAACTGTCCTGATATCATCCTTTATTAACAGAGCTACCTCACCGCCTTTCCCTTCTTGTCTATCTTTCCGAATTGTCAGATACCCGTGTTTAATTCCCAGTCTTGGCCAGCCTGCAACCATGTTTCTGTAATGCCCACCAAATCATACCCATTTGTAATGATTTGTGTCATCAACTCATTTACTTTATTTCGAATGCTGCGTGCGTTTCAGTAGAGTGTTTTAATACTAGTTTTTAAACCATGATTTTTAGTTTTGACCCCTCCTGCAGCCCCTTTATATTCATACATATTGTCCCTTCCTATCACCTTGTGGTTTACACTTAACCCAGTGCGACTCTGCTCTGTTGCTTCCTGCCTTTTGCATTCTTTCTTGGGGTCCTGTTCATCTGAGCTCTCACCCACTCTAACTAGCTCAGAGCCCTCTCCTGGGTTCCGAATACTCCTCACATTGAGGCACCGAGCTTTCAGGCTTGCCTTTTTATTACACTTTGACCCTTTAGAATTTTGCTGTACAGTGGCCCTTTTTGTTTTTTGGGAGGGTGAAGATCCAGTTGTCGCGGTCTACGTGGGTACCAATGACACAGGTAGGACAAAGAAAGAGGTTCTGCTGAAGGAGTATGAGCAGCTAGGGGCTAAATTAAAAAGCAGAACCACAAAGGTAATAATCACTGGATTACTACCTGAGCCATGAGCAAATTTGCATAAGGTAAATAAGATGAGAGATGAACACATGGCTCGAAGGCAGGTGTGGGAGAAATGGGTTTCGGTTCATGGGGCCCTGGCACCAGTACTGGGTTAAGAGGTAGCTGTTCCATTCAGATGGGCTGCACTTAGACCGTGCTGGGACTAGGGTCCTGGCGAATTGAATAACTAGGGCTGTAGAGAGGGTTTTGAACTAAATAGTGGAGGGGGGGGGGGGGGGGGGGGTGCAGGTGAGCAGAAATTTAAAAAGTCTAAGAATAAGGCGGCAAATAGCAAGGGCAGCACTGGGGGAAATGATAACCAGAGTGTGACAGGAAGGGACAGAATGTATAAATACGAGTATCAGAAAGTGGGGTCAAAGCAGGGAAAAATGTTAAAAAAACAAAATTAAAGCTCTTTATCTGAATGCATGCAGCATTCGTAACAAGACAGATGAGTTGACGGCACAAATAGATATAAACGGGTATGATCGGATAGCTATTACAGATATGTGGTTGCAAGGCTGGGAACTAAATATTCTGGGGTATTTGACAAATCAGAAGGATAGACAGAAAGGAAAAGGAGGTGGAGTAGCTGTGTTAATAAAGGTCAGTGCAGTAGTGAGAAACGATATTGGCTCAGAAGATCAAGATGTAGAATGTGTTTGGATGGAGATAAGAAATAATAAGGGAAAGATGTTACTGGTGGGGAGTAGTCTATAGGTCCCCAAACAATAGCTACACTGTTGGACGGAGTATAAATCAAGAAATAATGGAGGCATGTAAAAAAGGTACGGCAATAATCATGGGCGGTTTTAATCTTCATATTGATTGGACAAATCAAAATGGCTCAGGTAGCTTCGAGGAAGAGTTCATAGCGTGTATCTGGGATGGTTTCCGTTAACAGTACGTTGAGGGAACCAATCAGGGAGCAGGCTATCTTAGATCTGGTACTGTGTAATGAGACAGGATTAATAAATGATCTCCGAGTAAAGGATCCTCTGGAAATTTCAAATTCAATTGGAAAGAAAGTTGGATCTCAAACCAGTGTCCTGAGCTTAAATAAAGGAGATTACAAAGGTATGAAGGCAGAGTTGGCTAAAGTGGACTGTGAAAATAGATTAAAGTGTGGGACGTTTGATGAGCAGTGGTGGACATTTAAGGGGTTATTTCATAACTCTCAACAAAAGTATATTCCAGTGAGAAGGCAAGACTTTAAGAGAAGGGAGAACCATCCGTGGCTAACTAAGGAAGTAAAAGATGGTATCAAATTGAAAACAAATTGGCCAAGATCAGTCGGAGGCCAGAGGATTGAGAAACTTTTAAAAACCAGCAAAGGACGATTAAAAAAGAGGGAGAAGATAGATTAGAAACATAGAAAATAGGTGCAGGAGTAGGCCATTCGGCCCTTCGGGGCTGCACCGCCATTCAATGAGTTCATGGCTGAACATGCAACTTCAGTACCCCATTCCTGCTTTCTCGCCATACCCCTTGATCCCCCTAGTAGTAAGGACTACATCTAACTCATTTTTGAATATATTTAGTGAATTGGTCTCAACAACTTTCTGTGGTAGAGAATTCCACAGGTTCACCACTCTCTGGGTGAAGAAGTTTCTCCTCATCTCGGTCATAAATGGCTTACCCCTTATCCTTATACTGTGACCTCTGATTCTGGACTTCCCCAACATTGGGAACATTCTTCCTGCATCGAATCTGTCTAAACCCGTCAGAATTTTAAACGTTTCTATGAGATCCCCTCTCATTATTCTGAACTCCAGTGAATACAAGTCCAGTTGATCCAGTCTTTCTTGATATGTCAGTCTCGCCATCCCGGGAATCAGTCTGGTGAACCTTCGCTGCACTCCCTCAATAGCAAGAATGTCCTTCCTCAAGTTAGGAGACCAAAACTGTACACAATACTTCAGATGTTGCCTCACCAAGGCCCTGTACAACTGTAGTAACACCTCCCTGCCCCTGTACTCAAATCCCCTCGCTATGAAGGCCAACATGCCATTTGCTTTCTTAACCGCCTGCTGTACCTGCATGCCAACCTGCAATGACTGATATACCATGACACTCAGGTCTCGTTGCACCTCCCCTTTTCCTAATCTGTCACCATTCAGATAACAGTCTGTCTCTCTGTTTTTACCACCAAAGTGGATAACCTCACATTTATCCACATTATACTTCATCTGCCATGCATTTGCCCACTCACCTAACCTATCCAAGTCACTCTGCAGCCTCATAGCATCCTCCTCGCAGCTCACACTGCCACCCAACTTAGTGTCATCTGCAAATTTGGAGATACTACATTTAATCCCCTCGTCTAAATCATTAATGTACAATGTAAACACCTGGGGCCCCAGCACAGAACCTTGTGGTATCCCACTAGTCATTGCCTGCCATTCTGAAAAGTACCCATTTACTCCTACTCTTTGCTTCCTGTCTGCCAACCAGTTCTCAATCCACGTCAGCACACTACCCCCAATCCCATGTGCTTTAACTTTGCACATTAATCTTTTGTGAGAGACCTTGTCGAAAGCCTTCTGAAAGTTCAAATACATCACACCAACTGGTTTCCCCCTTGTCCACTCTACTGGAAACATCCTCAAAAAATTCCAGAAGATTTGTCAAGCATGATTTCCCTTTCACAAATCCATGCTGACTTGGACCTATCATGTCACCTCTTTCCAAATGCACTGCTATGACATCCATAATAATTGATTCCATCATTTTACCCACTACCGATGTCTATAATTCCGTTTTCTCTCTCCCTCCTTTTTTTAAAAAGTGGGGTTACATTGGCTACCCTCCACTCCATAGGAACTGATCCAAAGTCTATGGAATGTTGGAAAATGACTGTCAATGCATCCGCTATTTCCAAGGCCTCCTCCTTAAGTACTCTGGGATACAGACGATCAGGCCCCGGGGATTTATCGGCCTTCAATCCCATCAATTTCCCCAACACAATTTCCCGACTAATAAGGATTTCCCTCAGTTCCTCCTTCTTACTAGACCTTCTGACCCCTTTTATATCCGGAAGGTTGTTTGTGTCCTCCTTAGTGAATACCGAACCAAAGTACTTGTTCAATTGGTCTGCCATTTCTTTGTTCCCCGTTATGATGACTTCCCCTGATTCTGACTGCAGGGGACCTACGTTTGTCTTTACTAACCTTTTTCTCTTTACATATCTATAGAAGCTTTTGCAGTCCGTCTTAATGTTCCCTGCAAGCTTCCTCTCATACTCTATTTTCCCTGCCCTCATCAAACCCTTTGTCCTCCTCTGCTGAATTCTAAATTTCTCCCAGTCCCCGGGTTCGCTGCTATTTCTGGCCAATTTGTATGCCACTTCCTTGGCTTGAATATTATCCCTGATTTCACTTGATAGCCACGGTTGAACCACTTTCCCTTTTTTATTTTTACGCCAGACAGGGATGTACAATTGTTGTAGTTCATCCATGCGTTCTCTAAATGTCTGCCATTGCCCATCCACAGTCAACCCCTTAAGTATCATTCGCCAATCTATCCTAGCCAATTCCCGCCTCATACCTTCAAAGTTACCCTTCTTTAAGTTCTGGACCATGGTCTCTGAATTAACTGTTTCATTCTCCATCCTAATGTATAATTCCACCATATTATGGTCACTCTTCCCCAAGGGGCCTCGCACAACGAGATTGCTAATTAATCCTCTCTCATTACACAACACCCAGTCTAAGATGGCCTTCCCCCCTAGTTGGTTCCTCGGCATATTGGTCTAGAAAACCATCCCTTATGCACTCCAGGAAATCCTCCTCCATGGTATTGCTTCCAGTTTGGTTAGCCCAACCTATATGCATATTAAAGTCACCCATGATAACTGCTGTACCTTTATTGCATACACCCTTAATTTCCTGTTTGATGCCCTCCCCAACATCACTACTACTGTTTGGAGGTCTGTAAACAACTCCCACTAACGTTTTTTGCCCTTTGATGGTCTGCAGCTCTCCCCATATAGATTCCACATCATCCAAGCTAATGTCCTTCCTAACTATTGCATTAATCTCCTCTTTAACCATTTCCTTTTCCTTTTATTCTATCCTTCCTGAATGTTGAATACCCTTGGATGTTGAGTTCCCAGCCCTGGTCATCCTGGAGCCACGTCTCTGTAATCCCAATCACATATCTGTTAACATCTATTTGCACAGTTAATTCATTCACCTTATTACGGATACTCCTTGCATTAAGACACAAAGCCTTCAGGCTTGTTTTTTTTTTTAAAAACACCTTTTGTCCTTTTAGAATTATGATGTAGTGTGGCCCTTTTTGGTTCTTGCCTTTGTTACTCGGCCTTCCACTATTGCTTTTTACCTTTCTACTATCTGTTTCTGACTCCATATTACTTCGCCCTGTCTCACTGCATAGGTTCCCATCCCCCTGCCATATTAGTTTAAACACTCCCGAACTGCATTAGCAAATGTCACCCCCAGGACATCAGTTCCAGTCCTGCCCAAGTGCAGACCGTCCCTTTTGTACAGGTCCCACTTCGCCCAGAACTGGTTCCAATGTCCCAGGAATTTGAATCCCTCTCTTGCACCACTGCTCAAGCCACGTATTTATTCTAACTATCCTGCTCCCTCTACTCTGATTAGCACGTGGCACTGGTAGCAATCTAGAGATTGCTACCTTTGAGATTATGAGAGTAAACTAGCAAGAAATATAAAAATAGATAATAAGAATTTCTTCAGATATATAAAAATGAAGAAAGTAGCTAAAGTAAATGTTGGTCCCTTTGAGGACAAGACTGGGAAATTAATAATGGGGAACAGGGAAATGTCAAGAGACTTTGAACAAATATTTTGTATTGGTCTTCTCGGTAGAAGACACTAAAAACATCCCAATAATGGATAATCAAGGGGCTATAGGAAGGGAGGAACTTAAAACAATTACTATCGCTAAAGAAAAAGTACTCGGTAAAATAATGGGACTAAAGGTGGAAAATTCTCTGGACCTGACGGCTTGCGTCCTAGGGTCTTAAAAGAAGTGGCTACAGAGGTAGTGGATGAATTGATTGTAATCTACCAAAATTCCCTGGATTCTGCAGAGGTCCCAGCGGATTGGAAATCCGCCAATGTAACACCCCGATTTAAAAACGGAGGCAGACAGAAAGCAGGAAACTATAGACCAGTTAGCCTTACATCTGTCGTTGGGAAAATGCTGGAGTCCATTATTAAGGAAGCAGTAGTAGGATATTTGGAAAAGCATAATACAGTCAAGCAGAGTCAGCATGGTTTTATGAAAGGGAAATAAAGTTTGACAAATTTGTTGGAGTTCTTATGTAATGAGCAGGGTGGATAAAGGGGAACTAGTGGATGTGGTGTATTTGGATTTCCAGAAGGCATTCGATAATGTGCCACATAAAAGGTTACTGCACAAGATAAAAGCTCATGTGGTTGGGGTAATATATTAGCATGGATAGCAGATTGGCTAACTAACGGAAAACAGAGTCGGTAACTAGTGGGGTGCCATAGGGATCGGTGCTGGGGCCTCAACTATTCACAATCTATATTAATGATTTGGGTGAAGGGGCTGAGTGTATTGTAGCCAAGTTTGCTGATGATAAAAAGATGGTTGGGAAAGCAAGTTGTGAGGAGGACACAAAAAATCTGCAAAGTGATATAGACAGGTTAAGTGAGTGAGCAAACATTTGGCAGATGGAGTATAATGTGGGAAAGTGTGAGGTTATTCACTTTTTCAGGAAAAAAAAAAGCAAATGATTTAAATGGAGATAAATTACAAAATGCTGCAGTACAGGGCGACCGGGGGGGGGGGGGGGGTTCTTGTGCATGAAACACAAAAAGTTAGTATGCAGGTACAGCAAGTAATCAGGAAGGCAAATGGACTGTTGGCCTTTATTGCAAAGGGGATGGAGTATAAAAGCAGAGAAGTCCTGTTGCAACTGTACAGGGTATTGGTGAGACCACACCTAGAGTACTGCATACAGTTTTAGTCTCCTTATTTGAGGGGGGATATACTTGCATTGGAGGCACTTCAGAGAAGGTTCACTAGGTTGATTCCTGAGATGAAGGTGTTGACTTATGAAGAAAGGTGGAGTAGGTTGGGCCTATATTCATTGCAGTTTAGAAGAATGAGAAGTGATCGTATTTGAAACATATAAGATACTGAGTGGGCTCGACAAGGTAGATGTAGAGATGTTTCTCCTCGTGGAGGAATCTAGAACTAGGGGCATATTTTCAGAATAAGGGGTCACCCATTTAAAACTGAGATGAGGAGGAAATTATTTTCTTAGAGGATTGTAAATCTGTGGAATTATCTGCCCCAAGAGAGGGAAGATAGATTCGAAGATAGGAGGCTGGGTCATTGAATATATTTAAGGTGGAGAGAGACAGATTTTTGAGCGATAATGGAGTGAAGGGCTATGGGGTATAGGCAGGGAAGTGGAGCTCAGCCCAAGATCAGATCAGCCATGATCTTATTGAATGGCGGAGCAGGCTCGAGGGGCCAAATGGCCTCCTTCTGTTCCTATTTCTTCTGAAAGTTCTATTGAAGCTTCACATATTCAAACATTGCACATTTGACAAGTGTACACAATCCACTGCGAATAGCAGGGCTGAATATTGGAACACAGTCCAAGACATATTTCAAGCAAAGTACATCAGCACAATACCGCACAAATCATAATTTAAAAAATGTAAAACACTTAATGACAAATGTTCACTTGTGACATCAGCAACGCTGTTTTAACTCTGTCTACTATCCTGAAAATTTCTCCATTATGATAAAAATTACAATATTTAAGAAACTTAAAAAATATATATATTTTTAAGTTTGTTCATATTTATTTGACGTTTACCATGAGCCCCAATTTTGTTTTGCTCAGAGTAACATTTTTTAAAAGTCTGAATAAAGGCACCTTCTTCACTTCCTGGTTCCCTGTCTGAGAATTCTGCATTGCGATTGGCTGCTTAAGAACGCAAGAACACAAGAAATAGGAGCAGGAGTAGGCCATTTGGCCCCTCGAGCCTGCTCTGCCATTCAATAAGATCATGGCTGATCTGATCATGGACTCAGCTCCACTTCCCTGCCCGCTCCCCATAACCCTTTACTCCCTTATCTGTCTATCCTGGCTTTAAATATATTCAATGACCCAACCTCCACAGCTCTCTGGGGCAGAGAATTTCATAGATTTACAACCCTCCGAGAAGAAATTCCTCCTCATCTCAGTTTTAAATGGGCGGCCTCTTATTCTGAGACTATGTCCCCTAGTTTTAGTTTCCCCTATGGATGTTACTCAGAGCAAAACAAAGGTTGGGGCTCTCACATGGGGAAAAGGTAAACATGAAATAAATATGAACAAACTTTAAAAAAATATATATTTAAATTTCTTAAATATTATAATTTTTATCATGAGAAATTTGACACTCCACAAAATTAAAATTAGTTTTTCAGGGCCATAACGTTTGTTTAGCAGTCAATAAGTTGTTAAAACTCCAGTTGCACCTAATCCAACAAGGCCTAACATTTAATGGGGTATTTAACAGCGATATTACTGCAGAATAGCCAATGTTTTTGTCCGTTTCACTGATTTCACTATAGCACTGATTTGCCAGTTATGGGGGTGGCCACAGAGCAGTCAGTGTCGGAGCAGTGAATGATTGACCGCAACTTCAGGATTTCCACGTTTAGATGCGCATGAGCTACTTCCTGAAGTTTCAGTCAGTTTCATAGGGGTAAGAACAGTGAACGCTGTTAGTTTGCGGTTATTACCCACCGCAGATTTCGGGCCTATATGAACAGTTTGCTTAAAGCTCAAATGTTGATTTTTTGTGTGTATGAACCAATGCTGCTCACTTGAGAGCTAGATCACAAATATATATCAGTAACATCACAACTCTAATATAAACACACACTTAAAATTTGAAGAAACGTAATTGCAGATTCCAGAATTAAAATTCCATTAAGTCAGAAAGTACACCTGCATCTGCAAGCGTGAAAGCACACATGGGAAAAACAAGCTAAAAAAGTTCATCACCTCTGATCTGAGGTCACAGAATTCTGCAAACTTTGTGGATATCTGAACGGAATATATGGAATTAAGGACAGTAAAGTAAACGGGATATATGAAAATGTATAAGCCATGGAAGAATAGCTGGGAGAATGTCAGATTGCAAATAGTGCAACATCAGCATAGCTAACAGTCTTTCTCAAGGTTTCAAGTCACTAATCCTGCCAATAACATCTAATTGTAACATGAAATAAATCTGCAGAATTGCAAGGTCTCAGTTAATAGTCACACCACTAGATTGAAACATTTAGAGGCAATACTTGAGCTTTCAAGAAAAAACATCTCATATAAATTGACTAATGAGTGACTGAGTTAGACTGTCAATCCAATTGTGTTTTGTTATCTGATTTCAAAACTGTATAACTGTTGACGCTTTACGATGTAACTTCACCTATCCGTAGGGAGTGTGTACGCTCTATCCAGAGAGTATATCTTCTGTCTGATAGGTCTTACTGGCCGGTAATAAAGACTGCTTTGTTCAAAGCACAAGAGGTATTCGACTCAGTAATTTTACTGAACCAGATTGAGGTAAAAGAATCCAGGAATTTACAACTTGGGATCCCAAATGAGCAGCTGGAGCACAGCAGTGCACCGAAAGAGTGGCTCATTGCACCAACCCCCCCCCCACCCCACCAAGGTGTTGGGTTTCTGATCTTAGCTACATCACTCCAGGTAAGCGCAAACAGAAAACCAGAGTCGTTAAATGTTGCCATGGGATACTAGTACGTGAATGCTTAACACACTTGTTTGAAATTCTTCTCTCCACAAGAGGCATTAATCCATTTCATTGAAATAGGTTTGTAGTTTGTTCTGCGGTACACATGGCGTCATTCGAAGCCTAGATGTTTTCCCATTGGGAAAAAAAGAATTGTCTCCAACCAGCTGTCACATCACCTTATTGCATCTAATCAAGGCAGCTGTGACAGACTACAGCTGGTGCATGCCCCAGAGAGAAAAAAAAACAAAAAAAAAGAGGGAATCCTATATATACACATAGATAGATAATCATAGAATGATACAGCAAAGGAGGCCGCCACTCGGTCTATCCTGCCTCTGCTGGCTCTTTGGCAGAACTATTTAATTAGTCTCACTTCCCTGCTCTTTCACCATAGCCCTGCAAGTATTTTCCCATCATGTATTATGTATAAATCCCTTTTGAAAGTTACTTTTGAATCTGCTTCCACCACCCTTTCAGGCAATGCATTCCAGGTAGTAACAACTCACTATCATTCCCACTGCCCCCACCCCATCCCACCATAACATCTGATTCTTTTGCCAATCACCTCAAATTTGTGTCCTCTGGTCTATCAACATTATTTCTCTCTCTATATCTATATAAATAAAAATAAAATCTATAATAAAAAATGAGAGAACAGAATGACCTAGGTTTACAATTCGCAGTCCATGCTGAGTGAACACCTCTCAGCTGGAACAGCAGTTATGGACAGCCAATGACTTCAGTATCACTGAGCAAAGAAAGGCTTGAGATAAAATCAAAACAAGTCAAGGTCCCAATCATAATCCCTATCTAGTGACACTGCTGAAAAGTGTAGATGTGGTGAGGATTGTGATCCGCTCCACAGTGAACAAATATCCACTGTCAGGACTTGCATATTAAGAATGCCTATTTGGATTAGATACCGGAGAGATGTTGGTGCCAATAAAACTATCCCCCAGCAAGAATCAGCATCTTCAGGACAAAAGGGGAGAAAATCAGTGCAAAACTATCAAGGAACACTAATTAAGGAGGAAACTTTGGTTAGAAAGTAGTTTTCCAAATCCCTCAAAGAGTAGCATTCTCAGCTTGATTTAAAATCTAGTAAGCAAAGTTACACAAAATATAGTTTTAAAATCATGCCAAATGTAGCCGTAGAAGTTTTACAGACTTAATCTTTGTTTCAAAATGTTGAACAATTATTTTTACATATCCTTGTATATTTACCTTTGTGTCTTCACTATCGGGATTTTCTAGCCATCCATAAGGGTCAGAAATTTTACAGCCATGGTAATCATCAATCTGATAATAGAAATAAAATTACAATGAACAAAAGAAAATCTATATTACAGCACAGTATTAGATTACATTTTTTTTTTAATTGATTTTTGTATTGAATACTTGATACTTCTGAAACAAATTTTCTTTCTGTATCTGTAGCTAATGCATATGCTCAGTTTGTTAAGGACAATGTGTAACATGTAGAAATTGAGCAATGTAAATTCTGAAAGCTAGAAGAATATTTTCACAATGGACCGTATAACATGGCAGTGCATGACTGCTCCAGTGCAGACTGCAATTCTGCTCTACGTTAACTCAGCAAGTTACCAACATAGGAGAGTTCCCAGATTCCACGGGAATTTTTGTGTGCAGCGAAAAATCTTCTGTAAAGTTTGCTCCATGCAGACATCTCTCTCTTTATCTGCACCTCTTCT
Organism: Pristiophorus japonicus; assembly: GCF_044704955.1. NCBI lineage: Eukaryota > Metazoa > Chordata > Chondrichthyes > Pristiophoridae > Pristiophorus > Pristiophorus japonicus. The sequence goes on from NC_091983.1 coordinate 188,397,187, forward strand.
ACGCCTCCACCCCCCCACCCCGTCCCCAGTCCCGTCCCTTCCCCCAAGTACTCATCCAGGTCAGTCCTCTCAGCAAATGTGATTTCTCCAACTTGGGAGCATTGGGCTGATCATGGCCCAGACAGTAAGTTTAGGATAAATTAGCTGTGAATCGCAAATTGACATGAAGCATCTTGTGTTCATTATTTTGCAAAATAATACAAATGCAATCTTTCCATGCATTAATATTGTATTTAATTATCAACATTAGACAGGAAGATGATGTTTAAAGGTACACAACAGCAGCTTTTCAGAACATTCAGTGACAGTCAATACTACAGATCCCCTCAGCTCACGCACAAAAAATGACGCATCAATTAGATCTCTGTGCTTGCTTTTAACCTGATGTGAATTAGATACTTAAATACATAATTTCCGCAGGAGGCATATTTATGGTGCACTCAAGCCTGTGAGATCGTTCTAACAATCACTATAGCCACAAGATAATAATTTGAAAACTAGAGAGGTCAACATTCAATGGCAATATCAAATGCACATGACAATATTTTCTTGTATGCAATCAGTGCAAGATAAATGCACTGTCTTTAATGGCCTGGAAATCCCGGCCTTCCCGGTTCCGTACTGAGTGTCTACGGACCCGGGAAGACATCACAAAAGCTGGTTTTCAGCGCACAATGCGATGCGCTGAAATCAGGCCTTTCTAATCTGTCAAGCAGGAGCTTGACAGATCATCTGCATCTCGGGAGTGAGGACATTTGCACGGGCAAAATTGCAGGATTTACCCATATCTTACCCAGCAAATGTCCTCAAAATTCTTTTACATGCATAAGAGTTTTAAAACATACAAAAATATAATAAAATTAAATTTTAAAAACACAGTTTAAAAACCCAGTCCACTAAAGGTATTTTTAACCCTAATGACAAAACTTCAAAAATCGGAAAAATATATATTTTTTCTAAGGCATTTATTAACTTTAATTTCAATTAATTCTAATGATGTGAGGTGTGTTTTTTATTTTTTATTATGGTGTTTAGTTGTTTGTTTTTTTTCTCATTAATAGCACTGAGAAGTCGTAGATATGGAGTTCTCAGTGCTATTAATGGAAAAGCTGTGGAATACAGTACCCGATTGGTTGTGCAGTCATATGTGACTGCACCTTCTGCGTGGGAACCCTCCAGATGGGAGCGCGCTTCGTAGCGCGGGAAGAGAAGGCCTCCCCAACGGAATCCCACGTTCCTCCGGGACCACCGGGTACATTCGTAGAAATTTTTCAGGTTGCCAATTTCTGGGCCAATATTGTGTTAGCAAGTTGCAAGGATACTCTGTCACAGTTAAGTACACTAATGCCTTCTAGCGGTGGCAACAGGACATTGCAATTAACACAAAAATAATAATAGTTAAGATGCACAGCAAGTAATTCAGCAAAATGCAAAAAAAAACTCTAGATGCTGGATATCAAACAAAACCAGAAACTAACTGAAACATCCAGTAGGGCATTTGGCATCTGTGGAAAAGAGTGTCAACATTTTGAGCTTACACCCTTTTTCAGAACTGAAAAATAGGAGATGAATAAGAACATAAGAACATAAGAATTAGGAACAGGAGTAGGCCATCTCGGCCCTCGAGCCTGCTCCGCCATTCAACAAGATCATGGCTGATCTGGCCGTGGACTCAGCTCCACTTACCCACCCGCTCCCCATAACCCTTAATTCCCTTATTGGTCAAAAATCTATCTATCTGTGACTTGAATACATTCAATGAGCTAGCCTCAACTGCTTCCTTGGGCAGAGAATTCCACAAATTCACAACCCTCTGGGAGAAGAAATTCCTTCTCAACTCGGTTTTAAATTGGCTCCCCCGTATTTTGAGGCTGTGCCCTAGTTCTAGTCTCCCCGACCAGTGGAAACAACCTCTCTGCCTCTATCTTGTCTATCCCTTTCATTATTTTAAATGTTTCTATTAGATCACCCCTCATCCTTCTGAACTCCAATGAGTAAAGACCCAGTCTACTCAATCTATCATAAGGTAACCCCCTCATCTCCAGAATCAGCCTAGTGAATCATCTCTATACCCCCTCCAAGGCTAGTATATCCTTCCTTAAGTAAGGTGACCAAAACTGCACGCAGTACTCCAGGTGCAGCCGCACCAATAAGCCTATTAATGGAATGAGAAAGAGAAACACAGAGGAAGTAACAATGGAATGACTGGTGGATGATACAACAAATCATCTCAGTGAAAAAACTGAAAAAAGCATTAAAGGAATAAGAGACATTAAAGAAACAATGGACAGGTAAATAACTAAAGTGAGCAGGAAGCCCATGGAAAAGGCAAGAAAATGGGAAAGATGGAAAACATAGAAAACCTGTGAATCAGATTTGAAATTATAGCAGAAGATGCTGGTAAACTAAAGTAGGTTGTGTTATTTGCACCACACGTTATTTGGACCAGATTTCTGATTGGTCCCCTTGGAGGACAAGACACACCCAACAGTTGACCCTTCAGCCATTGGAAAGTTTCTCTTTATGGAAACCATTCATAATTTTAAACGCCTCGACCAAATCTCCTCTTAGCCTTCTCTGCCCCAAGGAGAACGAGCCCAGCTTCTCCAGTCTATCCATGTAACTGTAACCCCTCACCCCTGGAACCGTTCTTGTAAATCTCTTCTGTACCCTATCCAAAGCCTACAGACCCTTCCTAAAGTCTAGTCCCAGAATTGGACACAATACTTCAGCTGGGACCAAACTAGTGTTTTATAAAAGTTTAACCTAACTTCCTGGCTTTTGTACTATATGCATCTATTTATAAAAGCCTAGGATCCCATATGCTTTATTAACTGCTTTGTTAACCTATCCTGCCACCTTCAACGATTAGTATGTATTGCCTCTCGATTCTTCCAAACAAAATGCATCACATCACATTTTTCTGCATTGAATTTAAGGGCACAAGCCTGAAACACCAACTGTCTCTCTTCTCTCCACAGATGCTGAATGTGTGTTGTGTGTTTTCTACTTTTTCCCCCCAAATTTCCACTACATGTAGTACATGAAACAGGAGTAGGCCATTCAGCCCCTCAAGCCTGTTCCACCATTCAAGCAGATCATGTCTGATTTGTACCTCAATTGCATTTGCCCACCTCTGATATTACTGTATTACCGAACAAAAGTCTATCAATCTCAGTTTTGAAAATTTCAACTAACCCAGCGTTCACAGCCTTTTGACGGAAGAGAGTTTGATACTTCCACTACCCTGTTTGTGAAAAAGTGTTTCCTTAAGTCACTCCTGAATGGCCTAGCTCTAATTTTAAGATTGTTCTGGATGTGCCAACTACAGGAAATAATTTCTCTGTATCTACCCTATCGAATCATAATAACAAAGAATTAGGATTAGGAGTCAGCCATTTGACCCCTGGAGCCTGCTCCACCAATGAGATCATGGCTGATCTTCTACTTCAACACCACTTTCCTGCACTGTCCCCATATCCCTTGATTCCCTTAATATCCAAAGATCTATCGATCTCTATTTTGAATATACTCAACAACTGAGCTTCCACAGCCCTATGGGGTAGAGAATTCCAAAGATTCACCACCCTCTGAGTGAAGAAGTTTCTCATCAGTCCTAAATGGCTGACCCCTTAGTCTGAGACTGTGACCCCTGGTCCTAGAGTCCTCAGCCAGAGGAAACATCCTCCCTTCATCTACCCTGTCAAGCCCTGTAAGAATTTTGTATGTTTCAATGAGACCACCTCTCATTCTTCTAAACTCTAGAGAATATAGGCCTAGTCTACTCAATCGCTCCTCATAGAACAATTTCCCCATCCTAGGAATCAGTCTGGTGAACCTTCGTTACACTCCCTCTATGACAAGTATATCCTTCCTTGGGTAAGGGCACCAATACTGTACACAATACTCCAGGTGCAGTCTCACCAGGGCCCTATATAATTACAATAAGACGTCTTTACACTTGTATTCAAATCCTCTTGTAATAAAGGCCCAACAGAATCCTTCTGTCATTTTTAATCATCATCATAGGCAGTCCCTTGAAATCGAGGAAGACTTGCTTCCACTCAAAGTGTACAGTCCAATGTGGGAATTACAGTCTCTAACAGGTGGGGCAGATAGTAGTTGAAAGAAAGGGTGGATGGGGAGCCTGGTTTGCCGCACGCTCCTTCCGCTATCTGCGCTTGGTTTCTGCATGCTCTCGGCAACGAGACTCGAGGTGCTCAGCGCCCTCCCGGATGCTCTTCCTCTACTTCCCCAGGGATTCCCAGGTGCCGGTGGGGATGTTGCACTTTATCAAGGAGACTTTGAGGGTGTCCTTGAAGCATTTCCTCTGACCACTATTTGATCACCACTCAATCTTCTAAACTCAAGTGGATACAAGCCAAGTTTATGCAAACTGTCCTCATAAATTAACTCTTAAAACTTTAGTATCATTCTGGTAAATCTGCACTATACCTCCTCCAAGGCGAATATATCCTTCCTGATGTGCAGTGCCCAGAATTCAATGCAGTACTCCAGATGGGTTACCACTGAAGTATCACTTCCTCCCCATTGAATTGCAACCCTCAAGATAAAGTCCAACATTCCATTGGCCATTTTGATTACTTGTTATGCCCGTGCACTAGGTTTACGGGATTTATTTGCCCTGCGCAGCTCTTTGCTCATGCACAATTCCTAATTTCTCACCATTAAGAAAAGATTCTGATTTGTCTTACTTTGATCCAGAGTGAATGATCTCAAATTTCCTCACATTTTGAACTCCATTTGTCACAGTTTTGCCCATTTACTATACTGGCTATGTCCCTTTGTAACTTTCGGCTCCCATCTGCACCATTTACTGTCCCTCCTAACTTAGTGTCATTTGCAAATGTTCTAATTATCCCTACTCTCTGTCTCCGACCTCCCAACCAATTTCCAACCCATGTCACAAGGTTCCAATTCCATGCGCGTTCATTTTTACTAATAATCTCATGTGGAACCTTATCAAATATCTTCTGCAAGTACATATCGATAACATCCATAGGCACACCCTTATCCACCATGTTAGTGACCGCCACGAAAAATTCAGCTAGATTAATTAGACATGACCTACCCTTTACAAATCCATGCTGGCCTTCTCCTTCATCAGTTCATATTTGTTCAAGTGCTCAGTCACAGAACCAGATTCCAGAAACACCCTCCCCCCACCCCCCCCCCACCGACTGCCAGAACTGATGTTAGACTTACTTGGCTTCTCTCTCACGTCCTCCTTAAATAATGGAGCGACATTTGCAATTTTTCAATACAACGGCACAGTTCCCGAATCAAGAGAGCTTTGGAAAATTATAATGAATGCATCTTCGGCTGCCTGAGGAAAAGAGTGTTCGAAGACCAGGCCCTCAAATCTATCACCAAGCTCATGGTCTACAGGGCTGTAGTAATACTCACCCTCCTGTATGGATCAGAGGCATGGACGATGTACAGAAGACACCTCAAGTCGCTGGAGATATATAACCAACGATATCTCCGCAAGATCCTGCAAATCCCCTGGGAGGACAGGCGCACCAACATCAGCGTCCTCGTCCAGGCTAACATCCGCAGCATTGAAGCACTGACCACACTCGATCAGCTTCGCTGGGCAGGCCACATAGTTCGCATGCCAGACACGAGACTCCCGAAGCAAATGCTCGATGCGGAGCTCTTTCACGGCAAACGAGCCAAAGGTGGGCAGCAGAAACACTACAAGGACAGTATCAAAGCCTCCCTGATAAAGTGCGACATCCCCACTGACACCTGGGAGTCCCTGGCCGAAGACCGCCCTAAGTGGAGAAAGTGCATCCGGGAGGGTGCTGAGCTCTTCGAATCTCAACGCCGAGAGCATGCAGAAATCAAGCGCAGACAGCGGAAGGAACGTGTAGCAAACCAGTCCCACCCATCCCTTCCCTCGACTAATGTCTGTCCCATCTGTGACAGAGTCTGTGGCTCTCGTATTGGACTGTTCAGCCACCAAAGAACTCACTTCAGGAGTGGAAGCAAGTGTTCCTCGCTTCCGAGGGACTGCCTATGATGATGTTTTTATATGCTGAGGTTGAAACCATCAGGCCTTGTAGAATTGTCTACCCATAATCTCATTAGTGTCTCCATTACCATTTTTTAAACTTACAGTAAATCCAATAAATTCCTCCCATTGACTTACTTTCAATGCCCTTGGTATTTTATCGCAATCTACTACCGTGAAGGTGGATACAAAGTTCTCATTTAACAAGTCTGCCGTTTCTTTATTTTCCATTACAACAGCACTTGTCTTTGATGGGATCGCATTTCCTTCACCACTCAATATTTTTATAAAAACTTTTACTGTTAGCTTTGATATCCCTTGCAAGTTTTTTTTATATTCCTTTTTGCATCTGAATACTTTCTTGTATACCTTTGTTGCATTTTATAGCTCTCCCAATCATCTAACATTCGCGCCACACAAGTGCCAGGCAATGACCATCTCCAAGTGAAAGTCTAACCACCTCCCCTTGATATTCAACAGCATCACCATCGCCATATCTCCCACTATCAATAACCTGGGGGTCACTATTGACCAGCAACTTAATTGGACCAGCCACATAAATACTGTGGCAACAAGAGCGGGTCAGTGGCTGGGTATTCTGCGGCGAGTGTCTCACCCCCTGACTCCCCAAAACCTTTCCACCATCTACAAGGCACAAGGCACTTGCCTGGACGAGGGCAGCTCCAATAACACAAGCTCAACACCATTCAGAACAATGCAGCCCGTTTGATAGGCACCCCATTCACCACCTTCAACATTTACTTCCTCCATCACCGGCGCACCGTGGCTGCAGTGTGTACCATCTATAAGATGCACTGCAGCAACTCCCAAACCTGTGACCTCCACCACCTAGACGGACAAGGGCAGCAGGCACATGGGAACACCAGCACCTGCAAGTTCCCCTCCAAGTTACACACCATCCTGACTTGGAAAATTATTGCCGTTCCTTCATCGCTGAGTCAAAATCCTAGAAATGCCTCCCTAACAGCACCGTGGGAGTACTTTCACCACACAGAGGGCAGCAGCTCATCACCACCTTCACAAGGGCAGTTAGGGATGAGCAATAAATGCCGCCCTTACCAGCGACGCCCACATGGCAGAACGAATAAAAAAAAGTCTGCTTGATTTAGTACTTGGCTTTTTAATGGGAATTGACATCCATTCCATCTTTGCTCTTCCATCTACATTGGTGATGAAGAGGTGCACTCTACTCCTGACTCAGGCAAAAACATTTGTACCCATGAAATGGACTGAGGCTGTTTGAGCTAATTTCACATTGGATCTAACTGGCAGGGAGAGCAAATTTTCAACCATCAGTCTGGAATGACTTCAAAGGCTTGGTGAATGTTGTTATGCTTCTCAATCCCTCTGACATGACATTATAAACAAATCTCTGACATTATACGCCAGAAAATAAACTCTTCCTGCATTTTTATATTTCTCCAGTTCCTACTGTTAACCACTTTCTTGTTCATCATGAAAAAATACACCAGTATGGCTTGTATGAAATTAATATCCTACATTACAACACTTCAAAAAAGTACTTTATTGACTGTAAAGCACTTTGGCACATCCTGAGGTCATGAATGGCACTATAGAAATGCAAATCCTTTCTTTTTTATATATTAGTGTCCATTTCCCAGTTCTAGTCCTGTAAAGGTCTTACTATCAAACCATCACTCAGCATTTTCTCTCAAACTCAGCTAGCTACTTGGCCTCTTTCAACTGAATGTATTTATCAATTATTTCACATAATACAGCCAGACATCATTCCAACTCACCCACATCTGAACTGGTCCTTTAACTCTACAAGTCCAGATTTTATCTTTGAACCTTTACTTTGGTAGTTGAATGAGCGTCAGGTACCTTGCAATCTCCTGTGAATGGTCATTATTCAGTGTGAGCTTTGAGAGCAAGGGCAGCTTTATTCAACAACAACTTGTATTTATAAAGTGCCTTTACTGTGGTAAAATGTCCCAAGGCGCTTCACAGGAATATTATAAGACAAAAATTTGACACCGAGCCACACAAGAAGAAATTAAGGTAGGTGATCAAAAGCTTGGTCAAAGAAGGTAGGTTTTAAGGAACGTCTTAAAAGAGGAAAGAGAGTTAGAGAGGCGGAGAGGTCTAGGCAGGGAACTCCAGAACTTAGGGCCTTGGCAACAGAATACACGACCACCAATAGTTGAGCGATTATAATCAGGGATGCTTAAGAGGGCAGAATTAGAGGGGCGCAGATATCTCGGGGAGCTGGAGGAGATTACAGAGATAGGGTGGGTTGAGGCCCTGAATGGACTTGAAAACAAGGATAAGAATTTCGAAATCAAGGCATGGCTTAACTGGGAGCCAATGTAGGTCAACAACCACAGGGGTGATGGGTGAACAGGACACAGGCAGCTGAGTTTTGGATGACCTCAAGTTTACGTAGCGTCGAACGTGGGAGGCCAGCCAAGAATGCGTTGGAATAGTCAAGTCTAGAGGTAACAAAGGCATGGATGAGGGTTTCAGTAGCAGATGAGCTGAGGCAGGGGCAGAAATGGACAATGTTACGGAGGTGGAAATAGGCAGTCTTAGTTATGCCATGGATGTGTGGTCAGAAGCTCATTTCCGGGTCAAATATGACACCAAGGTTGCGAACAGAGTGGTTTCAGCCTCAGACAGATGTTACGGAGAGGGATGGAGTCAGTGGTTAGGGAACAGAGTTTGTGGCAAGAGTCTTCCCAATATTTAATTGCAGAAAACTTCTGCTCATCTAGTACTGGATGTTGGACAAGCATTCTGACAAATTAGAAGCATCGTCCCCACATCCAAGCCTGTCCTCATCCAGCATTGATGTTTGCACAATTTCAGCCGGAATCACGATCAGTAGTAACCCCACTAGATGCTTCCTTCTCTCAAACCTGGGCACTGAGGCCAATTATAATACTCATAATGCATCCCAGCTGAGGTCTTCTAGCTTAGAACTGACTTCTAATCAAAGCTGGGAGACCTTGCTGGGCTGCGTGGTTCAGTTACTCGCAGATAAATTGTCTGTGGAATTATATTCCAGCAAGAAGTTGGCGGCTTAAGGGAAATGGAAAAAATGACAAAAGAAAAAGCGGTTTGTGCAACTAGAAAGTGAAGCACATACTCCAATGAATTCAAACAAGGGAGCACTTGCTGAATACACCCTGCTGGCTACAATGGTTGGCAGATAAACCGTCTACATGGTGAGCCAAGCAAGGACCTCATCAACAGATAGACAAACCAGGCTAAGTCCACAATCAACCACAGCAAACAGATCTAAAGAAGGACTGCACCCAAAACATCAACTGGTCTGCTCTCTCCACAGATGTTGACTGACCCTGCTGTGTGGTTCCAACATTTTCTGTTCTTGCTTCAGACGTGCGCTTTACACTTTACTATCTCAGGGATGACCTCCCAGGAGGCCTCTTGCAAATACAGACACTTTTCCAGGCAGTCTCTGCAAATACAGACATAAGAACATAAGAAATAGGAGCAGGAGTAGGACATATGGCCCCTCGAGCCTGCTCTGCCATTCAATACGATCATGGCTGATCCGATCATGGATTCAGGTCCACCTCCCTGCTCGCTCCCCAAAACCTCTCATTCCCTTATCGCTTAAGAAACTGTCTATTTCTGTCTTAAATTTATTCAATGTCACAGCTTCCACAGCTCTCTGAGGCAGTGAGTTCCACAGATCCACAACCCTCAGAAGAAATTTCTCCTCATCTCAGTTTTAAATGGGCAGCCCCTTATTCTAAGATTTTGCCCTCTAGTTCTAGTCTCCCCTATCAGTGGAAACATCCTCTCTGCATCTACCTTGTCAAGCCCCCTCATAATCTTACACGTTTCGATAAGATCACCTCTCATTCTTTTGAATTCCAATGAGTAGAGGCCCAACCTACTCAACCTTTCCTCATAAGTCAACCCCTTCATCCCCGGGATCAACCTAGTGAACCTTCTCTGAACTGCTTCCAAAGCAAGTATATCCTTTCATAAATATGGAAACCAAAACTGCACACAGTATTCCAGGTGTGGTCTCACCAATACCCTGTACAACTGTAGCAAGATTTCACTGCTTTTATACTCCATCTCCTTTGCAATAAAGACCAAGATTCCTTTGGCCTTCCTGATCATTTGCTGTACCTGCATATTAACCTTGTGTGTTTCTTGCACAACTACCCCCAGGTTCCGCTGTACTGCAGCACTTTGCAATCTCTCTCCATTTAAATAATAACCTGCATTTTCCAACATTATACTCCATCTGCAAATTTTTGCCTACTCACTTAGCCTGTCTATGTCCTTCTGCAGATCCCTGCAAACATCATCCCTTATAAACCTTTACACATAACAACTTGCTCCCAAGAGTACCAGCTTAAGACAACAACGCCTTCTCAGGGAACGGTGTGACACAACGGCACCCTCCCGGGGTACCTCCTGTAAACAACTCTCCCCAAGGGGGGAACCTCCTGCAAGCAATGACACCCTCGCTGGGGGGGGGGTCCCGCTGCAAACGACACCTTCTCCGGGGACCCCCTGCAAACAACGACACATCCCCCGGGGGGGGTGGGGGGTGGGAAACGATGACGACGAACCCCTGCAAACAACCCTCTCCATATGGGCGGGGGGGGGGGAATGACCCCCTACAAAGGACCCCCTCCCCAGGGGGGCTGGAACCCCCTGCAAACGACCCCTTCCTCGAGGGCAGGGGGGAACGACCCCCTACAAATGATCCCCTCCCCGAGGGCAGGGGGGAGAACGACCCCCTCCCCAGGGGGGGCGGCAGGGAGAACGACCCCCTCCCCAGGGGCCGGGGGGGTACGACCCCCTCCCCAGGGGCCGGGGGGAACGACCCCCTCCCCAGGGGCCGGGGGGGTACAACCCCCTCCCCAGGGGCCGGGGGGGAACGATCCCCTCCCCAGGGGCCGGGGGGGAACGACCCCCTCCCCAGGGGCCGGGGGGGAACGACCCCCTCCCCTGGGGGAATGGAACCCCTTGCAAACACCCTCCCTGGGGTTGGGGGCCGGGGGGGGACACCCCCTGCAAACAACGACACCCTTCAAGACTGCAGCCCGAGGTTGTGAGGGCGGGAGTGCAGCTGCACGGAAGAAGCCCCAGAGTTGCATTGTGCTGGTGGTTGGGCTGCAGCAGAGCGGGCGGGCTGGCGCCGGCACTATCCCGGGCGGTGTGCGCTCAGACGGGGACGGGGGGGGGGGCGGCGGAGGGAATGATGACCTCGGGGGGCTGCCCTTCACCCTGGGCCGGGGAGAGGCCCCGGCTTCACTTACGCTGTCCAGCCGCTTGGCCTGGGGGTAATTGTGAGCCATTGTCACCAACCGTCAGTCTGGACCCGGCACTCTGACACGCCAGCCACTACACGCCACCGGAAGTGCGTCATCGCGTTCCCGGACGTACCCACATACGTTACCGGAAGTGCCGCAAATGAATGCCGCCACCCTGCCAGAAGTGTGAGTCACGTGGCGTTGGCCTTGGTATCTCCTGAGAGAAGAGAAAGCTTCCAATCAGACAAGGCTATTCCTCCTCTCCCTCCCGCCCTTACTGTGGGTTCTTCTCAGAAAATCCTACAAGGTTTTTCCCCCTCCCAGAAGATCAGTCGTGAGCAAATCTCCCAGAAGATCCATGCGACTTTGACATCTTGTCAGAGGTGCCCAAACCTTTTGCTGCAGGCTCTTCAGAAACAACTTGCATTTACGTAGCTTCTTTCACATCCATGGCGCGTCTCACGCCCAATGAACTGCTTTTCAAACGTAGTAACTGCCAGACACGCAGCCAACAATTTGTGCACAGCGAGGTCCCGCAAACAGTCGTGAGATAAGTGACCTGGCCAGAGCCCAAGTAGAAATCTGCAGCTCTTCAAATAGTACCATGTGACTTTTCACATCGACCAAAACAGGGTTTAATGTCTCTGGAAGATGGCCCCTCTGACAGTGCTGCACTCCCTCAATGCTGCACTGAAGTGTCAGCCTGGAATAGATAGACGTTTCTGCGGCCGGAACCGAGACTCCAGGATGGTATGTTGCCTCCCTGGTGCAAGGGTCAAGGATGACTCGGAGCGGCTGCAGGAATTTTGAAGTGGGAGGGTAAACAGCAAGTTGTTGTGGTGCATATAGGTACCAACGATGTAGGTAGAAAATGGGATGAGGTCCTACAAGACGAATTTAGGGAGCTAGGAGCTAAATTAAAAAGTAGGACCTCAAAAGTAGTAATCTCAGATTGCTACCAGTGCCACGTGCTAGTCAGAATAGGAATCGCAGGATAGCTCAGATGAATATGTGGCTTGGGGAGTGGTGCAGAAGGGAGGGATTCACATTCCGAGGACATTGGAACCGGTTCTGGGGGAGGTGGGACCAGTACAAACCGGACGGTCTGCACCTGGGCAGGACCGGAACCAATGTCCTGGGGGAATGTTTACTAGTGCTGTGGGCAGGGGTTAAACTAATATGGTAGGGAGATGGGAACCTATGCAGGGAGACAGAGGGAAGTAGAATAGGGGCCGAAGCAAAAGATAGAAAGAAGAAAAGTAAAAGTGGAAGGCAGAGAAACCCAAGGCAAAAAGCAAAAAGGGCCACATTACAGCACAATTCTAAATGGTGTTAAAAAGACAAGCCTGAAGGCTCTGTGCCTCAATGCGAGGAGTATTCGGAATAAGGTGGACGAATTAACTGCGCAAATAGCAGTTAATGGATATGATGTAATTGGCATCACGGAGACATGGCTCCAAAGTGACCAAGGCTGGGAACTCAACATCCAGGGGTATTCAACATTTAGGAAGGATAGACAGAAAGAAAAAGGAGGTGGAGTAGCGTTGCTGGTTAAAGAGGAAATTAACGCAATAGTAAGGAAGGACATTAGCTTGGATGATGTGGAATCTGTATGGGTGGAGCTACGGAATACGAAAGGGCAGAAAACGCTAGTGTGAGTTGTGTACAGACCACCAAACAGTAGTAGTGAGGTTGGGGACAGCAACAAACAAGAAATTAGGGATGCGTGCAATAAAGGTACAGCAGTTATCATGGGCGACTTTAGTCTACATATTGACTGGGCTAACCAAACTGATAGCAATGCAGAGGAGGAGGATTTCCTGGAGTGTATTAGAAATGGTTTTCTAGACCAATATGTCGAGGAACCAACTAGAGGGCTGGCCATCCTAGACTGGGTGATGTGTAATGAAAAAGGACTAATTAACAATCTTGTTGTGCGAGGCCCCTTGGGGAAGAGTGACCATAATATGGTAGAATAAGATGGAGAGGGACACAGTTAATTCAGAGACTAGGGTCCTGAACTTAAGGAAAGGTAACTTTGAAGGTATGAGACGTGAATTGGCTAGAATAGACTGGCGAGTGATACTTAAAGGGTTGACGGTGGATAGGCAATGGCAAACATTTAAAGATCACATGGATGAACTTCAACAATTGTACATCCCTGTCTGGAGTAAAAATAAAACGGGGAAGGTGGCTCAACAGTGGCTAACAAGGGAAATTAAGGATAGTGATAAAACCAAGGAAGAGACATATTATTGGCCAGAAAAAGTAGCAAACCTGAGGACTGGGAGAATTTTGTAATACAGCAGAGGAGGACAAAGGGTTTAATTAGGAGGGGCAAAATAGAGTATGAAAGGAAGCTTGCTGGGAACAAAAAACTGACTGCAAAAGCTTCTATAGATATGTGAAGAGAAAAAGATTAGTGAAAATAAATGTAGGTCCCTTGTAGTCAGATTCAGGTAAATTAACAATGGGGAACAAAAAAATAGTGGACCAGTTAAACAAATTCTTTGGTTCCGTTTTTACAGAAGGAAGACGCAAATAACCTTCCAGAAATACTAGGGGATCGAGGGTCTAGTGAGAAGGAGGAACTGAAGGATATCCTTATAAAGCAGGAAATTGTGTTAGGGAAATTGATGGGATTGAAGGCTGATAAATCCCCAGGGCCTGATAGTCTGCATCCCAGAGTACTTAAGGAAGTGGCCCTAGAAATAGTGGATGCATTGGTGATCATTTTCCAACAGTCTATCGACTCTGGATCAGTTTCTATGGACTGGAGGGAAGCTAATGTAACACCACTTTTTAAAAAAGGAGGAAGAGAGAAAACGGGTAATTATAGACGGGTTAGCCTGACATCAGTAATGGGGAAAATGTTGGAATCAATTATTAAAGATGAAATAGCAGTGCATTTGGAAAGCAGTGACAGGATCAGTCCAAGTCAGCATGGATTTGTGAAAGGGAAATCATGCTTGACAAATCTTCTGGAATTTTTTGAGGATGTAACAAGTAGAGTGGACAAGGGAGAACCAGTGGATGTGGTGTATTTGGACTTTCAAAAGGCTTTTGACAAGGTCCCACACAAGAGATTGGTGTGCAAAATCAAAGCATATGGTATTGGGGATAATGTACTGATGTGGATAGAGAACTGGTTGACAGACAGGAAGCAGGGCATCGGATAAACGGGTCCTTTTCAGAATGGCAGGCAGTGACTAGTGGGGTGCCGCAGAGCTCAGTGCTGGGACCCCAGCTCTTTACAATATACATCAATGATTTAGATGAAGGAATTGAGTGTAATATCTCCAAGTTTGCAGATGACACTAAACTGGATGGCGTTGTGAGCTGCGAGGAGGACGCTAAGAGGCTGCCGGGTGACTTGGACAGGTGAGGTGAGTGGGCAAATGCATGGCAAGTGCAGTATAATGTGGATAAATGTGAGATTATCCACTTTGGGGGCAAAAACACGAAGGCAGAATATTATCTGAATGGTGGCAGATTAGGAAATGGAGAGGTGCAACGAGACCTGGGTGTCATGGTAAATCAGTCATTGAAAGTTGGCATGCAGGTACAGCAGGCGGTGAAGAAGGCAAATGGTATGTTGGCCTTCATAGCTCGAGGATTTGAGTATAGGAGCAGGGAGGTCTTACTGCAGTTGTACAGGGTCTTGGTGAGGCCTCACCTGGAATATTGTGTTCAGTTTTAAACATAAGAACATAAGAATTAGGAACAGGAATTGGCCACCTAGCCCCTCGAGCTTGCTCCGCCATTCAATAAGATCATGGCTGATCTGGCCGTGGACTCAGCTCCACTTACCCGCCCTCTCCCCGTAACCCTTAATTCCCTTATTGGTTAAAAAGTTTTGGTCTCCTAATCTGAGGAAGGACGTTCTTGCTATTGCGAGAGTGCAGCGAAGCTTCACCAGACTGATTCCCGGGATGGCGGGACTGATACATGAGGAGAGACTGGATCAACTGGGCCTTTATACACTGGAGTTTAGATGGATGAGATGGGATCTCATAGAAACATATAAGATTCTGACGGGACTGGACAGGTTGGATGCGGGAAGAATGTTCCCGATGTTGGGGAAGTCCAGAACCCGAGGTCATTGTCTTAGGTAAGGTGTAGGCCATTTATGACTGAGATGGAAACTTCTTCACTCAGAGAATTGTTATCCTGTGGAATTCCCTACCACAGAGAGTTGTTGATGCCAGTTCATTGGATATATTCAAGAGGAAATTAGATATGGCCCTTACGGCTGAAGGGATCAAGGGGTATGGAGAGAAAGCAGGAAAGGGGTACTGAGGGGATGATCAGCCATGATCTTATTGAATGGTGGTGCAGGCTCGAAGGGTCGAATGGCTTACTCCTGCACCTATTTTCTATGTTTCTATGTGCTCAAATCGTTGAGTGGGACTTCAACCCACATCTTTTGACTCAGAGGCAACAGTGTTTTCAGTGATCCAAGGTTCACCTACTTGTAGAGCACTACTGAAAGGAAGCAACAGATTCATACAGTTGTTCTAACTTTTTGGTGTGGAGTTGAATTGGGGAGTTCCTCATAGATTCATAGAAATATACGGCGCAGAAGGAGGCCATTTTGGCCCATTGTGTCCGTGCCGGCCGACAAAGAGCTATGCAGCTTAATCAACTTTCCAGTTCTTGGTCCGTTGCCTTGTAGGTTACAGCACTTCAAGTGCATATCCAATTACTTTTTAAATGTGATGAGCATTTCTGCCTCTGCCACCCTTTCAGTCAGTGAGTTCCAGACCCCTACCCACCTCTGGGTGAAAAAATGTTTCCTCAACTCCCCTCTAATCCTTATACCAATTACTTTAAATCTATGCCCCCTGGTTATTGACCTCTCTGCTAAGGGAAATAGAAACATAGAAACATAGAAAATGGGTGCAGGAGTAGGCCATTCGGCCCTTCTAGTCTGCACCACCATTCATTGAGTTCATGGCTGAACATGCAATTTCAGTACCCCATTCATGCTTTCTCGCCATACCCCTTGATCCTCCTAGTAGTAAGGACTACATCTAACTCCTTTTTGAATATATTTAGTGAATTGGCCTCAACAACTTTCTGTGGTAGAGAATTCCACAGGTTCACCACTCTCTGGGTGAAGAAGTTTCTCCTCATCTCGGTCCTAAATGGCTTAACCCTTATCCTTAGACTGTGACCCCTGGTTCTGGACTTCCCCAACATTGGGAACATTCTTCCTGCATCTAACCTGTCTAAACTTGTCAGAATTTTAAACGTTTCTATGAGGTCCCCTCTCATTCTTCTGAACTCCAGTGAATACAAGCCCAGTTGATCCAGTCTTTCTTGATAGGTCAGTCCCGCCATCCCGGGAATCAGTCTGGTGAACTTTCGCTGCACTCCCTCAATAGCAAGAATGTCCTTCCTCAGGTTAGGCGACCAAAACTGTACACAATACTCCAGGTGTGGCCTCACCAATGCCCTGTACAACTGTAGCAACACCTCCCTGCCCCTGTACTCAAATCCCCTCGCTATGAAGGCCAACATGCCATTTGCTTTCTTAACCGCCTGCTGTACCTGCATGCCAACCTTCAATGACTGATGTACCATGACACCCAGGTCTCGTTGCACTTCCCCTTTTCCTAATCTGTCACCATTCAGATAATAGCCTGTCTCTCTGTTTTTACCACCAAAGTGGATGACCTCACATTTATCCACATTATACTTCATCTGCCATGCATTTGCCCACCCACCTAACCTATCCAAGTCGCTCTGCAGCCTCATAGCATCCTCCTCGCAGCTCACACTGCCACCAAACTTAGTGTCATCTGCAAATTTGGAGATACCACATTTAATCCCCTCATCTAAATCATTAATGTACAGTGTAAACAGCTGGGGCCCCAGCACAGAACCTTGCGGTACCCCACTTGTCACTGCCTGCCATTCTGAAAAGTACCCATTTACTCCTACTCTTTGCTTCCTGTCTGACAACCAGTTCTCAATCCATGTCAGCACACTACCCCCAATCCCATGTGCTTTAACTTTGCACATTAATCTCTTGTGTGGGACCTTGTCGAAAGCCTTCTGAAAGTCCAAATATACCACATCAACTGGTTCTCCCTTGTCCACTCTACTGGAAACATCCTCAAAAAATTCCAGAAGATTTGTCAAGCATGATTTCCCTTTCACAAATCCATGCTGACTTGGACCTAATATGTCACCTTTTTCCAAATGCTCTGCTATGACATCCTTAATAATTGATTCCATCATTTTACCCACTACCGTTGTCAGGCTGACAGGTCTATAATTCCCTGTTTTCTCTCTCCCTCTTTTTTTAAAAAGTGGGGTTACATTGGCTACCCTCCACTCGATAGGAACTGATCCAGAGTCAATGGAATGTTGGAAAATGACTGTCAATGCATCCGCTATTTCCAAGGCCACCTCCTTAAGTCCTCTGGGATGCAGTCCATCAGGCCCTGGGGATTTATCGGCCTTCAATCCCATCAATTTCCCCAACACAATTTCCCGACTAATAAGGATTTCCCTCAGTTCGTCCTTCTTACTAGACCCTCTGACCCCTTTTATATCCGGAAGGTTGTTTGTGTCCTCCTTCGTGAATACCGAACCAAAGTACTTGTTCAATTGGTCTGCCATTTCTTTGTTCCCCGTTATGACTTCCCCTGATTCTGACTGCAGGGCACCTACGTTTGTCTTTACTAACCTTTTACTCTTTACATATCTATAGAAACTTTTGCAATCCGTCTTAATGTTCCCTGCAAGCTTCTTCTCGTACTCCATTTTCCCTGCCCTAATCAAACCCTTTGTCCTCCTCTGCTGAGTTCTAAATTTCTCCCAGTCCCTGGGTTCGCTGCTATTTCTGGCCAATTTGTATGCCACTTCCTTGGCTTTAATACTATCCCTGATTTCCCTTGATAGCCACGGTTGAGCCACCTTCCCTTTTTTATTTTTACGCCAGACAGGAATGTACAATTGTTGTAGTTCATCCATGCGGTCTCTAAATGTCTGCCGTTGCCCATCCACAGTCAACTCCTTAAGTATCATTCGCCAATCTATCTTAGCCAAATCACGCCTCATACCTTCAAAGTTACCCTTCTTTAAGTTCTGGACCATGGTCTCTGAATTAACTGTTTCATTCTCCATCCTAATGCAGAATTCCACCATATTATGGTCACTCTTCCCCAAGGGGCCTCGCACAACGAGATTGCTAATTAATCCTCTCTCATTACACAACACCCAGTCTAAGATGGCCTCCCCCCTAGTTGGTTCCTCAACATATTGGTCTAGAAAACCATCCCTTATGCACTCCAGGAAATCCTCCTCCACCGTATTGCTTCCAGTTTGGTTAGCCATGTAAAGTTTGCATAGTAAAGTCACCCATTATAACTGCTGCACCCTTATTGCATGCACCCCTAATTTCCTGTTTGATGCCCTCCCCAACATCAGTACAGATAGGCCACTCATAATGTTATACACCTAAATAAGGTCTTTCCTCAGCCTGCTCTGTTCCAAAGTAAACAACCCCAGTCTATCCAATCTTTCCTCATGGCTAAAATTCTCCATTCCTGGCAACATCCTCGTAAATCTCCCCTGCACCTCTCTGTTATCGCTGTTTGTGGGAGTTTGCTGTGCTGCAAGTTGGCTGCCGCGTTTCCCACATTACAACAGTGACTATTTCCTTCCCTTTTTTGTGTATTCCCTTGCCTTGTTAGCCCTCCACAAATGCATTATCTCACCCTTCTTTGGATTGAATTATATTCACCACTTTTCTACCCACCTGACCAGTCCTTTGATTTCTTCTTGTAGTCTACAGCCATCTTCCTCACTATCTACCACACGGATAATTTTTGTATCATCTGCAAACTTCTTAATCATGTCCCCTACATTCAAGTCCAAATCATTAATATATACAGGTACCACAAAAAGCAAGGAACCTAGTACTGAGCCCTCTGGAACTCCACTTGAAACAGCCTTCCAGTCACAAAAACACCTGTTCACCATTAACCTTTACTTCCTGCCATTGAGCCAATTTTGGATCCAACTTGTCACTTTACATCGGATTACATAGGATATATGGCACAGAAACAGGCCATTTGGCCCAACCAGTCCATGCCGATGTTTATGCTCCACTCGAGCCTCCTCCCGTCTTTCCTCATCTAAATCTATCAGTGTAACCCTCTATTCCCTTGTCCCCCATATGCTTGTCCAGCCTCCCCTTAAATGCATCTATACTATTCGCTTCAACCACTCCCTGTGGTAACAAGTTCCACATTCTCACCACTCTTTGGGTAAAAAAGTTTCTTCTGAATTCCCTATTGGATTTCTTGGTGACTATCTTATGTTGATGGCCTCTAGTTATGCTCTTCCCCATAAGTGGAAACATAAATCTGTGGATTTCTCTGCCCCAGAGAGCTGTGGAAGCTGGGTCATTGAATATATTTAAAGTGCAGATAGACAGTTTTTTGAGCGATAAGGGAATAAAGGGTTACGGGGAGCACGCAGGGAAGTGGAACTTAGTCCATGATCAGATCAGCCATGATTTTATTAAATGGCGGAGCAGACTGAGGGGTCAAATGGCCTACTCCTGCTCCTATTTCTTATGTTCTTTTGTTCTCTCTATCCACTCTATCAAAACCTTTCATAATTTTAAAAGACCTGTATTAGGTCACCCCTCAGCCTTCTTTTTTCAAGAGGAAAGAGATCCAGCCTGTTTATTCTTTCCTGATACGTATACCCTCGCATTTCTGGTATCATCCTTGTAAATTTTCTCTGCATCCTCTCCAGTGCCTCTATATCCTTTTTATAATACAGATTGCGTGTCCGAAATCTGGACATCTCAGGACCAAGGCTGTTCCGAATTCCGGGTATTTCCGTATTTTGGAACGTCTTTGCCTGGGCCAAGGTAGATGGGGTCGGCAGCCGAGGTAAGCGGGCAAGGTCGGCCCACTGAGGTAAGGGGGGGGCCGAGGTAAGGGGAGGGAGGGGAGCCGGGGCGAAGTCGGGGCGGGTGAAGTCGCGGTGATGTCGGGCCGGAGGTCGGTACGCCGAGGGCCGGAGCGAGGTAGGGCCGGGGCAAGGTCGGGCCACCGAGGACCAGGGCCGGGGCGAGGTAGGGCCACCGAGGACCAGGGCAGGGGCGAGGGCGGGGCGAAGTTGGGCCACCGAGGCGGGGGGGGAGTCTGGATTTCAGAACTTTTCCAGTTTCCGGACGACCCCGCCATGGATCGATATACGGATTCCGGAACATTCCGAATTTTGGAACACCGGATTTCGGACGCTCAACCTGTATTGCGACCAGAACTGCACGCAGGGCTCTAAATGTGGTCTATCCAAGGTTCGATACAGGTTTAGCATAACTTCCTGACTTTTCAATCCTATCCCTCTAGAAATAATCCCTAGTGTTTGGTTTGCCTTTTTTATGGCCTTGCTGACCTGTGGTGGACCTTTTAGTGATTGGTGTATTTGTATTCTGAGATCCCTTTGTTCCCCTACACCAGCAAGCAGTTGGGAAGGCAAATGGTATGTTGGCCTTCATTGCAAGAGGATTTGAGTACAGGAGCAAGGATGTCTTACTACAGTTATGCAGGGCCTTGGTGAGACTGCACCTGGAGTATTGTGTGCAGTTTTGGTCTCCTTACTTAAGAAAGGATATACTTGCCATAGAGGGAGTGCAGCGAAGGTTCACCAAACTGATTCCTGGGATGGCAGGACTGTTGTATGAGGAGAGATTGGGTCGACTAGGCCTGTATTCACTAGAGTTTAGAAGAATGAGAGGGCATCTCATTGAAACATATAAAATTCTGACTGGGTTGGACAGACTGGATGTGGGGAGGATGTTCCCCTTGGCTGGGAAGTCTAGAACAAGGAGTCACAGTCTCTAGTTATGGGGTAGGAAATTTAGGACCGAGATGAGGAGAAAGTTTTTCACTCAGAGGGTGGTGAACCTGTGGAATTCTCTACAAAGAAGGCTGTGGAGGCCAAATCACTGAATATATTTAAGAGGGAGATAGATAGATTTCTAGAAACAAAAGGCATCAAGGGGTATGGGAAAAAAGCGGGAATATGGTGTTGAGATAGAGGATCAGCCATGATCATATTGAATGGCAGTGCAGATTCGAAGGGCCGAATGGCCTACTACTGCTCCTATTTTCTATGTTTCTAATGTTTCTATCTAGAGTCGCACCCTCCATGTAATAAATGACTTCCCTATTCTTCCTACTTAAATGTACTACCTCACATTTATCTGTGTTGAACTTCATTTGCCAATTATTTGCCCATTCTGCAAGTTTGTTGATGTCCTCCTGTAATTTGTGGCAGTCCTCCTCAGTACTGACTATCACCACCGCCCCCCCCCCCAAAATTTGGTATCATCTTCAAATTTAGAAATTGTGTTTTTGATTCTAAAGTCTAAATCGTTAATGTAAATTATGAACAACAGTGGTCCCAGCACTGTGTTCAGTGCAACACCACTACCCACCTTCTGACATTTTGAATAGCTATCCTTTACCTCTACTCTCTGTTTCTGTCTGAAGCCAGCTAGGGATCCATTCTGCTACTTGTCCCCTGACTCCGCATTCTCTGACCTTGTTCATTAATCTATTTTGGGGTACCTTATCGAAAGCCTTTTGAAAATCTAGATAAATTACATCTACTTTCCCTTGGATCCCAGTTCTCTATCCACGTCAATACATTATCCCAATACCATGTGCTTTAATTTTGCACACTAATCTCTTGTTTGGGACCTTGGCAAAAGCCTTTTGAAAGTCCAAATACACCACTTCTACTGGTTCTACCTTGTCCACTCTACCAGTTACATCCTCAAAAAATTCTAGAAGATTTGTCAAGCACGATTTCCCTTTCATAAATCCATGATGACTTGGACCGATCCTGTTACTGCTTTCCAAATGCACTGCTATTACATCTTTAATAATTGATTCCAACATTTTCCCCACTACCGATGTCAGGCTAGCTACGGCATCTCTGAGATCTCCAGGCATGCTTTCCTCCTTCTAGGTCAGAGAGATGAGGTCATGCATATGTGCCAATAGTGCTTCTTTGCCTTATTTTAGTGCCTCGGCAGGGATTCCATCTGCTCCTGAAGCCTTGTTGTTCTTGAGCTGATGGATGGCCTTTTCTACCTTATGCAGGGTTGGGGTTTTGCCGAGATGGTGGCGGGTAGCATGTTGTGGGATGGAGTTGAGGACACTCGCATCGAAGACGGAGTCTCGGTTAAGGAGATCTTCAAAGTGCTACTTCCAGCGAGCTCTGACTGCCTTGGTGTCCTTAATGAGTGCCTCTCCATTCTTGGCCAGCAGTGGGGTGGGCCCTTGGGTGCTTGAGCCGTAGGTGGACTTGACTGCGCTGAAGTAACCTCGCACGTCATGATTTTCGGCCAACTGCTGGATGTCCTGTGCTTTCTCCACCCACCAACTATTCTTTAGATCGTGGGTTTTTTATTGGACCTCGGCCTTCAGCCGCCTATAGAGCTGCTTTGCTGCTCCCGAATTGGGTTGCTGCTTTAGGTTCAAAAATGCCATGCGCTTGCGGCTTATTAACGCCTGGACCTCTTGATGGATGACGAGGTCCAATACTGCCTCCAGTGTGGCAGCGCAGCCTTCAGTCGCCGGAGGAAGAGAGTGTTTGAAGACCAGGACCTCAAATCTGGCACCAAGCTTGTGGTCTACAGGGCAGTAATGATACCCGCCATTCTATATGGCTCAGAGACCATATACAGTAGACATCTCAAAGCGCTGGAGAAGTACCACCAATGCTGCCTCCGCAAGATCCTGCAAATCCACTAGGAGGATAGACACACCAATGTCAGTGTTCTCGCTCAGGCCAATATCCCATGCATTGAAGCACTGACCACACTCGATCAACTCCGTTGGGTGAGCTACTTCATCCACATGCCTGACATGAGACTCCCAAAGCAAGCGCTCTACTCGGAACTCCTACATGGTAGGCGAGCCCCAGGTGGGCAGAGGAAACGTTTCAAGGACACCCTCAAAGCCTCCTTGATAAAGTGCAACATCCCCACCGGCACCTGGGAATCCCTGGCCCAAGACCACCCAAAATGAAGGAAGAGCATTCGGGAGGGCGCTGAGCACCTCGAGTCTCGTCACTGAGAGCATGCGGAAAACAAGCACAGGCAGCGGAAGGAACGTGCGGCAAACCAGGCTCCCCACCCATCCTTTCCTTCAACCACTGTCTGTCCCACCTGTGATAGAGACTGTAATTCCTGCAATAGACTGTACAACCACCTGAGAACTCACTTAGAGTGGAAGCAAGTCTTCATCGATTCTGAGGGACTGCCTATGATGATGAAGATATAGTGCACATATAGTGCCATATCACATCAAAAGGTACCAAAGTAAAAATGCCACAAGCAGCGATTTAAAAAAAATGCAGTAACTGCTATTATGTAGGCAAACATGGCAGTCATTCCATGTCAACAACACTCCTGCAAACAGCAATGAGACTAATAACTAACCAACCTATTTTTTGTACGTGCTTGGTTCAGAGATGAAAGTTGACCAGGACACTGGGAGAACTCAGTGCTCTTGTTTGAAGAGAGACATGGAGTCGTTAACATCCCCTGATGTCAGTTTAACCTTTCATCTTAAGGACTTGTATTCTTGATCTCAAAATAGTTTGTAGACAGACAGTACTGTATAGTTATTCATGTCGCATGCTTCATACCAGCCATTTTGCTTTCAAAATCATACATAAGCTTCCATAAACCGTTATACTTTACATAATGAAACCAAAGGGAATAAGTGTTTGATTTTATTTTGTTGGAACAACTTCCATAAGGAACTGGTATTATTAATACTCGCCTGAAAATTCCCTTTAATATACAGCTACATTCATTCTTGAAGAGCTGGACAGATTTGTAGGGGCCGGAATTCAGCTCCCGAGTAAGGACCTTTACCGCTGGCTTGCGACCGTCATGCGGCGAAGTCAAGCGTCCGCCGCTTTCTGGTGAAATGATTGCTGCAACCGAAATTCAGCTAGGCCCTTGTTCTGCCCCGATCGGCCATCTTCCGCGGTGGTTTTGTGGTTGCGGCAGTGATGACGCAATCACAGTGTGCACCACTGCCGCTCCACCCCTCGCCCCAAATTCAGGATAAAAAGGCCAACCTGATTCCTGGCGGTGCCCTGACAGCTTTTCGTGTCGGAGCACTGAGCCGGGCTGCTCGAAACAGCCAGAGCAGGAGAATGGAGTTTTGATCGAATCGCCATACTTGTCGGTGAAGATTTTGCGGAAATGTTGAAACTGCTTTGGGAGATCCAAAAATTGTTGGAGGACTTTTGTCAACTTTTGCCGACTTCTGAAAAGTGGTGTTTTATACTCGCAGTCACTGCCAGTGGCCTGGACGCCTCAGCCTCTTCTGCACAGAGGTCTCCAAGTGAGGGTTCAGCCTGAAAATGTGATGGGCTGTGTTGGCAGGGAATGACTTGCCCAGATTGTGCGAGGCCCGGAGGCACGCAGGTGAAAGCATCACCATCACCAACGGACACAAAGACAGCAGGCAAGGGAAGCAGCTGCCATGGCTGGCCAACATGGAGAAGGGGCTGGAGATGGGCGCAGACTTGAATGCAGAGAGCCTGGGCAGGAAGGAGGTATATCAGGAGGAGGGTCAGGTACGCTGACCCACCTCATCAGGTAGTGGACAAGGAGCCAGAGGCTTGCCAGCTTCAGCCTCCAGAGGCTGGGGAAGAACCAGAGCCTGAGGAGGAAAGGAATCAGCCAGCTGCCATTGGAGGGGCCCAGCCCAGACCTGGGCAAGGAGGCACTACTGTGCATGGGTGTACCGACCTCAGTTTTCCTTCCTGCAGCTCAGCGATGAGCAATGTGTGCGAAGGCTGAGGTTTAGAAACTTAGAAACATAGAAAATAGGTGCAGGAGTAGGCTATTCGGTCCTTCGAGCCTGCACCACCATTCAATATGATCATGGCTGATCATTCACCTCAGTACCCCTTTCCTGCTTTCTCTCCATACCCCTTGATCCCTTTAGCCATAAGGGCCATATCTAACTCCCTCTAGAATATATCCAATGCACTGGCATCAACAACTCTCTGTGGTAGGGAATTCCACAGGTTAACAACTCTCTGAGTGAAGAAGTTTCTCCTCATCTCAGTCCTAAATGGCTTACCCCTTATCCTTAGACTATGTCCCCTGGTTCTGGACTTCCCCAACATCGGGAACATTCCTCCTGCATCTAACCTGTCCAGTCCCGTCAGAATGTTATATGTTTCTATGAGATCCCCTCTCATCTGTCTAAACTCCAGTGAATACAGGCCCAGTCGATCCAGTCTCTCCTCATATGTCAGTCCTGCCATCCCGGGAATCAGTCTGGTGAATCTTCACTGCACTCCCTCAATAGCAAGAACATTCTTCTTCAGATTAGGAGGCCAAAACTGAATACAATATTCCAGGTGAGGCCTCACCAAGGCCCTGTACAACTGCAGTAAGACCTCCCTGCTCCTATACTCAAATCCCCCAGCTATCCCAACATACCATTTGCCTTCTTCACTGCCTGCTGTATCTGCATGCCAACTTTCAATGACTGATGTACCATGACACCCAGGTTTTGTTGCACCTCCCCTTTTCCTAAACTGCCGCCATTCAGATAATATTCTACCTTTGTGTTTTTGCCCCCAAAGTGGATAACCTCACATTTATCCACATTATACTGCATCTGCCATGCATTTGCCCACTCACCTAACCTGTCCAAGTCACCCTGCAGCCTCTTAGCATCCCCCTCACTGCTCACACCACCACCCAGCTTAGTGTCATCTGCAAACTTGGAGATATTACACCCAATTCCTTCATCTAAATCATTAAGTATATTGTAAATAGCTGGGGTCCCAGCACCGAGCCCTGTGGCACCCCACTAGTCACTGCCTGCCATTCTGAAAAGGACCCGTTTATCCTGACTCTCTGCTTCCTGTCTGTCAACCAGTTCTCTATCCACATCAGTACATTACCCCCAATACCATATGCTTTGATTTTGCACACCAATCTCTTGTGTGGGACCTTGTCAAAAGCCTTTTGAACGTCCAAAAACACCACATCCCCTGGTTCTCCCTTGTCCACTCTACTAGTTACATCCTCAAAAAATTCTAGAAGATTTGTCAAACATGATTTCCCTTTCATAAATCCATGCTGACTTGGACCAATCTTGTCACTGCTTTCGAAATGTGCTGCGATTTCATCTTTAATAATTGATTCCAACATTTTCCCCACTACTGATGTTAGGCTAACTGGTCTATAAATACCCATTTTCTCTCTCCCTCCTTTCTTAAAAAGTGGTGTTACATTAGCTACCCTCTAGTCCATAGGAACTGATCCAGAGTCGATAGACTGTTGGAAAATGATCACCAATGCATCCACTATTTCTATGGCCACTTCCTTAAGTACTCTGGGATGCAGACTATCAGGCCCCGGGGAATTATCAGCCTTCAATCCCATCAATTTCCCTAACACAATTTCCCGCCTAATAAGGATTTCCTTCAGCTCCTCCTTCTCACTAGAACCTCGGTCCCCTAGTATTTCTGGAAGGTTATTTGTGTCTTCCTTCGTGAAGGAAGGACATCCTAAGAGAACTTTGCAATATCTTGTGGGCATATCTGCAACCTCAGACAAGGCAGAGGACAGCTCTCAGTGTCGAGATGAAGATGACCATTGCGCTGAACTTTTACGTGACTGGCTCATTCGAGTCTGCCACTGCAGACATTTTGAATATTTCCCAGTTTTCTGCCCATCACTCCATTCGGCAAGGGACCGATGCCCTCTATAAAAGAGTTGATTACATCTTCTTCCCCATGATGAGGGAGAAGCAAGTGGACCGGCAGGCCGGATTTCTCCTCATTGCAGGGTTCCCCAGGGTGCAGGGGGGTGCTAGCGACTGCACACATGTTGCCTTGAGGACGCCACAACACCACCCTGAAATTGACATTAACAGAAAGGGATTCCCTTCCCTGAATGTGCAGCTGGTGTATGACCACCAGCGCAGGATATTGGCTGGTGCTCAGCACCCAGGCAGCAGCCACGATTCCTTTATCGTGCGCCAGGAGCAGTGTGCCCGCCATCTTCTCGGGGCAAACCAGCATTGTGGATGCCTGCTTGGGGACAAGGGATATCCCCTGTCCACATGGCTCATGACGCCCCTTCGGAACCCCAGGGCTGCTGTCGAACACTCGTACAATGATGCTCATTCTGCCACCAGGTGCATCATCGCGCATTGCATCGAGATCGTCAAACAGAGGTTCCGTTGCCTTGATCGCTCTGGTGGTGCATTGCCGTGAGGGGGAAGTAGGGGATTGCTGCATGGAGCCTGCAATCAGCACACTTTCAGGGAAAAATAGTATTAAAGGAGGGCCTCACGTACCCATGCTGCCCGCAGGGGGATCGGCATCAGCAGTACCGATGGCCACAGGGAAAGCAGCATGTCTGCCCACTAGCACCTTTACCCTCTCCTCTAAAGAGGTCAGCATTTGAAGGTTGGCCTCGCCACCACCAGTCCTCCTGTCCTCCATCCGGCTGTGCACAACCTTTGCCTGCAAAACAAAGAATGGTGGCTGAGTAGCAGTGTCATGAGGCATCAGAAATGAGTGCACAAGTGTGTGTCCCTGACATGCAGCTATAACTGTGAGCTGAAAGGGAGCCTCCATTGTGAGAACACACACATATATATATATATCGAGGCCTCAACAATGAAAGGCTGCTTCAGTGACTATACAGTCAAGGTGGGAGATGAGAGAAGGATGAAGGAGAGGCTCGCAGATGGAAAGTGAGCAGTTGGTGGAACAGTTACTCACTTTCATCGGCCAGATGATGTCGCCCATCCTTTTTCTGCACTGGGTGGCAGTCCGGTCATGAATGGGGGTCCCTGAGACCTCCAAGCATTGCTGAAAACCTGCCGAGTAGGTCTTCCTGCATCTGGGTAGAACACTCGCCTCCTTCCCTCCACAGCCTGCATGCTGCATGAGTGTCTCCAGCTTGGCGTCGGAGAACCCGGTTGCCCTCCGCAACACCTCCAGCAGGTCCAGCAGCCATGTCCTGCAGTTGCACGACTTGCCCCCCTCAGGGCCGAGCTGCAAACCCTGGCCTTTAAGAAGGCCAGTGAGCAGGTGGCTCATTAAGGGATGATCAAGGCCAGCTGAATTTCGCGGGGAAATGCTTTGCAATCCACTCAGCAACACCGTTGCAAAGCCCCGATTCCCGCCGTCCAATACTGCTGGCCGGCATTTTTTCTAAAAAGTCGGAGAATTTCGCTCGCATTCCCGACTCCAATGTTGCGACGGTAATGGTGGGAAAAAAGCGGTAGGCCGGCAGGTTTCCGGCGGACCTGAATTTTGGCCCCGTTAACTGTATGGGATCCTGTTTATTCAGCAGGATGAGGATTAAATAAAGTGGGTAAATCTGCTGTGTAGACACAAGAATTAAATAGCAGCAACAGAGTTTAAGAAGTGTAATTACACCACACATATACTTACCAATGTATAAAATCAGAAAGTCTGTCTTTTGATGTGATCAAAAAGAAAACCAACATGAAATTTGAGGTTCTGTCCTGTTCACTTAACTTGTGATTTCTGAATTTTGCTTATCAAAAGAAAGAAAATCTACACAAGTGTCAGAATAATTAGAGATTGGAGACAAAATGAAATACAAGTAAATTTGAAGCTGACATTGAATAGTAGCTTCTAAATTTAAAGAGGCTTGCTGTTTTCATCAGTTGTTTTGTTCTGCCCTAATCGTTCCTCCTCTCCTGAAGGCACTGACTTATGCTGTGCTGTGGTTTAGCAGATTCTGTCAATCATCTTGTACATCATTCCAGAGGTCACATTCCTTGTGTGAGTCTTGACCGTGAATAGTGGCAGGCAACTCGACCTTGGTGACACCACAGCTGAGAGCCATCCCATTCTCAGAGGACAACCAAACAAGTACACTTTCCAGCTGGAATCACCAGACAGCAATGTGACATTAGTATCCTGGCAGAACCAAAGGGATTAAAATGGGAGACACCGAAACCAATTTGTCTGTATGCCTCAGTCAGTACCATACATAGATTCAACTTGCAACTTTCCTCTCTGGCTATGGTTGACTGGCAGTAAAGTGTACCTAAATCTGGAGCACTCTGTAGAAGGGTTGCAAGGCTGATTCTGAAACGTAGAGGGCAGGCTACAAGGAGGAACTGTCTACCCTTGAAATGAAGGGGTAGAAATTCACCTCTGCCGGAAACCTGGCACACCTACCGTTTTCTAAGTGTTTTTACCATCGTGTCAGATGAGACGGACTCTTGATCTATTTTGAGCTCTTTGGCAATGTTTTTGGAGCGGCCCAGAAGTCGGTCATAATGGCGGCGGAAGTGTGACGGTAAGTACTCTAGAGGGTCGGAAGTGAGGGCGGGACGGACACAGGAGCGGAGCAGGGCTGACGTTAGTGTGTGTGTGCGTCACTACATCTCCTCTCATTTAAAGGGGAGAGAAGCAGCGATTATTTAGGCTTGGCCACTGGGCTACCAGGGAGGGTTTCGGCCGGGCCAGTGGTCTGGCATCCAAGTGGGGGTGCCAGGCTGCCTATTGGCGGCCCGGCAGAACCCGGGGCCATAATTGTCCGGGAAATTGGCCAGCAAAAAAAACATGGCGGCTACGGCAGTGCGCCCTCCCCTCCAAGGGCTGTCACGCTGCCATGGCTCACAGTGAAAGGAAGGTGCACCGACAAAAAAAGCTGTCGGGAGCAGCACGTGGCGGATCCATGATTTTTCCAGCTAAAATTCACGGGTGTGCCATGGAGGTGCGGGAGGTCGGCGGTGCGCACTTTGATGACATGCTTCGGATGGTCGGCAGCAGTGGGAACCACCAGAAAAATCTCCCAGGTGAATTTCGATCGTTGTGGCAGCTATTGGACCAGAAGTTGCCGGCCGCTCAACTCCACGCCTGGCCGCCGTGTTCTGGCAGCCTTTTTGGGAGGCTGAATTTCGGCCCCGAACTCTCTTAGGGTTATTGAGAATTTAGATGCAGGAAGGTTCTTCTGTCGGATTCAAAGACTAGTGGATACAGATTAAAGTTTAGGGTGTCAAAGGAAATTAAGACATTTTGAATGTGATGGAATTGTGGAACAGATTACAAGCAGAGATGGTGGAACAGGAAACCATGTGAAGCTTTGAAAAAAGACTGGATACATTCCTATTAATAAATAGGGATCAGGACTCTTAGTTCTAGAATTGAATTAAGAGATGTGGAAAGCGCTATATATAAATGAAAGGTTTTTTTCTGACAAGAAAGTGTTGCTCTGAACAACCAGGACACTTATTTATTACAGTAAATCTGGTGCAGGAGTAACGTAGAATTTACAGCAGAGAAACAGACCGTTCGGCCTAACTGCTTCAAGCCGGTGTTTATTCTCCACATGAGTCTCCTCCCACCTTAATTTATCTCACCCTATCAACACATCCCTCTATTCCCTTCTCCCGCATGTACA
This sequence comes from Pristiophorus japonicus, assembly GCF_044704955.1. Taxonomy (NCBI): domain Eukaryota; kingdom Metazoa; phylum Chordata; class Chondrichthyes; family Pristiophoridae; genus Pristiophorus; species Pristiophorus japonicus. Next base: position 188,427,992 of record NC_091983.1, read on the forward strand.
TGCATCATCATCATCATCATCATAGGCAGTCCCTCGGAATCGAGGAAGACTTGCTTTCACTCCTGAAGTGAGTTCTTAGGTGGCTGAACAGTCTAATACGAGAACCACAGACTCTGACACAGGTGGGACAGATGGTCGTTGAGGGAAGGGGTGGATGGGACTGGTTTGCCGCACGCTCTTTCTGCTGTCTGTGCTTGATTTCTGCATGCTCTCGGCGTTGAGACTCGAGGTGCTCAGTGCCCTCTCGGATGTACTTCCTCCACTTGGAGTGGTCTTGGGCCAGGGACTTCCAGGTGTCAGTGGGGATGTCGCACTTTATCATGGAGGCTTTGAGGGTGTCCTTGTAGCGTTTCCACTGCCCTGGCTCGTTTGCCATGAGGGAGCTCCGAGTAGAGCGCTTGTTTTGAGAGTCTCATGTCTGGCATGCGGACTATGTGGCCTGCCCAGCGGAGCTGATTGAGTGTGGACAGTGCTTCAGTTCTGGGAATGTTAGCCTGAATGAGGATGCTGATGTTGGCGATCCTGTCCTCCCAGGGGATTTATAGGATCTTGCAGAGACATCATTGGTGATATTTCTCTAGCAACTTGAGGTGTCGACTAAACATGGTCCATGTCTCTGAGCCATACAAGAGGGCAGGTTTTACTACAGCCCTGTAGACCATGAGCTTGGTGGCAGTTTTGAGGGCCTGGTCTTCAAACACTCTTTTCCTCAGGCGGCCGAAGGCTGCACTGGCGGTGGTGTTGGATCTCGTCGTTGATGCCTGCTCTTGTTGATAGGAGACTCCCAAGATATGGGAAGTGGTCCATGGTGTCCAGGGCCTCGCCGTGGATCTTGATGACTGGAGGGACAGTGCTGTGTGGTGAGGACAGGCTGGTGGAGGACCTTTGTCTTATGGATGTTTAGCGAAAGGCCTATGTTTTCATACACCCCAGTAAATACGTTGACTATGTCCTGGAGTGCAGCCACTGTATGTGCGCAGGCTCAGGCGTCGTCCACGTACTGTAGCTCGACGACAGAGGTTGGGGTGGTCTTGAACCTGGCCTGGAGTTGGCGCAGGTTGAACAGGTTCCCACTGGTTCTGTAGTTTAGTTCCATTCCAGCGGGGAGCTTGTTGACTGTGAGGTGGAGCATGGCGGCGAGAAAGATTGAGAAGAGGGTTGCATAGCTTTCGCTTAAATGCACCTATGCTGTTCGCCTATACTACTCCTTGAGGTAGAGAGTTCTACATACTAACCATTCCCTGGGCAAAGACGTTTTATTGTGGATTTATTAGTGACTATCTTATATTGATGACCCCTAGTTTTGGACTCTTCCACAAGTGGATTTTGAAGAGCTCTGTCAGGTCACCCCTCAGCCTTCTCTTTCCTAAGGAAAAGAGCCCCAGCCTGTTCAGTCTTTCCTGCTGGTTGTACCCTCTCAATTCTGGTATCATTCTTGTAAATCTTGGAGAAGGGTGTCGGTACAGTAATAGATGACTTTTGAAAAGGGGATAGATAAATAACGTGAAAAAGCATGCCAGTCATACATGGGCACTTTTAACAACCAACCAGATCTCAAACGTTAGATTGCAGCCTGTAACTCACTCCGGATATCTACTATTCTGGGGTGTATCCAAAGCAATTGTTATTTTTACAACCAGCCAATCCTGTGTGAAAGTTGGGGAAGAGGTGTGAGATCACAAGATAGCTTCAGAAGAAGGTTAAGCCTCTGACAATAAATCAGTCCACCTGCCTAATACTACTAATACCATCAATACTATGCTGGAGTGTCAGTCGAGATGATGCATTCAAGCCCATTTCCTTTCATTTTCTCCCCTGCTTTCCTGATGGTGCTGTTCCATAGGTGCCAGCATCTTTCCATCACCTAGCACTAATGCCTTTTTTTCCTGTGAGCCTAGACAGTGAGTTTCAGCGAGTTATTCAATTGCAAGGACATCATAACCAAGCTCAATCCTGCTCTCATTTGACATCCCTATATTTACACTTGCCATCAAAACTTGTTGTGTGGTGGCCAGGAGTAGGTAAAGCCAATTATAACTTGTAACAACTATTTTATTTTAATATTTAAAATATATACATAGAATATAGGACACAGAAACAGGCCATTCGGCCCAACCAGTCCATGCTGGCGTTTATGCTTCACTCGAGCCAAACTCTTCATGATGAACAGAGTCAGATAGTAACAGTTTCAGGCAGGAGGGGATATTCGGTCCATCTCGCCCACCTAGGTCCAGAATTCCCTTGCTGCATTTCTAATAACCCTGAATTCCGTTTGTTGTCAAAAACCTGCCTAGTTCCTTCTTGAAACCCATTAAAGTTCCTTGCTCTACTACCTGTGCCGGTAATCTGTTCCACACACTTACAACCCTTTTAGTAAAAAGAGTTCCTCCTTCATTACCTGTTTTCTTTTGCTGCCCTTAATTTGTAAATATAATCCCTTCTGCTTACATGCTGTCGACGGCAGAAAAGCTTACTTGGATCCAATTTGTTCAAACCTTTCATAATTTTTAACACTACTCTCAGGAGACTTAAAAATGCTGGAAAATGCACCAAAACAACATCCTCTCTCCCTCAGAAACAAATCTTGCGCCCAAATCTGCCACTGCAGAAAACACACTCTTATGTCCTTTGGATTTTCCCTGCAATAAAAATGATGAATTACGGGCTACACCTGCAGATTAACATAGAAACATAGAAACATAGAAAATAGGTGCAGGAGTAGGCCATTCGGCCCTTCTAGCCTGCACCGCCATTCAATGAGTTCATGGCTGAACATGCAACTTCAGTACCCCATTCCTGCTTTCTCACCATACCCCTTGATTCCCCTAGTAGTAAGGACCTCATCTAACTCCTTTTTGAATATATTTAGTGAATTGGCCTCAACAACTTTCTGTGGTAGAGAATTCCACAGGTTCACCACTCTCTGGGTGAAGAAATTCCTCCTCATCTCGGTCCTAAATGGCTTCCCCCTTATCCTTAGACTGTGTCCCCTGGTTCTGGACTTCCCCAACATTGGGAACATTCTTCCTGCATCTAACCTGTCTAACCCCGTCAGAATTTTAAACGTTTCTATGAGGTCCCCTCTCATTCTTCTGAACTCCAGTGAATACAAGCCCAGTTGATCCAGTATTTCTTGATAGGTCAGTCCCGCCATCCCGGGAATCAGTCTGGTGAACCTTCGCTGCACTCCCTCAATAGCAAGAATGTCCTTCCTCAGGTTAGGAGACCAAAACAGTACAGAATACTCCAGGTGTGGCCTCACCAAGGCCTTGTACAATTGTAGCAACACCTCCCTGCCCTTGTACTCAAATCCCCTCGCTATGAAGGCCAACATGCCATTTGCTTTCTTAACCGCCTGCTGTACCTGCATGCCAACCTTCAATGACTGATGTACCATGACACCCAGGTCTCTTTGCACCTGCCCTTTTCCTAATCTGTCACCATTCAGATAATAGTCTGTCTCTCTGTTTTTACCACCAAAGTGGATAACCTCACATTTATCCACATTATACTTCATCTGCCATGCATTTGCCCACTTACCTAACCTATCCAAGTCGCTCTGCAGCCTCATAGAATCCTCCTTGCAGCTCACACTGCCACCCAACTTAGTGTCATCCGCAAATTTGGAGATACTACATTTAATCCCCTCGTCTAAATCATTAATGTACAGTGTAAACAGCTGGGGCCCCAGCACAGAACCTTGCGGTACCCCACTAGTCACTGCCTGCCATTCTGAAAAGTCGCCATTTACTCCTACTCTTTGCTTCCTGTCTGACAACCAGTTCTCAATCCATGTCAGCACACTACCCCCAATCCCATGTGCTTTAACTTTGCACATTAATCTCTTGTGTGGGACCTTGTCGAAAGCCTTCTGAAAGTCCAAATATACCACATCAACTGGTTCTCCCTTATCCACTCTACTGGAAACATCCTCAAAAAATTCCAGAAGATTTGTCAAGCATGATTTCCCTTTCACAAATCCATGCTGACTTGGACCTATCATGTCACCTCTTTCCAAATGCACTGCGATGACATCCTTAATAATTGATTCCATCATTTTACCCACTACCGATGTCAGGCTGACCGGTCTGTAATTCCCTGTTTTCTCTCTCCCTCCTTTTTTAAAAAGTGGGGTTACATTGGCTACCCTCCACTCCATAGGAACTGATCCAGAGTCAATGGAATGTTGGAAAATGACTGTCAATGCATCCACTATTTCCAAGGCCACCTCCTTAAGTACTCTGGGATGCAGTCCATCAGGCCCTGGGGATTTATCGGCCTTCAATCCCATCAATTTCCCCAACACAATTTCCCGACTAATAAGGATTTCCCTCAGTTCCTCCTCCTTACTAGACCCTCCGACCCCTTTTATATCCGGAAGGTTGTTTGTGTCCTCCTTAGTGAATACCGAACCAAAGTACTTGTTCAATTGGTCCGCCATTTCTTTGTTCCCCGTTATGACTTCCCCTGATTCTGACTGCAGGGGACCTACGTTTGTCTTTACTAACCTTTTTCTCTTTACATATCTATAGAAACTTTTGCAATCCGTCTTAATGTTCCCTGCAAGCTTCTTCTCGTACTCCATTTGCCCTGCCCTAATCAAACCCTTTGTCCTCCTCTGCTGAGTTCTAAATTTCTCCCAGTCCCCGGGTTCTCTGCTATTTCTGGCCAATTTGTATGCCACTTCCTTGGCTTTAATGCTATCCCTGATTTCCCTTGATAGCCACGGTTGAGCCACCTTCCCTTTTTTATTTTTACGACAGACAGGAATGTACAATTGTTGTAGTTCATCCATGCGGTCTCTAAATGTCTGCCATTGCCCATCCACAGTCAACCCCTTCAGTATCATTCGCCAATCTATCCTAGCCAATTCACGCCTCATACCTTCAAAGTTAGCCTTCTTTAAGTTCTGGACCATGGTCTCTGAATTAACTGTTTCATTCTCCATCCTAATGCAGAATTCCACCATATTATGGTCACTCTTCCCCAAGGGGCCTCGCACAACGAGATTGCTAATTAATCCTCTCTCATTACACAACACCCAGTCTAAGATGGCCTCCCCCCTAGTTGGTTCCTCGACATATTGGTCTAAAAAACCATCCCTTATGCACTCCAGGAAATCCTCCTCTACCGTATTGCGTCCAGTTTGGTTAACCCAATCTATGTGCATATTAAAGTCACCCATTATAACTGCTGCACCTTTATTGCACGCACCCCTAATTTCATGTTTGATGCCCTCCCCAACATCACTACTACTGTTTGGAGGTCTGTACACAACTCCCACTAGCGTTTTTTGTCCTTTGGTATTCTGCAGCTCTACCCATATAGATTCCACATCATCCAAGCTAATGTCCTTCCGAACTATTGCCTTAATTTGCTCCTTAACCAGCAATGCTACCCCACCTCCTTTTCCTTTTATTCTATCTTTCCTGAATGTTGAATACCCCTGGATGTTGAGTTCCCAGCCCTGATCATCCTGGAGCCACGTCTCCGTAATCCCAATCACATCATATTTGTTAACATCTATTTGCACAGTTAATTCATCCACTTTATTGCGGATACTCCTTGCAATAAGACACAAAGCCTTCAGGCTTGTTCTTTTAACACCCTTTGTCCTTTTAGAATTTTGCTGTACAGTGGCCCTTTTTGTTCTTTGCCTTGGGTTTCTCTGCCCTCCACTTTTCCTCATCTCCTTTCTGTCTTTTGCTTTTGCCTCCTTTTTGTTTCCCTCTGTCTCCCTGCATTGGTTCCCATCCCCCTGCCATATCAGTTTAAATCCTCCCCAACAGCACTAGCAAACACTCCCCCTAGGACATTGGTTCCGGTCCTGCCCAGGTGCAGACCGTCCGGTTTGTACTGGTCCCACCTCCCCCAGAACCGGTTCCAATGCCCCAGGAATTTGAATCCCTCCCTGTTGCACCACTGCTCAAGCCACGTATTGATCTGCGCTATCCTGCGATTCCTACTCTGACTATCACGTGGCACTGGTAGCAATCCCGAGATTACTACTTTTGAGGTCCTACTTTTTAATTTAGCTCCTAGCTCCTTAAATTCGTTTCATAGGACCTCATCCCTCTTTTTACCTATGTCGTTGGTACCAATGTGCACCACGACAACTGGCTGTTCTCCCTCCCTTTTTAGAATGTCCTGCACCCGCTCCGAGACATCCTTAACCCTTGCACAAGTTAGGAAAGTTTCTGTTCCACTGCACGCATGGTGCAACTTTGTTTTCATATGTCATAAGTAAGGCATTTGCTTCTGGTTTTCACAGAAAATATGGTCTGAACTGTGGAATAGGATCCCCAAAACACTGGGAAAATTCAACAATCCATGCAATAAAAACAGAATTTCATGTATGCATCACATTAAAGTGGTGCCCAAAGTCACACGTCAATAATCGGGGTGGTTTATGAGATATCAGCTTTGATGAAGCTGTTCGTCTTTAGCTAGCTTTCTAGGCTGTTTTGCATATATATATATATATGTATACAATTGACAGCGACAAAAGGAAAGAAGTAATTCCCTCTAAAATTTCCCTCGGAATTCTGCAATTAAATTACTTAAAATAACATTTGGGTCGGGAGGTTCCTCTGAGACACGCCCAGTCTGCCGTGCTTCAGGCAAGGTTACCATGGCTGAGCGGGAACATCTCCAAGGAAATTCCCAGCAGCTGTCAGACTGTTTGTCCGACATCCAGTTCTGCATAAGCAGAAATTTCCTCCATCTAAATATTGGGAAGACTGAAACAATTGTCTTCAGTCCCCACCTCAAACGCCGTTCCCTAGCCACCGACTCCTTCCCTCTCGCTGGCCACTGTCTGAGGCTGAACCAGACTGTTCGCAACCTTGGTATCGTATTTGATCTCGAGATGAGCTTCCGACCACATATCCGCTCTGTCACCAAGACCACCTACTACCACCTCCGTAACATCGCCTGACTCTGCCCCTGCTTCAGCTCATCTGCTGCTGAAACCCTGAACCATACCTTTGTTACCTCTAGACTTGACTATTCCAGTGCTCTCCTTGTCGGCCTCCCAACTTCCACCCTTCATAAACTTGATTCAAAACTCTGGTGCCCGTGTCCTAACTTGCACCAAGTCCCGTTCACCCATCACTCCTGTGCTCACTGACCTACATTGGCTCCCAGTCCGGCAACACCTCAGTTTTAAAATTCACATCCTCATTTTCAAATCCCTCCATGGCCTTGTCCCTCCCTATCACTGAAACCTCTCCAGCCGTACATCCCTCCGAGATTTTTGCGCTCTTCCAATTCTGGCTTCTTTGCATCCCATATTTTAACCGCTCCACCATTGATGGCTATGCTTTCAGCTGCCTAGGCCCTAAGTTCTGTAATTCCCTCCTTAAACCTCCCCGCCTCTCTACCTCTCTCTCCTCCTTTAAGACGCTCCTTAAAACCTATCTCTTTGACCAATCTTTTGGTCATCAGTCCTAATATCTCCTTATGTGGCTCAGTGTCAAATTTTGTTTGATAATGCTCCTGTGAAATGCTTTGAGATGTTTTACTACTTTAAAGGTGCTATATAAATGCAAGTTGTTATTGTTGGAGCAGTTTAACTTTTGCACCATTATTCCAGGATTTGGGGGTTTATTCAAGTTTAATTCTAAAATGACAGTTTAATTTACCCTTAAAACCTCATACTGTGATTGCATATTATTAAATTGAAAATAAGTACTGCTATTAGTATGTTATTTATTTTGCTGCAAAGCCTTTTGTATGTGTGTGGCATGTAACTGCACGTAAGAAATGAGCTGTTTGGACAATTCAAACCACAAGATGGCAGTAATGATCTATTTAAATTGTAATTTTGCTCTTGTGAGCATACAGTAAATGGGATCAATATACTAGAGTTTATGGCCTTTGCAAATTTTATTATACACTTGACACTTTACAAGAAGTTTTTATAAGCCGAAGAAAAAGTTGACATCAAACAAGATGATAGAGCTTCCCGCATTGTTGTATTTAAAAAACAAGAAATGTTGTTTTGTGCATACCTCATTTTTGCCTTCAGTTCATTAAAAGCATCTAGTGGCAGTTAATGAGTACTGCACCAATTTTAAAATCAATGTGGCTGGAATTTTCCCTCACAGTCTTAATGGGGGCAAATACCAGATAGCCAGCAATTAAAAACAGTGCCGTATTTACTTCTGCAGCAGACAAAAAGGTAGACATACATAAACTAATGTGTAGTGCAGGTCGAAAGTACTAACTGGCCACTCATCCATGTTTAGTGCCACTCTGAGGATTTCCCCTACGCAAAAATGGGTTAAGGAAATTAGCAAAATGGAGAGAAAAAAACCAGGCTTTTACTTATTAAAAATCATAGGAATCATGAGAAATTCATTCAGAATTACACGGGAAAGGGAGAAGAGGAGGTGATATAGATAAAGGGTGAGTATTAAACCCCACGTCACACTTGGCGTTAGTCTGCTGAATGAAGGCCAGGACTTTGAAGTATGACCGTCAGAAGTATATAAAACAGAAACAATTTCTGGTGAGAGCATGGGTGCAGTGAGTATTCCCACAGATCTCAGTGCAGCAGAAGCAAGAGGGGAGGACAGTCCAGAAGCAAAGGGGCATGACAGAATAAACTGTCTCAGGCATTGGATTGATTGCACCAGAACCAGTTACCAGCAGCGTGTTGAAGAAGCAGTGCGTGATGAGGCTTGGGTTCACTGAGGAGGCTGTGACTGAGGTGTCTCACTTGGCTCACAAAAGACCTGCAAGGATAATCGACTCTCCAAACTGCACTATCATTAGCAGTGAAAGTCACTGCTGCCCTTTAACGTTTATGTTACTGGATCCTTCCCGGTACCCACAAGGGGTATCACAGGTGTCAGCCACTTTTCCATGCACCACTCTGCAGGTAACTACTCACTATAGGCCTGTATTCAAGATTGTTTTGGAGCTGTCAGCATTTTTGAGGCCGTGTGAATTTGTGGGATTTTTCAGGTTGGCATGTATGGATATAATACTCATTTTACATATTAAACACTGACATCCATAATAAATGACATCGACCACATTCCACCCATCTATACTTTCCAATATGCTCTTAAGGTAAGGCCAATGTGATTTGCCCTTCACAACTCCAAATTGACTATCTCTAATCAGTCCATATCTTTCTAATTGTTCATATATTTTATCTCAATATGATCTCTAGTAGGTTTCCTATTACTGTAGTAAGGCTCACCAGTTGATAGTTGCCTGGTTGATCCCTTTCCCCTCTTTTGAACAGGTGGAACATTTGCCTCTCTTCAATGCTTTTGCACGTCCTTCATTCTGCCCTAAGTAAAGTTTTTGTTTTGTGACTGTGCCATTTCCTCATCTACCATAATGATCCCACCATGCTTATTTTAAGTGGCCTCATCCCCTCCTTAATTATTCTCTTTATCCGTCTCAATAGGATGCACAACTGATTGAACCATGGCAGGATTTGAACACAAGAACCTATTATCCCCGAACCCAGTGTTCAACATTAGAATGAACAATATGGAAATAGAGCAAGTAGATAACAATGTGTACTTGAGTAGTCTAATAGTCACTACCGAAGTAATGAAGAAGTTAAATGGAGGATAACAATTGCAAAAGAAGCATTTCAACATCACTGGACAAGTGATGAAGCAACATGACACTCCAACTCTGCTTGGTGGCTGGGAGAGTGAAGGTATTTCAGAATGAGATGGCAGTGCGGAGGGTGACCCAGCCTGCTTCTAGAGGGCACCATCCTCATAGGGCAACATTGCAGCAATGATGTAAAAGACCCCATGGCACTATTTCGAAGAAGAGCAGCGGAATTAGCCCTCAATCAACATCACTAAAAAACAGATTATCTGGTCATTATCACATTATTGGTTGTGGGAGCTTGCCGTGTGCAAATTGGTTGCCACGTTTCCTACATTACAACAGTGACTACATTTCAAAAAGTACTTAATTGGCTGTAAAGCCTCCCCCAGGAGATTTCGGGTGGGGTGGAGTGTATATGTTGTGATACACAAGGTATCGCAATTGTGTGGGACAGGCTTCATGGACCACATGGTCTTTACCTGTCCGTCATTGTTCGTATGTTCGTATCTGGTGGTCATGAAGGAAATTATGTCACTGGTTCCGAATTTTAATATTATTAACTGATGTCATCTCTGCTTATTTTACTGAGTGGTTACATCTACTTTACACCCGTTAATCGAGTGAAACAGATTGGGAAAGATATCCTATATTGTCTAGACTCATGTGAATGTATGACTTGCCACTTATGCACAAGGTAGCAGAAGGCTGCAGTGACTGTGGAACTGTATGCCAAGATGATTCACCTCATACAGCAGAATTGTAGGGGGCAATATATTGTTGCATTATAAATTGTAGTAGTATATTATTGCATTATGTTGCATTATATTATTTGTGTGTTCACAAATTGGCTGCCATGTCTCCTACATTACAACAGTGACTACAATTCAAAATATACTTCACTGGCTGTAAAGCACTTTGGGATGTCCTAAGGTCATGAAAGGCACTATATAAATGCAAGTCTTTCTTTCTATAAAGAAAAAAAAATCTGCCTTCTGAAAGCAGATATAAACCAGAAACTGCAGAAGTACAAAGCAAATAATAAGAAAGAAAGACTTGCATTTATATATTATCGTGTAGTATTAAACAGTCCCTCGGGTCGAGGGTGACCCGCTTCCACATCAAAAAAAGGATGAGTTCACAGGTGTTTCAATGAGGGACCTGACATTCCAGGTCCAGAGCTACATCTTGAAGGATGGAAGATACCTGTGCGTGAATTCTTTTAACGTTGAGTGGCTGTTGTACACCAGCCACCACACGGGCTTGACAGAGCAAGGCCTTGGTCCAGTGGCAAGGGTTAACCAAGACGACTGGAGACCTGCTCTGCTGCGCCATCCCTGGGCCCTGACTCCGCTGTTGTCATATGCTGCGCCGCTCCTGGGCAATGATACCGCCGCTCCTGGGCCACGACCCCACCACTCCTGGGCCACGACCCCACCGCTGCTGGGCCACGACCCCGCCGCTCCTGGGCCACGACCCCACCGCTCCTGGGCCACGACCCCGCCGCTCCTGGGCCACGACCCCGCCGCTCCTGGGCCACGACCCCGCCGCTCCTGGGCCACGACCCCGCCGCTCCTGGGCCATGACCCCGCCATTACTGGGCCATGACCCCGTCGCTCCTGGGCCACGACCCCACCGCTCCTGGGCCACGACCCCACCGCTCCTGGGCCACGACCCCACCGCTCCTGGGCCACGACCCCACCGCTGCTGGGCCACGACCCCGCCGCTCCTGGGCCACGACCCCACCGCTCCTGGGCCACGACCCCGCCGCTCCTGGGCCACGACCCCGCCGCTCCTGGGCCACGACCCCGCCGCTCCTGGGCCACGACCCCGCCGCTCCTGGGCCATGACCCCGCCATTACTGGGCCATGACCCCGTCGCTCCTGGGCCACGACCCCACCGCTCCTGGGCCACGACCCCGCCGCTCCTGGGCCACGACCCCGCCGCTCCTGGGCCACGACCCCGCCGCTCCTGGGCCACGACCCCGCCACTCCTGGGCCATGACCCCACCACTCCTGGGCCACGACCCCACCACTACTGGGCCACGACCCCGCCGCTCCTCGACTCTGATACCGCTGCTCCTGGGCCATGACCCCATCGCTCCTGGGCCATGACCCCACCACTCCTGGGCAATCACCCCATCGCTCCTGGATCATGACCCCGCCGCTCCTGGGCCATGACCCCGCCGCTCCTGGGCCACAACCCCGCCGCTCCTGGGCCACAACCCCGCCGCTCCTGGGCCATGACCCCGCCGCTCCTGGGCAATGAACCCACCACTCCTGGGCTATGACCCCGCCACTCCTGGGCCAGGACCCCGCCGCTCCTGGGCCACGACCCCACCGCTCCTGAGCCAGGACCGCGCCGCTCCTGGGCCACGAACCCACCGCTCCTGGGTCACGACCCCACCGCTCCTGGGCCACGACCCCACCGCTCCTGGGCAATGAACCCACCACTACTGGGCCACGACCCCGCCGCTCCTCGACTCTGATACCGCTGCTCCTGGGCCATGACCCCATCGCTCCTGGGCCATGACCCCACCACTCCTGGGCAATCACCCCATCGCTCCTGGATCATGACCCCGCCGCTCCTGGGCCATGACCCCGCCGCTCCTGGGCCACAACCCCGCCGCTCCTGGGCCACAACCCCGCCGCTCCTGGGCCATGACCCCGCCGCTCCTGGGCAATGAACCCACCACTCCTGGGCTATGACCCCGCCACTCCTGGGCCAGGACCCCGCCGCTCCTGGGCCACGACCCCACCGCTCCTGAGCCAGGACCGCGCCGCTCCTGGGCCACGAACCCACCGCTCCTGGGTCACGACCCCACCGCTCCTGGGCCACGACCCCACCGCTCCTGGGCCACGACCCCACCGCTCCTGGGCCAGGACCCCGCCTCTCCTGGGCCATGACTCCACGGCTCCTGGGCCATGACCCCACCGCTCCTGGCCATGACCCCACCGCTCCTGGGCCACGACCGCTCCTGGGCCCCGAACTCTCGTCTCTCTTGGGCCCCGAATTCTCACCTCTCCTGGGCCCCGAACTGTCGCCTCTCCTGGACCCCAAACTGTCGCCTCTTTGGGGCCCTGACCTCTTGCCTCTTCTGGACCCCGAACTGTCGCCTCTCCTGGGCCCCGGGAACTCTCACCTCTCCTCAGCCCCGACCTCATTGTTTCTCTGCTGCTCGCCTCCTCTCCTCCTGCACCAGGGTCACGACCCCACCGCTGGTCCTGCCCAAACTCCAATTAGCGACCTGGATTATGGTGACATCAATCCAGTTGCCCTCCTCAAAGCCGTCGTACTGCTCCATGCTGTGACTGGGTCTGGGACTGGCTTCTCTTTATATCCCCGACCTGTCGCGATGGTGTTCCCTCACAGGTCGGGGGGTGCCGCATTTATATAGCGCCTTTGACGCCCACCAGACATCCCACAGGGCTTTACAGCCAATTAAGTACTTTTGGAGTGTAGTCACTGTTGTAATGCGGGACACAGCAAGCTCCCACAAACAGCAATGTGATAATGACCAGATAATCTGGGCTGGAAATTCAGTTCTGGCCATTTTGAGGCTTTATTCCTGGCGGGCAGTAAGTCTAGCGCCCTTTAAAAGTTTGTGCCTCCTACCAGGAAATTTGTTTGAAACACAGCAAGAGGGAAAGGGGGCGCTAAATCAGGTGTTTCACACCTGTACTCGGGCGCTTCAACCAAAAGCCTCAGCGCTAAAATGGAAGGTGAAATGCGCATGCTCCGAGACCCGCGATAGATCCCCATGCCCAGCCGATTCTTAACGGCGTGGCACTATAAGTTTGTGCATGCTCAGTTCCAACTGTGCACTCTGAGCACAGCGGGAAAATGGAGGAGCAGGAAGGTACCAGAGCGAATGCCGTTTCCCAGCCATGGCTGCTCAGGCGTTGATAGAAGCTGTTGAAAGGTGGTCGCATGTGCTGCAGATTCCCAAATGAAGGAGGCCCGTCCCACGAATGTATCGCAGGCTTTGGAGGGAGGTGGCCCAAAACGGTGCCACGAACTGCGACATAATGTCGGAAGAAGTTCAACGACTTCACGAGGGTCGTCAGGGTGAATACTCTTTATAGTAATGCAAAAATGCCATGATGTGAACCTCACTGTCTCACACAATGTAATGTCTTTGCAGTACCTGCCCCTTCTCTATGTGTTCCAGGCAGTGGTCTTAGTTGGTGAAGCCACGTGAAAAGTGGAAGCTCAGTTCACCAGTCATGCCCTGTGCATGCAAGCTTAGCGCACCTTTTTGTTCCCGACTCAGTCTCACTCCTCCTCACACTACCCTTTCACTCTTGATATGCGTTTGCAAAACGTCAGCATGATCCATAATCCTAGGTGGCTCTCACCTCATCCCAACATTCCCACATGCACTATGCACAGCCACGCAGATTCTAATGGATATTTAAACACTTCCAGGCAGTAGGAGTTACTCTACTATGGAAGGCACATATGCCACACGATGAGCTGCACACTCACTCACACCTTTTTATTATTGGCTCATAATCGTCGAGAGCAGCAGCGCATCAGAGGTGGGAGCCTGACCGACAGGACCTCACTCAGGTCGAGGAGCGCGTGCCGGGACTCATGGGCATACCAGTCAGCGGGGTGGCAGGCAGTGAAGCACAGCCCCCTGTGGATAGTGACGGTTTGCGACTTATGTGAGTTCCGTGGCCCTTGATAGCAAATGACCTACCCCCTTTATGTATAAATGTCCAGTGCCATCTTCCTCTTATTTCACTGCCCCCTCCCCTGCTGCTAACCACATGTCTGTTGCTTTGTGCTTACAGATTGGCTGTGAGGCACTGGCTGTATAGGGCTCTTTTAGCTGGGTCTTTAAGTGCCCTGGCATTAACTTTTTAACAGCACTGCTTCTGCTATCCCCTCTACTTTGGGGCTATGTTAATGTTGATGATGGATCGGATTAGAAGGGGGTCCATCCAGCAGTCATCAGCTCCTGTCATGCACGGGTGATGCGCACATCCTTGCGATCCCTGGCTCGGACGATGACATAGTCAAGCGGATGCCAGTGTTTGGAGCAAGGGTGTTGCCACGATGCCTTGTATTTGTCCCTCTGGTGGAACAGGGTGTTGGTGGTGGTGATGAGGAGTTCATGTTCTAGACATTTTGTCAGGAGTAGGGTACCACTAGAGTTGGCTTTCCCTACCCGCTCTCTGCCAATCACGCCTCCCCAGAATCTGACGTGCCTTGATGACCCTGAGATGCTGAATGACCACATGCTGAGTGCTTGGTCTGCCCTCCAGGCCTCTATAACCAGTACCTGCGAAGAGACACTTGGTCACTCAACCAGAAAACACCAGGACTGGTTTAATGAAAATGATCAGGAGATCGAAGAACTAATAGATCACAAGCGCAAAGCATTTCTGAGCCTCAAGCAACAACCCAACTCGGGAGCTGCAAAACAACATTATAGACAGCTCAAGGCTCAGGTCCAACAAAAAACCCAGGACCTAAAGATCAGGTGACAGATGGAGAAAGCACAGGAGATACAACAACTAGCCGACAGCCATGATATGCGAGGATTCTTCATTGTAGTCAAGGCCACCGACGGTCTAAACTCCCAAGGCCCCACCGCACTCCTGGCCAAGAACGGGGAAACACTCATCAAGGACACCGAGGCTGTCAGGGCCCGATGGAAGGTGCACTTTGAAGATTTCCTCAATCAAGACTCTGCCTTTGACTTGAGTGTTCTCAACTCCATCCCACAGCATGCGACCCGCCACCAACTCAGTGAAACTCCAACGTTGCACGAGGTAGGCGAAGCCATAAAACAGCTCAAGAATAACAAGGCTACGGGTGCAGATGGAATCCCTGCTGAGGCGCTAAAGTATGGCGGAAAGGCGCTGTTGGTGTGGATACATGACCTCATCTCTCTCATCTGGAGGGAGGAGAGCATGCCAGGAGATCTCAGAGATGCAGTGATTGTGACCATTTTTTAAAAAGGGGACAAGTCCAACTGTGGCAACTACAGGGGAATCTCCCTGCTATCAGCCACTGAGAAGGTTGTCGCTAGAGTTCTCCTCAACTGTCTTCTCCCTGTGGCCCAGGTGCTCCTCCCGGAATCACAGTGTGGATTTCATCCCCTTCGGGGCACAACGGACATGATCTTTGCAGCACGACAGCTGCAGGAAAAATGAAGGGAGCAGCGCCTGCACTTATACATGGCCTTCTTCGATATTACAAAGACCTTTGACACTGTCAACCGTGAGGGTCTATGGAGCGTCCTCCTCCATTTCGGATGCCCCCAAAAGTTTGTCAACATCCTTCGCCTACTTCACGATGAAATGCAGGCCGTGATCCTTAACAACGGATCCATTACAGACCCAATTCATGTCCGGACCGGGTTCAAACAGGGCTGCATCACCGCTCCAATCCTCTTCTTAATCTTTCAACGCACAGCGCTCGGAGGCCAGCTCCCCGGAGGGTGAGTCAGCCCAGGAGTCCTGCTGAGATAGGCAGACGCAGACCTGGACTTGGAGGCTATGTCCACGGAGTCCATGCAAATGCACCATGAGCTCATGGGTGTTTTGGGGAAGGTCCCGCAGAACATGGATGCACTTTCTCTGAGGTTGGGGGAGTCCACTTCAAGCATTGCCCGTGCCTCTCAAGCAGTTCAATGACCCCATCCTTGCCCACTTACAGAGGGAGATGAACTCAACAAGCGACAGTGGAGCCTCAGAGGGAATGATGCATGCCATGGGTTGACGTGGCAGCAGCTATCACATCACAGACTCAAGCCACATGGTGTGATGCTGTCAGTGATTGCTGGCATGAACTCACAGACTGCTGCGTTTCAGGCTCAGTGTGCTCTGAGCCAGTCACAGAGTGATGCCATGCACACACTGACTGCTGCCATCGCCTCTGTGTTGCCCACAGTTCAACGGGGAAGTGACGGTGCTGAAGTAGGCCAACAATGTATGCTCCCACAAATTGCTCCCGATGCTGAGGCTCCACCCCGACTGAGTGGCTGTAGGCTGCTGGAAATGAAAGGTGCTGTCCTTCCTCAAGATGATAGCATTCCGGCTCCCACCACTGCCACTCCGCCTTTGCACCAGCTGTGATCTGCACCTGAGCCATCTGGGACTGCTGCCGTTATGCTGAGGCGGTGCTGCCCAGAGCTGGACCAGGGTGTCTGGCTAGGCCATCTGTACTGTCTGCCACATACACAAAGCAGCCCTCAAGCAACCTTGCTGCAGGCACTGAGGCAACATTGAGGAGGAGCACTAGGCATGGGCGGGGGGTAAAGGTAAGGGGTGACAAACGTCAGAGGAAGTCTGAGTGAAGACTTTGCCCACCATAGACAAATGTCCTCATATTGTAAATAATGGCACTAAATATGTTGTTGCATTGTTTGGCGTAACCTATTGTCAGGCTGTGAGGCCTAAGCTGAGTCCAGTCAATGCCAAGTTGCGTACGTACACTAAAGAACTCATAACGGTGATTGGCAGTGCAGTAATCAAGGTGTCGTATGATGGTGCGGTTCACGATTTATCTTTATGATTGTTCCAGGCAATGGTCCAACGCTGTCCGGCAGGAACTGGTTAGCAAAAATCAAATGGAACTGGAATGAGATCAAAGCGTTGTCCTCATCGGAGGATACTCCATATGGTCAAGTGCTGAGTAAGTTCCCCTCGCTGTTTGAACCAGGCATTGGCAATTTCACGGGAGCCAAGGTGCAGATCCACTCGGATGCAAGACCCATCCATCATAAAGCTCGGGCAGTTTCGTACATGATGAGGGAGAAGGTCGAAATCGAACTGGACCGACTCCAGTGTGAAGGGATCATATCACCGGTCGAATTTAATGAATGGGCAAGCCCCATTGTTCCCGTGTTGCTATTGTCAGGATTTGTGGAGACTTGGTGCATGTCTTTAGGTAAAGAATGATAATGATCATAATAATCATGATTACAACTGTTAGCTATGTGTTGTATCAGTCTCTGCAGCAGAGCAGGACTCCAGTCGTCCTGGTTAACGCTTGCCACTGGATAAAGGCCTAGCTCTGTCAAGCCTGTGTGGTAGCTGATGTGCAATGGTCACCACACATTAAAAAAAATTCACAAACAGGCATCTTCCACCCCCTCAACTGGAGTTCAGGACTGGAACACCAAGTCCTTCATTTTGAAATATCTGTGAATTCTCATGTGGAAGCAAGTCATCCTCGTTCGAGGGACCGCCTATGATGGATGGATGGCTGCTCCCGCTTGTGTGGTGGGGTTGCGGAGGGGGGGTCATTAGCCAGGTGGCTAGGCCGTATCCTTTGTCCCCGAGCAGCCAGCCATGCCCTTCCCATGGTGGCCGAAACAATCGTGGCACATTGCTCTTACGCAAGATGAAAGCATCACGTGCGCTCCCTGGATAGCGGGCATTCACTGAGAGGATGCGCTGTGTGTGGTCGCACACCAGCTGCGTGTGTGCAGTCAATGGCTCCTTTAAAACCTCGGGAAGCCCACAATCCTGCCAAACCCACATGCCCGCTCATTCTGACTCTCCCTGCTCATGGTGAACGTTATGGAGTCCATTCTGTGGGCCTTTGTGACATGGCGAAGGCAGCGCTGTGCAGCATATTGAGAGATGCTGCATATGTTCCCTGGTGTAGCCTGGAAGGCAAAGAAGGCCAGCACCACAGTCACTTTCACTGCGATGGGCAACGCAGATGCCGATGTGAGGCTGTAGGTTTGTCTGTAGGAGATGGCATATCTTTCTCAGCACTTCCTTTCGGAAGTGCAGCCTTCTCACACACTGCTCCTCAGAGAGGTGGCGGTATGAGCACTGCTGCCTGTAAACTCGTGAGGGGGGTGGGGGGTGGGGGGGGGGGGGGCAGTAAGGCCTCCTGTCCAGATGTCTGAATCTTTTACGTCCACCTAAGAGAGCAGACGGGGCCTTGGATTAACGTCTCATCAGAAAGACGTCACCTCCGGCAGTGCAGCACTCCTTTAGCACTGCACTGGAGTGTCAGCCTAGATTTATTTTCTCAAGTACCTGGAATGGAACTTGAACCCACAACCTTTTGACTCAGAGGTGAATGTGCTTCCCAATGATCAACAGCTGACTACAGTTAAGTCTGTTGAATATCTAGAATAGAATTTGTAATATTTTGTTTCCTTGTGCTTGCTATTTAGAGGAATTCATGACCGCCCCCACCTCCCCCACTATCACTGTGTTGTGATGTCAAATTCAAGCTTTGGGTGTGGTAAAAGTGGGTTCTTACTGTGGAACTACACAGACCTTCTGTACAGTGAAGTGCTGAAAGCCTTTGAACAACTTCAGACAGATGACAGGCTGGATAAGATGCATTTCCTTCAGTTTTTTTTAATGCAGGTACAGAAGGCATTTTAATCATGACTCATTACCTGGCTGCTATTTCTGACTTCATCTTTTGCACCCTCACCTCACCCCCCCACCTCCTAACTGTGCACCCCCTCCCCCACAACCACCACCCCCCAGAAGGAAAACATAAAAAAATAATTTGGGAAACACAACATCTTCATTTTAATAATCTTTCAGCGTACACAGAGTGCTCAGAGCTGCACCTGGGGCATCGGTCCTTGGAAAATGACTCTCGCACCTGTTCCACCTGGAAGGGAGTCAAAGACATCAAACCTAAACTGCTCTGCTGGTATCGCATTTCCCAATTTACTCAGCTTTTTCTTGCCGTTCTTCCCACTTCATTCTTCACTTGAGTTATACTTGGTCAGATATTTTTCTCATCATGTCCCAGAATCTTCACTCAATGACAAGCAGTAAGAGAGACTCCAGACTCCACTTAGCAGAATTTGAAGCCCCTGCTTAGAATATTCATTTAATTAGGCCCAGCTAAATGTGTTATTTTTGATTCTTTCCTCCTCCCCTCCTCAGAAGCAAAGAAGTCATGTTAAACCTTTGTAAATCACTGGTTAGGCTGCAGTTGTACCCAATTCTGGGCACCACACTATAGGAAGGAAGTCATGGACTTTGAGGGGGTGCAGGGGAGATGTACGAGAATGCTATCAGGGACGAAGGACTTCAGTTATGCAGAGAGACTAGAGAAGCTGGGGTTGTTCTCCTTAGAGCAGAAAAGGTTAAGAAGAGATTCAGTAGAGGTGTTGAAAATCTTCAAGGGTTTTGACAGAGTAACTAAGGATCACTGTTGGGATGGTAACCAGAAGTCACAGGTTTAAGATAATTGGCAAAAAAACAGAGGGGAAGTGAGGAGACATTTTTTTCGTAGCTTGTTGTTATGATCTGGAATCCACTGTGTGAAAGGGTGGTGGAAGCAGATTCAATAGTAACTTTCAAAATGATATTGGATATATGCTTGAATAGCAACAATTTGCAGGCCTGTGGGGTAAGAGCAGGGGAGTGGGCCAAATTGAACAGCTCTTTCAAATAGCCGTCAGAGGCACGATGGCCTTCGGTGCTGCATTATTCTATGATTCTATGATTCAACTGCACGCTGAAATTCTCTTTCTAAACGCCTCTGTCTTACTCCATCTCTCCCACCTTCAAAAAGCTCCTCAAAACTTACATCTTTGACCTGCGGTCACTTCCCCATCCCGTTAAGCAGCAGTTGAGGACATTTCACTATGTTAAAGGCACAAAATAAGTTGAAGTTCATGAGATTGGAATAATTCAGAAAACATGTGTTTACATAGCAGGGATTTTAACATGGAGCAGCGCATGGGTTTAGCAGCACGTGGGGGGTTAAAGTGGCTGAAAATGCGTTGCCGTTCAGAAGCTGGCTCCAATGCACCGACTTCTGGGTTTAGCTAGGATGTGTTCGGCTGGTTGGACGTAACCCTCTCTGGAGCGGTGGATTAACAATTTAAATATGTTATTCACTCAATTCTAGTGATATTTCAACCTACCTTCAAATGTAACGTCGCATCTACGGATTTTCTGGGCTTCCTGAAACTTGCCATTGAAACCAAGGCATGATCACAACGGCAATTCATTAAAAGTCAGACAAATACAGCAATATTCAGTGCTCACTGCTGCTTTCTCACCTACCACTTGGAAAGAGTTTGTTCAGAGTACCTGTGGTGAGAGGTTCATTTCTGTGCTTTGGAGGTATTGAGACTCAAGATCAGGATGGGTGCTGCCTTAGCTGCCTGAGATTGGACCTCGGACAAGGAGAAAGGTGACCATCACAAGCAGCAACAGGCTGCTGTGGTGAGCAGAGAGGGGAGCAGCAGGCGGGTTGGACTTGCAGGAGGCACTATCTGCGTAATAGGGTGTACAGGCAGTGACTCAGCTTCCTTGACCACTCCGAACAGCAGTGTTTCCAGAGACTGAGGTTGTTGCGTCAGATGGTGGCAGACGTCAGCAACCTCCTAGAAGAAGACCTGCTCCCTGAAGGATCTGGTGGCCACACATTACCAGTGGCCGTGAAAGTGACCACCGCCATCATCTTTTTTGCCTATGCGTAAGGCAGGTGACTGATGGGTTGTTTGCCAGGGCCAGCCATTATGTCACTTCGCCTGTGATGATGCCGATCAGAATAAATGGGCGCTTGGGTTTGCATCTCTGGCTGGCTTCCCACAGGTGCAGGACAGCATCAACTGCACACACGTGTCAATCTGCACACCCCCCAGATCACCCTATCATCATATCCCTCTATTCCTTTCATCCTCATATACTTACCGAGCTTTCCCTTAAATGTATCTATGCTATTCGTTTCAACTACTCCTTGTGGTAGCACATTACACACTCTTAGCACTCTTCGGGTAAAGAAGTGTGTGAACATTTAAACTGAATTGCAGAGACTGAAGGCATTGACATTTGACCAATTCCTGGGCTTGAATGAAGTGTAGTCTCCACATCAATTAATGCCTGCTGTATAATCTAGACCAATTTCAGTTCTGGAAAAAAAGAGAAAGAGGCCGTTAATCCACAGCTGCTAAGTTAAAACCCTGCGCTAAAGTGGAAATAAAACTGTGGCCTGGGTTTTCCACTGGACGATAAGTTACCACCTGGTTTTGTAATTCATTAGTAATTCTGTACCATGCGCCCACGTAGGTGTTAATAGCTCACTGCTCGTGTGGGAGAAGTATGTTGATCAGGGTTAGGGAGGCGGTTTTACCACCCACTCCTGATTCTGCCTGGTAAAAACACGAGCTGTGCTAAGGAGGGAAAAACACAGCCCTTGTGAGCTCCACAGGATGGAACAAGCCAGAAGGACGTAAGAGTGGGTCACAGATGCGGAATTTAACCCCAGTCACATGCTTCAATAGGTCAGGAGTCCTATCATCTGTAGAATAGGACTCGGAACATTTTGATGTAAATGTTTAATGTTTGTCTTTCAGTCTATAAATTGCTGGTGTGCTTTGTTAAGCTGCCATAAATAGTCTACTGACATTCACCATCTAGAATCACAAATCACGAATAGCTGCTTGGTGTATCATTGGAGGGCAATTGTCACTGAAGAACTATCAGTGACTATCTTCAGGAAATGAAGAAGGGGAGAAAGAGATATTTCAAAATAACTGCAGCCTATTAGCCCATACAACTCACACACAGCCGAATACCAGCATGAGCAATTAAGTTGGGCACTGAATTATTAGCACCCGCCGCACTATTTGTGTGCTGATCCCATCCGACATTAATTTACATACCCAGAGACAGGTGAGAAATCAAATGTAAGCATGCAATTAAATAACTGATGGAATGATGAGTAAAGGGATATAATCACTTAAAAATAAGTGGCCACATGTGGGCTAAGAGTGTTGGGAGCAGTTCCATGTATATTTCAGCCTTGTTTGGGTAATAAATGCCTGGCAAAATCCAATGGTTGGCACATTAAATGTGGAGGTATGAGACCGAGTTTGTGGCTAAGTGATGGAGCAGCATAACATTCCAACTCCCTGCATGGTGGCTGGGTGACGTACAGCTGGTACAGAATGAGATGGCAGCAAGGAGGTGCTGATTTTCATTCCGTCTCCATATGATACAATTACGACGTGCCTGGGAGGAGGCAGAGTATGATGACTTGAGGGTGTAGCTGACTGTTACCAGCTGTATCAGTCCTACAGTGCCTGTTAACTTCAAATGTCCTTACAACAAATAGCACATCATCATTATCATAGGCAGTCCCTCAAAATCGAGGAAGACTTGCTTCCACTCTAAAAGTGAGTTCTCAGGTCCAATACGGGAATTACAGTCTCTGTCCCAGGTGGGACAGACAGTCGTTGGAGGAAAGGGTGGGTGGGGAGTCTGGTTTGCCGCACGCTCCTTCCGTTGTCTCCGCTTGTTTTCTGCATGCTCTCGGCGACAAGACTCGAGGTGCTCAGCGCCCTCCCGGATGTTCTTCCTCCACTTAGGGAGGTCTTTGGCCAGGGACTCCCAGGTGTTGGAGGGGATGTTGCATTTTAGCAAGGAGGTTTTGAGGGTTTCTTGAAACATTTCCTCTGCCCACCTGGGGCTCGCTTGCCGTGTAGGAGTTCCGAGTAGAGCGCTTGCTTTGGGAATCTCGTGTCGGGCATACAAACAATGTGGCTCGCCCAACGGAGCTGGTCGAATGTGGTCAGTGCTTTGATACTGGGGATGTTGGCCTGATCGAGAACACTGATGTTGGTGCGTCTGTCCTCCCAGGGGATTTGCAGGATCTTGCGAAGGCATCGTTGATAGTATTTCTCCAGCAATTTGAGGTGTCTACTCCATATGGTCCACATTTCTGAGCCATACAGGAGGACAGGTATCACTACAAAAAATAGCACAGCCCTGCATCTGACAGCCTGTATAACCAGTTCCACATGATCGTTTCCAGATAGGTGCAGCTCTGCCGTGAATGTAAGTAGTAGGTTGTGGCTGATGGGCAGAGTTACCAGTCCAACCTGATTAGTTGGCATTTTTTTTTTTAATTCTTGGGATATGGGCATCGCTGGAAAGGCCAGCATTTATTGCCCATTCCTAGTTTCCCTTGAGATTACGGTGGACCATCTTCTTTAACCACTGCAGTCCATGTGGCGAAGGTATTCCCACAGTGTTATTAGGTAGAGAGTTCCAGGATTTTGATGCAGCGACCAGGAATGAGGGGCTTCAGTTATGTTGATAGACTGGAGAAGCTGGGGTTGTTCTCCTTGGAGCAGAGAAGATTGAGAGGAGATTTGATAGAGGTGTTCAAAATCATGAGGCGACTGGACAGAGTAGGTAGAGAGAAACTGTTCCCATTGGCAGAAGGGTCGAGAACCAGAGTGTTGTGTTCATACTCTATTTGTTGGTTACATGAACCCTCACTAGACAGGCATTAGGACACTGCGAGGGCTATTTACACCTACTGTAAGCATGCTGGTTTTGGATGCCATTTTGAGAATTGCTATAAAGGACACTACTCCTGTTTCAGTTAGTCTGTTTATTTACGTACACAGCATAATTTGGCGACAAGGATGAATCAAATTTACCTTACTACCCGCCCGCCTTTCTTCTCTACATCCGGGTACCCTCCAATCCTGTGGCCGAGATGGATAAAAAGCTTTTCTACGTACATCGCGGCGAGTGGGTTAGACGGCGACAATGTAACACCAGCTTGCCACCATACAATACTTATCCACTGCCTCGGCATCGAAGCACAAAGCATCTTTGGCCAAATCGAAGACACAGAATCCTATGACAAAGTGTTAAACGCCATAGAGAAATATTTTGGACTAAAGAAAAGTATCATGATGGAGAAATACAAATTTCATCAAAGGGGGCAAGAGAATGGTGAACAAATCAACCAGTATATCATTTCATTAACTGAACTGGCCGCAACGTATATCTTTGGAGCACTCACAGAGGAAATGATCAGGGATCAAATTATTGAGAAAACAACGATCCCCTGCATTCTGGAACACTTGCCAATGGAGGATGACAAACTGACATTGAACAAAGCAACTAATTTGGACATCCAAATCGAATCAGCGGTTTCTGATTCAAAAGCGATCAGATCCCTTGCTTCCCCTGTGCAGCAGACTGCAGCTACAGCCCAGGTGCAAGGTGTTCGTCCGAAGCGGAATTCACAACAGAGACCGAGGGCTAGTAATAAGCCAACCACTACAGATCGTGGGCCTAACTTACACTTGTGGGGACAAATCACATTCAGCAAAGAGTCTTAACTGCCCTGCACATGGGAAGAAATGCTCTGCATGTGGTAAAATGAACTATTTTGCTAGTGTCTTTCGCTCATCGCAGCATATTCGATATGTGGACAATCCCAATAGTGATGAACCCAGTATGGTTTACACCGTTAGTGACATTTCGCACATCAGTTCGGGCAAATTGAAGGACTGTGATGTAAACATTGATGGCACGCCCATCTGCCTCCTCATTAACCTTGAAGCCAAAGTCTCCATATTGAGCGAGGCTGTGTACAAAACCCACTTCACGCATTGTCAACTGTAGCCCGCAACTTCCACTCTACATGCGTATTCCAATTCCAAAATTGAGGTACTTGGGGTCATATCTGTCCCGGTATACTGCAAGGACAATACATTGGAGAACATTTCCTTTCATGTCGCGATGGGACGAAGCCTCATGGGTGTTGACCTTTTTGATAAGCTTGGGTTCAAAGTTTACGACCCAACCGGCACACTTGTGTACAGGTGGACTTTGACAAGCAGTATCTCTCAATCTTCACACGGTTTGGAGTGACAACAAAATTCTGCCATCATCCCTGCATTGACCCTTCTGTCAAACCGGTTACGCAGCAACTTTGCCGTCTCCCATTCGCGGTTCATGACCAAGTATCCGCAGAATTAACATGACTCGAATCTCAGGGAATCATTGAGAGCATCAACTTTGTGCATGAATCCCAAAAAGTTAGTTTGCAGGTACAGTAGGTAATCAGGAAGGCGAATGGAATGTTGGCCATCATTGCGAGAGGGATGGAGTACAAAAGCAGGGAGGTCCTGCTGCAACTGTACAGGGTATTGGTGAGGCCGCACCTGGAGTACTGCATGCAGTTTTGGTCACCTTACTTAAGGAAGGATATACTAGCCTTGGAGGGGGTACAGAGACGATTCACTAGGCTGATTCCGGAGATGAGGATAGATTGAGTAGACTGGGTCTTTACTCGCTGGAGTTCAGAAGGATGAGGGGTGATCTTATTGAAACATTTAAAATAATGAAAGGGATGGACAAGATAGAGGCAGAGAGGTTGTTTCCACTGGTTGGGGAGACTAGAACTAGGGGGCGCAGCCTCAAAATATAGGGGAGCCAATTTAAAACCGAGTTGAGAAGGAATTTCTTCTCCCAGAGGATTGTGAATCTGTGGAATTCTCTGCCCAAGGAAGCAGTTGAGGCTAGCTCATTGAATGTATTCAAATCACAGATAGATAGATTTTTAACCAATAAAGGAATTAAGGGCTAAGGGGAACGGGCGGGTCAGTGGAGCTGAGTTCACGGCCAGATCACCCATGATCTTGTTGAATGGCGGAGCAGGCTCGAGGGGCTAGCTGGCCTACTCCTGTTCCTAATTCTTATGTTCTTATATTATGTTCTTATGTTCTTATCACCCTGGATCTCGAACTTAGTCATTGCTTGGCGTAAAAATGGGGAGATCCGCCTATGCATCGACCTGAAAGAGGTCAATAAGGCCATCATCCCTGACAAGTACCCGCTTCCTACCACTGATGAAATGTCTTCAGAATTCCACGGCTCAATAGTTTTTATGAAACTCGACACAGGATGGTCTGTATCAGTATCAGTGCATGCCCTACGGACTATCTTCTGTACCAAGTGCATTTCAGAAGATTGTCACTACTATATCGTCGTCCATGGACGGGCAATGGAAGAACACGACCAGCGACTTCAGGCCGTTATGGCTGGATGTGCTACACATAATATTACACTTAATGCCGATAAGTGTACATTCGCTGCTGGAGAAATAAACTTTCTGGGCTACAGAGTCACAGCACAAGGTGAACATTGATGCGATCCAGCGAATGCAGGAGGCTACCAACGTCAAAGAACTTTCATCATTCCTCAGCACTTGCAACTTTTATCTGAAGTTCATCCCACACTACACGGACATTGCCGAACCACTTCACAAGTTGCTGCGCAAGGACGTCCCTTGGGAATGGACAGATTCCCAGGCTCAGGCATTCACCATGCTTAAGGAGAAAATCACATCCCCTCCTATCCTCGCGCACTTTGATCCAAATGCCATTACGTACATCACCATGGATGCATCAGGCACCGCCATGGGTGCTGTGCTCTTGCAATGTATTGACAGCCTGGAACGCCCAGTAGCTTTCATCTTTCACACGCTCTTGTCTGCAGAACGTAAATACTCTACAGGGAAACGCGAAGCACTCACTTGCATCTACGCATGTGAACACCAGCACATCTACCTCTATGGCAGGAAATTTACCCTCCGTACGGATCACCAAACGTTAACCACGCTACTTGTTACAATTGAATCTGGGCACAGACCACTATGAATCAGCCAATGGTCAGATCGCCTTCATCAGTATAACTTTGATGTACAGTACATCGTTGACAGTCGCATCCACATAGCTGGCATGCTCAGCCCCTCGATACCTGCTTCAGACTCTGGTGCAGACTTGTTCACAGATGACGACAAATAGATCACATCGATCATCACTCAGTCTATCAGAAACCTTGTCTCCTGCGATGAACTCAAAACCGAATCACAGCGTGATGCTACGGTCCAGTATATGTGCCACTTCCTCCAGACTGAGTGGCCTAAGCAAATTCCGGAAGAGCTGAAAACTTTCCACAGACTTCGTGATGAATTTTCCGTTTGGAACGATGGCTGTCTAGCTGGTGGTGATAGAGCTGTAATTCCCAAGTCGCTTCAACAGCGTGTTCTCTCATTGGCACATGATGGACACCGCATGAAGCAGAGATGTCGCGATTCAGTATGGTGGCCTGGGATTGAAACTCGCATCATGCAGTCTGAGTGAAAAGGCCACAAACATCTGACCAGCGCCAATGAAGCCCATTCCATGGCCACAAAGACCATGGCAACAATTTCAGTTTGATATCTTTGGCCCAGTTGAAGCAGCTCCACAGCAGCTCCTTGTTGTAGTACATGACTTGCATTCTAATGTCCAGCAATCGCTAAACAAGTTCAGTGACCTCATCAACAATTGGCACAGTTCTGTAGCATATGTTCACGAAGTGGGACTCCCAGAGGTCATAATCACTGACAATGGACCACAGTTTGTATCCGACTAGTTCACAGATTTCCTCACTCGTTATGCTATCGAGCATCGCCTTACTGCTTGGTACAATCCTCAAAGCAACGGAAGTGTGGAGCGATTTAACTGCGTTATCAAAGAGAGTTTGAAAGCCAACCTCTCAGCAGGCGAAATGTTCGACAAAGCGGTTCAGACCATTCTCTGCACATACGTTCAACAAAGCACTCGCTAACGGGGAAGACACCTGCTGAGCTCATGATTGGGTGGAATCTTCGCTGGTACTGGACATTCTCAAACCCCCAGCCAAACCTAGCGCGAAGATAACCACACTCGCTTCCCAGATTTTGGAACGTCAACGAAAAGCGAAGTTGTACACTGATACAAAATGACGCGCTCAGAAGCCCCAATTAAAGAATGGAGATTGGGTCAGAGTTAAGCACCCAAACCGTAGTCATAAGCTCGCATCTTCACTTTCGCCTCCAAAACAGATCGGGTGAAAGTTCACCTCTCACATCTATGAGCTCAATGATGGAACTCGATGGAATGCTCGTAGACTGATCCCAGCTCACAGGTCAACAGACCAGCAGGATGGAACAGAGGCACCGTTCTGTTTCCCAACCGAAAACCTCGCTTAAACATCGCAAGCTCCACGCCAGTCTCAGAGTATTAAAACACGACCTGGCTATCTCAAGGACTTTGACTGTTCATAGACTGTGTTTTTCAGAAGGGGGGCAATATGTTGTATTCATACTCTATTTGTTGGTTACACAAACCCTCACTAGACAGGCATTAGGACCCTGCGGGGGCTATTCACACACTGTTGTAAACATGCTGGTTTTGAACGCCATTTTGAGAGTTGCTATAAAGGACATAGTTAGTTACACTACTCCTGTTTCAGTTAGTCTGTTTATTTATGTACACAACACAAAGGGCACAGATTTAAGGCGATTGGCAAAAGGACCAAAGGTATTGTAAGAAAAAACGAGCAGTGAGTGGTTGGGTTCTGGAATTCACTGCCTGAAAGGGAGGCAGACTCAATCTTATCTTTCAAAAGGGAGTTGGCTAAGTCTCTGAAGGAAATTAAATTGCAGGGCTATGGGGAAAGGGTGGGGGAGTGGGACTAGCTGAGAGTCGTCATGGGCTCAAAGGGCTGAATGGCCTTCTTCAGTGCTGTAACCATTCTATGATTCTATGAAAGAACAGTGATATATGTCCAAGCCAGGATGTGTATGGAGGGGAACTTGCAGGTGATGGTGTTCCTATGCTGTTGAAGAAGCCTTGGTGAGTTTCTGCAGTGCATCTTGTAGATGGCACACGCTGCAGCCTTGATGCGCTGATGGTGGAGGAAGTGAATGTTGAAGGTGGTGAATGGGCTGCTGTTCAAGCTGCTTTGTCCTGGAGGGTGTTGAGCTCCTTGAATGTTATTGCAGCGGCACTCATCCAGGCAAAAGAAGAGTATTCCATCACACTCCTGACTTGTGCTTTGTAGGTGATGGCAAGGCTTTGGGGAGTCAGGAAGTGAGCCACTCACTGCACAATAACCAGGCTCTGGCCTGCTCTAGTAGTCACTGAATTTATGTGGCTGGTCCAGTTGAGTTTCTGGTCCCAACATTGCTCCTCCTCTTCTTGGTCTAAATAACCTAAGTAAGAGGGATTTCCACTGGGAACCCAATTGGTTCGATATTGTGGACATTCCAAAAAAAAGATGGTGCCAGAAGATTCAGTTCGAAGCCTTCTAATCTATTATGTGGAAACAGGAAAGAACCCCCCACCCCCAAATGCAAGGTTCAGAAATACTGCCACGCATCTTACTATGTTGTTCTATAAATGCACTTCCATAAACAGCACACTCATCAGCCCTGGACACCCATGTTGAGTGAGTGGGCAGATGACTGAACACTGTAATAATGCAAATACTGGAAAATTGAATGGATATCTAAATGATATCATGGGTGGGGGTGTGGGGGGGAGCATTGCTAATCTTAATATAATTAACTGAAAACTGGCAGGTGTTTCTGGTGACCACACAAACAACAACTGGAAAAATGGATGGTGATTAAATAGTGGAATATCTGCCATAACAAATAACCCATCCACTTGACATCAGTAAATTGCGCGTAATGAATTGGAAAAAACAACTTACTGGTTCCATTTCGTTAGACTTGGGCGTTATTCTTTGTACTCAACATCAACAATAATCATTAAAATTTAATTTTGAGTAATAACAACCTGGGGGTCTAAAGTCAGAAGGCATACAGAAAATGAGGAGCAAATTATCCAACTGACATTCCAAATAGATATTCACCTTTACAGGGTGCTTTTAGCAAAGCATAACTAAACTGCGGCATAACTAAAACCGTCTATTTCCACCTCCGTAACATTGTCCGCTGTTATATCTTTAATACTCTTATGAATGACACCATGAGCTGTTGTGACCTTAGTCCTATTTATTATAACTCCAGAGTGAGGCACAAGCATGGTGCGCAGCCTTTTATACTGGGCCCTGCACACCTATGCAGGTGACCCTCAGGTCTCCCACCACAGTGCCCTCTGGTGACACAGTTAGTATACATGGTCTACATACATGACATCACTTCCCCCCAAGTCTTTAATGCAAATTGACTCATACATTGACGGTGACCTGGGCTTTGCTCTTCCTGGTTGACCATTGGAGGGTCACTTCTAGCTTGGGTGGGTTGTAGTGAGATTTGTTGCCAGTGGAGGTCTCCGTAGTTTCTGGTTGTGAGTCCATGACTACTCCATTCTCCCCCCCACACAGAGATCATGCTAATGGCCCGTTACATGCACGTTGCATTCAAGTTCATCACATGGGTTTTACATTTAAATCTTGGTACATTTGTTGGGTGGAATACAGTTGCGTTTCTTTTTGTGTGCTATATTTACATGATCAGTACAGGTATATCAGTATGGGTACACAAGGACAGTCTAGTTCCAGCACGGCTGGATGAGATCCGGGTCGTCTGGTGACAGCGCAGCACCCCATGCTAGTGGGTCTGTGGGGGAGGTGTGCTCATTTTGCTCGAGTTGCCAGAGCTCAGGACTCTTGCCGTTACTCCTAGTGTCGGGCAAGCCCGAAGACAGCTGATGTGTCTGTGACCTCCCTGTCCTTTTCGTTTGCACAGTGTCGCTGCTGCTCCCTGGGAAGCGGTCTGAGCGAGTGAGCGTTTCGTCTAAGCGACGGTGGGGCTGCCTCGTCTTGTCGAGCAGTTCGCAGGGGACTGCTGACTCGCTTTCCTTGAGGGCACCATTGTGAGCACTCTCTAGTTTGGGATCCTGGCTGGTCCAGGTCCCGTTCGGAGGAGCTGTTGTGGGTGACCCTTCACTCTTGGGCATTGCTGAGGTGGCGAGTGAATTTGTGGGCTGCGCCTTTTCCATCTGGGTGGTGGGCGACGGTAGCCGACTGCGAGCATAGGCGCAGTTTACTGTTTCTGGTCCGTGGCGGTTCATGCCATCGGGTGCCTGCAATGTTAAACCGATCTGAGGCAGGGTATCGCTGCCACTGCCTCTGCTCTCCGGGGATCGTTTACTCTGCGGCTTGTCTATTACTGTCAGTTGTGTGGATACTTTATGATACATCGTTCTGGTCCCGGGAACGCAGGCTAAAGCATTGGGTAGCCCCCTGGACCTGTATACGACCGTTGGGTGTTCGCCCGCTACATTGGCTGATTGCAATTTGCACCCGACATCGCTCAATAACATTTTGCTCGTTACAGCTGGACTTTTACATTTGTTACCAATTTCAAGCAGTTCATTCAAAAATGGCGGGTTGCTGGCCTCCTTTAAAATGGCCTTACTACTTTTACCCCAATCGTCTTCCTTGCGTGGAACCACGTGTCGTTGCTCCATTAGCGCTGCACCTCGTGGTTTGGGCGCCATCTTTTCCCTGTCCATGTTGTCGACTACCGCGATCTTCTTTCCCAGGGATTCTGCCACTGAAGCTGGGAAGGCGCCCTCGGATTCAATCTTCCTCCCCAGGAGTCCTGCCACTCGGGAAGGTGCGTTCGGGACGTCTCGGCCGGATCATCGCAACTCCAGCATGGTTCTACTTGACTTACGTTTGCACCCCTCGGTGAACTCTGAGTTAAAGGACTCAGGGGCCTGTACGCTCTGCCCTGGGCAGATTCGCATTCAACAGTTCTGCCTGTGAAAGGCGCCATTCTATTTACAGGACTTGCTGGGTTTGAGTCCTGAGAGTGAGTCATCATCTGCTTGGAGCTGCAGCTTGAGGTCATGAATGCCTGGCTGATACTAATGTCCTTCTGCAGAGTGACGGTGGTTTTGGCAGACAGTAGCCTGTGAAGAAGGGCCTCATGACCGATGCCAATTACGAAGACGCCCAGCAACGAATCGGCGAGTGATGCGCAAAATTCACACGGTCCTGCCAGCCTCCTGAGGTCGGCAGCGTACTTCACGATTTCCTGGCCCTCGGGGCGGCGGTGTGTATAAAATCGATGTCTGGCCGTGAGGATGCTCTCCTTCGGTTTGAGTTGGTCCCAAATTAGCACTTTCAGCTCCTCGTATGACATGGTCGTTGTTTTCTCTGGTGCAAGCAAGTCCCTGACAAGGCCGTAGACAATGGGCCCACAACTGGTCAACAGGATAGCTCTGTGCTTATCTGCCAGCATGGCTTGATCATTGCCTATCAGGTCGTTTGCTGCGAAATATTGGTTGAGCCGCTCCGTAAAGGCTTTCCAATCTTCACCCTCTGAGAACTTTTCTAATGCACCAACGTTAGTCATTTTTGCGTGAAAGTTCATAATCTCATCGCCAGTTGTTATGTCTTTAATATTCTTATGAATGACTCCACGAGGTCTAGTATTGTACTTGAGCTGTTGTGACCTTAGTCCCATTTATTGTAACTCCAGAGTGAGGCACAAGCATGTTGGGCAGCCTTTTATACTGGGCCCTGCACACCTATGCAGGTGACCCTCAGGTCTCCCACTGCAATGCCCTCTGGTGGCACACTGTATGTGACTATACAGTTAGTATACATGTCTACATACATGACACCCGCCTCCGCCCCTGCCTCAGCTCCTCTGCTGCTGAAACCCTCATTCATAACTTTGTCACCTCTAGACTTGACTATTCCATGCACTCCTGGCTGGCCTCTCACATTCTACACTACGTAAACTTGAAGTCATCCAAAACTCAGCAGCCCGTGCCCTAACTCGCACCAGCTCACGATCACCCATCACCCCGTGCTTACATTGGCTCCTGATTAAACAATGCCTCGATTTCAAAATTTTCATCCTTGTTTACAAATCACTCCATGGCCTTACCCTCCCTATCTCTGTAATTTTTTTCAGCCTCACAACCCCACAAGATGTCTGCGCTCCTCAAATTCTGCCCTCTTGAACATCCCTCATTTTAACTGCTCAACCATCGGTCAGCTGTTTGGGCCCTAAGCTCTGGAACTCCCTCCCTAAACCTCTCCGCCTCTCTTTCCTTCTTTAAGACACTCCTTGAAACCTATCTCTTTAATCAAGCTTTTGGTCATCTGCCTTCATTTCTTCTTTTGTCAAATGTATCTGTTTATCTGTAACACGCCTGTGAAGCGCCTTGAGACGTTTTATTACGTTAACGGCGCTGTATAAATAAAAGTTATTATTAAAGAAAGAACTTACATTCATATAGCGTCTTTCACAACCCTAGGATGCCCCAAAGTGCTTGAACCAACGAAATACTTTTTGAGGTGTAGTCACTGTTATAATATAGGAAATGCGGCAGCCAATTTGCACACAACAAGGTCACACAAACAGTAGTGAGATAAATAATCTTGTTCAAAAAGTGCCATGGGATCTTTTGTGCATCCACAAGCAAGGGCAGAAGGGAACTCGATTTAACGTCCCATCCAAAAGACGGCACCTCCGACAGTGCAGCACTCTCTCACTACCGCAATAGAATGTTGGCCCTGATTACATGCTTAAGCCTCTGGATACAGTTAGGGAGTTATTTTGGTGTAAGGGTGAAAACCGGCACTAAGTTGGTGCTGTGCTAATAAAACAGGTGATAGCAAATCAGAAATAAAAATTGTGAGAGATGTAAAATGGGCTGCCAAATCATGAGCACCCATTTTACACTATCGCACAAAGCCAGATGAGCCCCCTTTGACACATAAGCAGGGCAGGACTTCTGCTGGCCGCACAGATTTGCCCCTGACCCCATCCAATTCTTTGACCTCACAGTCAGTCCACAGGTAGCGGGGACAGAGATTGGCTGTGGTAGGCTCTGTGATCAGTTTTTAGACCCTGTTCTTCAATTAATGTCACCAACAAATGGTTTAGCTCATTATTCATCTAATTGCCGTTTATGGAATATTGCTGGTGCAGAATGGCAGTCATGCTTATTACTGGTCTTCAAAACTATCTCATTGTGTGAAGCACTTTGAGATGTTTCAGCATGATAAGGTGCTGTATAAGTGCAAGAATCATCTAGTATATAAAATTACACATTTGCAGAACTTGAAAGAAAAGGGAAAGCTTTATTTTAGGAGAGTTAATTTTAATGAATGCTTTAGAGATAGAAGGTTAAGGGATGTTGGTCAGACAGCCATCAGGCAAACAGATGCCTGAGATCTCTGTGTGTTGTTCTCTCTATTTGCTTTCCCTCTTGCTGCTGCTTCCAATCAGGATGCCAGAGGTCTGCAATTCCCACTGCTAAAGGGAATGAGGGATGTGGTGCACCACTTCAATAATGAAGTGAAGACCCAATGACAGCTCGTAAAAGCCATTGCAATCCAAACCAGTCAGGTTTCGTTAGTGTCAGCGGTGTCCAAGCTCTTTGCCCAGGTGCGCACCATAGAGCCTCAGGGGCCAAACATGGGCCTAGAAAGTTGATGGACACCGTGTCCATTTTACAGGCATTATACGGACGCTTAAGCCTCTAATATGATGGGCAGGAAGTGCGCAGTTATTACCAGCCGGAAGTGCACCGCAGCCCATATTGGGGTAAGCAGAACTTTAGGTGTCCAGGGTCAATGCCTGAAACAGGCCCTTTTTATATGCAGATACGGAGCCCTCCGTCCTGATGTCCCGATCGCCTCCTCGTCCCGGTCGCCCGATCGACCCTCTCGCTGTTTGCCCCTGCCCTTTCCCGGTCACCCCCTTGTCAATTGCATCTCTTTCCCCTTTAACAAACTACCTGAGGACTGCTACCGAAATTCAAAGCCTCTTTGTGGATGGAGGTGGGCCTCGGGCCTACCCGTTCAGGCGCAGGGAATATTCACACCGGCAGGCTGGCACAAATTAATTTCTAAGCTATGAAGTTTAAATCCATGTTCCTATTAATCTACATATATCTTAAATTGATGATGCTAACAGATCCTGGTGTGGTAATTTAGGATTTTTCTTCCAATGTCATCAGTGCAGAGAACCCTTCACAATCATCCTGGCCCATAAAATTTAAAGAGTTTAGACACACTTACTTGACATTAGACAGTGTTGTTGACTACAGATATACCATATGTCGACTGTCAACAGCACTTAATTAATGTTAACCACTTTATTGAACACAATTATAAACCAAAGGAAGCTTGCTTAAGCTGGCTTCCATAGCACAGGTCTCCTACTGCCAGTAGCTACATCATAGTAAACCTTTAGGAATATTCTAGTCTGGTAAATGTCATGTATGTACATGCTGTTTGTAGCCACCAGATGGTGTCATTGTTGGAGGCCACTGAGCAGCACGCACATGGTCTGTTCTGGTATAAAAGGCCAGCCATTTTGTGAGTCAGGCACTTTGGGCCGAAGTAAAGCACAAGCAAGGTTGTACCTTGCTTAGTTAAACAGTACTCAAAATGAACCTTTATTGCATACATAACATTTGGCGACGAGAATACAAGAACCTTTGTTTCCAAATTGGATTTTCAGAGCGATTTGTGGAGGGAGAAGATTGGGCAAACTTTGTGAGCCGTTTGAACCAGTACTTCGTGGCCAACAAAATGAAGGGGGTTGACGATGCAGATCGGCGCCGGGCCGTGTTCCTCACTGTGTGCAGTTCAAAGATCTACGGTCTGATAAAGAATCTACTCATGCCTAGTGATCCAACAGAGAAAACATACGAGGAGTTGTGTACATTGGTACGGGAGCACCTCAAGCCAGACGACGGCATCATCATCTGGAGATACAGAGTTTATACACACGTTCGATCGGAGGACCAGAGCGCGGCGGTATTCGTTGCTGACCTGAGACGTCTAGCGGGACCGTGCAAGTTCGGGACGGTGTTGTCAGACATGCTGCGGGACTTCTTTGTTATCGGTATCAACCACGAGGTGATCCTGCACAAACTTCTGGCGGTGGAGGAGTTGGATTTACAAAGGGCCATCCAGATCGCTCAATTATGTATGATGACGGACAGGAGTTTAAAGCAAATATCGGTGAAGAACTGAACCTCGGCAAGTACTGCAAATGCGATTGATTTGACGTTTGGCAGAGCGGCATATGGCAGGGCCGATCCAGCTGCGTTCGCGAATGATTTGGCGTTCGGCAGAGCGGCACATGGCGGGGCCTATCCGGCTGCGTTCATGAAACCTGTGGCTGCCCAAAGTCCGCCAGCGGGAATGTATCCGACTTCTCCGTGTTGGCATTGTGGAGGAAATCATCGGCACCAGCAGTGCCAATTTAAGCAATATAGTTGCAAAGGCTGTCTGAGAGTGGGGCATCTCCAGTGCAAGCGTCCGCAGATGAGCAAGCGAGCTGCGACACGTGGAGGATGAGAGTCAGACTAGCGCCGATCCAGATACGCAATCCGAGATGCCAGAGGAGGAAATGGACTGTACTCTTTCATAACCAAGAGTACACCAATTTTGATTAATGTGAAGTTTAAAGGGACACTGGTATCAATGGACCTAGACACAGGGGTGAGTCAATTGATCATGAACGAGAGGGCATTTAATAAGCTGTGGGATACTAAGTCTGAGAGGCCCAGGCTGAGCCCTGTTAATGCTAAGCTGCACACGTACATCAAAGAACTGATAAAGGTGATTGGCAGTGCAAAAATTAATGTGTCGTATAACGGTGCGGTTCACGAGTTACTGCTGTGGATTGTTCCAGGCAATGGCTCAACGCTGCTCGGCAGGAACTGGTTGGAGAAAATCAGATGCGACTGGAACGATATAAAGGCGCTGTCATCGGAGGAAGATACATGTGCCCAAGTATTGAGCAAGTTCCCCTCGCTGTTCGAACCGGGTATCGGCAACTTCACGGGAGCCAAGATGCAGATCCACGTGGACTCAGATGCAAGACCCGTCCATCATAAAGCTCGGGCAGTGTCGTATATGATGAGGGAGAAGGTCGAAATTGAACTGGACAGACTCCAACGTGAAGGGATCATATCACTGGTCAAATTTAATGAATAGGCCAGCCCCATTGTTCCTGTGCTGAAAAGTGATGGCACAGTCAGAATTATGGAGACTACAAGGCTGCGATCAACAGGGTTTCGAAACAAGATCAGTACCCGTTACCGAAGGCTGATGACTTTTTTGTGACGCTAGCCGGAGGGAAGTAGTTCACAAAACTGGACTTGACGTCGGCCTATATGATGCAGGAGTTGGTCGAGGTGTCGAAGAGACTTATGTGCATTAACACGCACAAAGAACTGTTTATTTACCACAGGTGCCCGTTTGGAATTCACTCGGCTGCAGCAATATTCCAGAAGAATATGGAAAGTCTACTGAAGTCCGTTCCCAGAACCGTCGTGTTCCAAGATGACATCCTGATCATCAGTCGTGACTCCAAGGAACATCTGAACAACCTGAAAGAGGTTCTACTGCATTTGGATAGAGTGGGACTCAGTCTTAAACACTCGAAGTGCGTCTTCATGGCACCGGAGGTCGAATTCCTCGGGAGGAAAATCGCCGCTGATGGCATCAAACCTACTGACGTGAAAACCAAAGCCATCAAGAATGCACTCAAGCTGCAGAACATGACGGAGCTGCATTCGTTCCTGGGTCTACTCAAGTACTTTGGTAACTTCCTACCTAAATTGAGCACCTTAGTTGAACCACTGCATATGCTATTGAGAAAAGGCAACAAATGGGTGTGGGGCAATTGCAAGACAGAGCTTTCGAGAAAGCCACTAATCTGCTTTGCTCGAACAAGTTGCTGATACATTATGACCCACGTAAATGTTTAGTTTTGGCCTGTGATGCATCGTCATATGGAATTGGTTGCGTGTTACAACAAGCCATTGAGTCGGGGAAACTTCAACCTGTCGCGTATGCATCCAAAAGTTTGTCGAAAGCAGAAAGAGCCTACAGCATGGTAGAAAAAGATGCTGTAGCATGTGTCTACGGTGTTGAAAAGATACATCAATATCTGTTCTGATATGTCCTTACTATACAGGATAAATGCACACGAGGCCCATACTTGAGAGAAGGTCACTCTGTGACCAGTAACCTTTATTAGCCAGCACTGAAGTGATGAAGGTGGGTGGAGCTTCCCCTTTTATACCTGAAAGTCCAGGTTAGGAGTGTCTCCCACAAGTTCGCCACCTAGTGATCAATGTTCTCACGGTGTACAACTTAGGTCAGTTTATACATGGGTTACAATGACAGTTGAATACATGACATGTTCGGTCTGAAGTTTGAATTAGAGACTGAACACAAGCCGCTCATTTTGTTGTTTTCCGAAAGCAAAGGTATCAATGCCAACGCTTCATCCCGCATCCAAAGGTGGGTGCTGACATTATCTGCCTATGATTATGTCATTCGCCACAGACGTGGCACAGAGAATTGTGCCGATGCTTTGAGCCGGTTGCCGTTGCCCACACCGGAGGTGGAAACACCACAACTGGCAGATTTAATGTTAATCATGGATGCTTTTGAGAGTGAAGGTACCCCTATCACGGCTCAACAAGGTAAGACCTGGACCAGCCAGGACCCGATATTATCGGTGGTAAAGGGTTGCATGCTCAAAGGGGATTGGTCTGCCATACCTAAGCAAATGTGCGAGGAGGCCAAACCGTACATTCGTCGCAAGGACGAACTATCTATTCAAGCAGATTGTTTATTGTGGGGCAATCGAGTTATAGAAACATAGAAACATAGAAAATAGGTGCAGGAGTAGGCCATTCGGCCCTTCTACCCTGCACCGCCATTCAATGAGTTCATGGCTGAACATGTAACTTCAGTACCCCATTCCTGCTTTCTCGCCATACCCCTTGATCCCCCTAGTAGTAAGGACTACATCTAACTCCTTTTTGAATATATTTAGTGAATTGGCCTCAACAACTTTCTGTGGTAGAGAATTCCACAGGTTCACCACTCTCTGGGTGAAGAAGTTTCTCCTCATCTCGGTCCTAAATGGCTTACCCCTTATCCTTAGACTGTGACCCCTGGTTCTGGACTTCCCCACCATTGGGAACATTCTTCCTGCATCTAACCTGTCTAAACCCATCAGAATTTAAAATGTTTCTATGAGGTCCCCTCTCATTCTTCTGAACTCCAGTGAATACAAGCCCAGTTGATCCAGTCTTTCTTGATAGGTCAGTCCCGCCATCCCGGGAATCAGTCTGTTGAACCTTTGCTGCACTCCCTCAATAGCAAGAATGTCCTTCCTCAGGTTAGGAGACCAAAACTGTACACAATACTCCAGGTGTGGCCTCACCAAGGCCCTGTACAACTGTAGCAACACCTCCCTGCCCCTATACTCAAATCCCCTCGCTATGAAGGCCAACATGCCATTTGCTTTCTTAACCGCCTGCTGTACCTGCATGCCAACCTTCAATGATTGATGTACCATGACACCCAGGTCTCGTTGCACTTCCCCTTTTCCTAATCTGTCACCATTCAGATAATAGCCTGTCTCTCTGTTTTTACCACCAAAGTGGATAACCTCACATTTATCCACATTATACTTCATCTGCCATGCATTTGCCCACCCACCTAACCTATCTAAGTCGCTCTGCAGCCTCATAGCATCCTCCTCGCAGCTCACACTGCCACCCAACTTAGTGTCATCTGCAAATTTGGAGATACTACATTTAATCCCCTCGTCTAAATCATTAATGTACAGTGTAAACAGCTGGGGCCCCAGCACAGAACCTTGCGGTACCCCACTTGTCACTGCCTGCCATTCTGAAAAGTACCCATTTACTCCTACTCTTTGCTTCCTGTCTGACAACCAGTTCTCAATCCATGTCAGCACACTACCCCAAATCGCATGTGCTTTAACTTTGCACATTAATCTCTTGTGTGGGACCTTGTCGAAAGCCTTCTGAAAGTCCAAATATACCACAACAACTGGTTCTCCCTTGTCCACTCTACTGGAAACATCCTCAAAAAATTCCAGAAGATTTATCAAGCATGATTTCCCTTTCACAAATCCATGCTGACTTGGACCTAATATGTCACCTTTTTCCAAATGCTCTGCTATGACATCCTTAATAATTGATTCCATCATTTTACCCACTACCGTTGTCAGGCTGACAGGTCTATAATTCCCTGTTTTCTCTCTCCCTCCTTTTTTAAAAAGTGGGGTTACATTGGCTACCCTCCAATCCATAGGAACTGATCCAGAGTCAATGGAATGTTGGAAAATGACTGTCAATGCATCCGCTACTTCCAAGGCCACCTCCTTAAGTACTCTGGGATGCAGTCCATCAGGCCCTGGGGATTTATCGGCCTTCAATCCCATCAATTTCCCTAACACAATTTCCCGACTAATAAGGATTTCCCTCAGTTCCTCCTCCTTACTCGACCCTCTGACACCTTTTATATCCGGAAGGTTGTTAGTGTCCTCCTTAGTGAATACCGAACCAAAAAACTTGTTCAATTGGTCCGCTTTTTCTTTGTTCCCCGTTATGACTTCCCCTGATTCTGACTGCAGGGGACCTACGTTTGTCTTTAACCTTTTTCTCTTTACATATCTCGAGAAACTTTTGCAATCTGTCTTAATGTTCCCTGCAAGCTTCTTCTCGTACTCCATTTTCCCTGCCCTAATCAAACCCTTTGTCCTCCTCTGCAGAGTTCTAAATTTCTCCCAGTCTCCGGGTTCGCTGCTACTTCTGGCCAATTTGTATGCCACTTCCTTGGCTTTAATACTATCCCTGATTTCCCTTGATAGCCACGGTTGAGCCACCTTCCCTTTTTTATTTTTACACCAGACAGGAATGTACAATTGTTGTAGTTCATCCATGCGGTCTCTAAATGTCTGCCATTGCCCATCCACAGTCAACCCCTTAAGTATCATTCGCCAATCTATCGTAGCCAATTCACGCCTCATACCTTCAAAGTTTCCCTTCTTTAAGTTCTGGACCATGGTCTCTGAATTAACTATTTCATTCTCCATCCAAATGCAGAATTCCACCATATTATGGTCACTCTGCCCCAAGGGGCCTCGCACAACGAGACTGCTAATTAATCCTCTCTCATTACACAACACCCAGTCTAAGATGGTCTCCCCCCTGGTTGGTTCCTCGATATATTGGTCGAGAAAACCATCCCTTATGCACTCCAGGAAATCTTCCTCCACCGTATTGCTTCCAGTTTGGCTAGCCCAATCTATGTGCATATTAAAGTCACCCATTATAACCGCTGCACCCTTATTGCATGCACCCCTAATTTCTTGTTTGATGCCCTCCCCAACATCACTACTACTGTTTGGAGGTCTGTACACAACTCCCACTCACGTTTTTTGCCCTTTGGTGCTCTGCAGCTCTACCCATATAGATTCCACATCATCCAAGCTAATGTCCTTCCTAACTATTGCATTAATCTCCTCTTTAACCAGCAATGCTACCCCACCTCCTTTTCCTTTTATTCTATCCTTCCTGAATGTTGAATACCCCTGGATGTTGAGTTCCCAGCCCTGATCATCCTGGAGCCACGTCTCTGTAATCCCAATCACATCATATTTGTTAACATCTATTTGCACAGTTAATTCATCCACTTTATTACGGATACTCCTTGCATTAAGACACAAAGCCTTCAAGCTTGTTTTTTTAACACCCTTTGTCCTTTTAGAATTTTGCTGTACAGTGGCAGTAATGCCTAAGAAAGGGAGAGAGAAATTTGTGCGTGAGTTACACAGCACACATCCTGATATAGTGATGATGAAGGCCATTGCCAGGTCCCATGTATGGTGGCCAGGAATTGATTCTGAGTTGGAAGCATGTGTGCATCAGTGCAACACCTGCATGCAGCTCAGCAAAGCACCAGCGGAATCGCCGTTGAGTCTGTCGTCAGGGCCATCCAAACCTTGGTCCAGGATCCATGTAGATTTTGCAGGTCCCTTCCTGGGCAAGATGTTTTTAGTGGTGGTGGATGCTTATTCGAAGTGGATAGAATGCATAAACATGTCATCCAGTACATCCACGGCAACCATAGAGAATCTCAATGTCATGTTCGCGACACATGGTCTGCCTGACATAGTGGTGAGCGACAATGGGTCGTGCTTCACCAGTCAGGAGTTTCAGGAGTTTGCAAAACTAAACGGCATAAAACATGTAAGGTCAGCACCGTTCAAGCCTGCATCCAACGGGCAAGCAGAACGTGTAGTACAAATTATCAAACAAAGCATGAGGAGAGTAACCCCAGGGTCACTGCAGACCCGCTTGTCCTGCATACTGCTGAGTTACAGGACAGGACCCCACACACTCACAGGGGTTGCGCCTGCTGAACTTATGATGAAAAGAGTTCTTCAGACCA
This sequence comes from Pristiophorus japonicus, assembly GCF_044704955.1. Lineage (NCBI taxonomy): Eukaryota > Metazoa > Chordata > Chondrichthyes > Pristiophoridae > Pristiophorus > Pristiophorus japonicus. Next base: position 188,470,387 of record NC_091983.1, read on the forward strand.
AGTTATCTTTTGTACACCCGGATTTAAGTAATCATGTTGAATACAGAAGACAGAGTCAACAAGGGTACCACGACCGTGCAACTGTGTCATGCGAGATTTCTGTTAATGATCCTGTATATGTGTTGAATTATGGTCAGGGTCGCAAATGGATCGCTGGTACGGTCATGGCCAAGGAGGGCAACAGAGTATTTGTTATTCAGCTCAAGAATGGGCAAACTTGCAGGAAACACATGGATCAAACAAAGCTGAGGCACACAGACGAGCCAGAGCAGTCGGACGAAGAAACCGTCGACGACCAAGCAACCTACCAGCAGCCTTTAGTGGACTCAAGGGTCATCAGTGAACCCGGAATTTCCATCACGGACTTGTTCAATAAAAATGGACTTGCAATTCCTGACATGGCCACTACCACCCCCAACAAGTCAGCCATCCAGCCACCAGCCACAACAGACTCCGCACATTTACCCAAGGCCGGAATTGAACTGAGATGGTCAACCCGGGAGTGTAAAGCACTGGACCGTCTCAACCTGTGAAAGACTGTGATAAGATCTCAGAGGAGGGTATTGTCATGTATGTACATGCTGTTTATAGCCACCAGATGGTGTCATTGTTGGAGGCCACTGAGCAGCACACACATGGTGCTGCTCTGCTATAAAAGGCCAGCCATTTTGTGAATCAGGCACTTTGGGCAGAAGCAAGGTTGTACCTTGCTTAGTTAAACAGTACTCAGTTTGAACCTTTATTGCATGCATAACAGGTAATAAGGAAGAACCATTTTCACTCGGTTTTTCTGTCAGCCGCCAGCCTCATTGAGGCTGATAAATTGCACTACTACCATTGCAGCAGTATCTTTCAGTGGTGATGAATCACCGTGCACAAACCTTTCCCAGCTTCCTCCTTTTCTCCATCAGCCTCTACACTGAATGATTTCTCATCCTCCGTGGTTTCAATCTCTCCTTGTCCTGTCTCCTCTGAATTCACTATCCTCCGCCATTATTATCCATTATATCTTACCTCTTCATTCATATAAACTCTGCAATTCATAGTCATGGCCAGTCTCCTGACCTCACCATCTCCCATGTTCTTTCTGCTCCTGCAGTCTTGATCACTGAGAAAGGAACCGCTGATCACTTCTTTGCATCCCTCCCCACCCATATATCCATTTCTCCTTCCAATTCCACTTCTTTTGTTTCTGTCCCTGGAAAAAGAATCCTCCCCAGGTCACTTGCATGTGCACTTCAAACTCCCAGCTGCTAGCCTTTGGTGCTCCAACATCTCTGAAGCTGCTGATTTGCTCAACCACTCCCTCGCCTCCACCTTTGATGCCTTTGTCCCCAGAAAAACTTTCACTTTCTCCCATGCTGGCTGTTCTCCTACGCTGGCAGCCCCCATATTCACTCCCTCGGGTATAAGGGCCACAGACGCCAACATATCTGCTGCGCAACTGGCTTAGGCATCCGTCACCGGATCAGGCTGTGCTGGCCTTCATTCTCTGCTGCCAAAACTGGCCACTGTTCCAGGATCATACTGGCTTCTTTTCTCCACTACCAACATCTTGTTTAACACTTTCATCCCTGCCCATTCCATCCTCACTGTAGTAAAAAGTGCAAGGAGTTCATGGACATGAACAAACCCAACAACTACATGCCAGTCAGTTTAATCTCGGTAGTGGCAAAGCTTTTAGAAACGATAAACAGGGACAAAATTAACAGTCACTTGGACAAGTGTGGATTAATTAAAGAAATCCAGCATGGATTTGTTAAAGAAAAATCATGTTTAACTAACTTGATCGAGTTTTTGATGAGCTAACAGAGAGGTTTGATTCAGGAAATGCGTTTTTTAAAATTTGTTCACAGGATGCGGGCATCGCTGGCAAGGCCGGCATTTATTGCCCATCCTGAATTGCCCTTGAGAAGATGGTGGTGAGCCGCCTTCTTGAACTGCTGCAGTCCGTGTGATGAAAGTACTCCCACAATGCTAACTTTGTTGTAGCGATTTGGTACAACTGAGTGGCTTGCTGGACCATTTCAGAGGACTGTTAAGAGTCAACCACATTGTTGTGGGTCTGGCGTCACATACAGGCCAGATCAGGTAAGGACGGCAGACTTCCTTCCCTAAAGGACATCAGTTGGGGTTTTCTGACAATCTGGTAGTTTCATGGTCATCATAATGATACTAGCTTTTTAATACCAGATTTATTGAATTAACTGAATTTAAATTCCCCAGCTGCTGTGGTGGGATTTGAACTTACATCTCTGGATTATTAGTCCAGTAACATTACCACTGTGCTACTGTACCCCATTAACGTGGTGTACATGGATTTCCAAAAGGCGTTTGATAAAGTGCCACATAATAAGCTTGCCAGCAGAGTTGAAGCCCATGGAATAAAAGGGTCAGTGGTAGCATAGATACAAAAATGGCTAAGTGACAGGAACCAGAGAGTAGTTGTGAACGGTTGTTTTTCAGACTGGAGGAAGGGACTGGTGTTCTCCAGGGGTCAGTCCTAGCACCACAACTTTTCTTGATATTTATTAATGATTTGGACTTGGGAGTACAGGGCACAATTTCAAAATTTGCAGATGGCACAAAACTTGGAAGTATAGTGAACAGTGAGGAGGATAGTGATTGACTTCAAGAGGACATAGACAGGCTGGTGGAATGGGCAGACAAGTGGCAGAAAAATGTTAAGTGATACATTTTGGTAGGAAGAACAATATAAACTAAAGGGTGCAATTCTAAAGGGCATGCATGAACAGAGAGACCTGGGGTTTTTTGTGCACAAATCATTGAAGGTGGCAGGGCAGGTTGAGAAAGTGGTTGAAAAAGCATACGGGTTCCTGGGCTTCATAAATAGAAATTCATCAGCCTTCCGGCGTGTTTTTTCAGCAGTATTTCTTCGTTTTGGGTGGAAAACGGTGTGGCGGGAAATTCATTGAAGCCTTCAGCCAGTGGTTTTGAAATACAGCTGGGGATCGGACCACTGGCGTGCAACACTCGAAAAACTGCGTCCGCTCGAGTTTGGTCAATATGGTGACCCGTAGATGGGGAAAAAATACGCCGAGGAGAAATGTGTCGGAGCAGCCCTTGGAACGGTGGTAGGTATGAAACTCTTCAAAAAGATAAGTTTATACTTTTTAATTCTTTTGCAGCGATTCGCTAGAAAGGGTCTTGTGAATGCTTTGCGATTTTTTATTTTTTGCTTATTGGAAAAATATTTTTTGTGTTTTCCCCCCTCCCTAAGCCCAACTCGCAATGGTAATCGGCCTGGGACTAAAGTTGACAAGGATTGCAGTTTCCGCTACAAATTCTCGTGCAATGCCTATTTTTCCTGTCGGGCGGATTTCTCCCCATTTTTTCATGAATTTTCCGCCGAGACTTCATAGCGGTTTTTTGGGCGGCAAACCAGTGGTGGCGGTTTTTGATGAATTGCCCCTCATAGAGTGCAAAAGCAAGGAAGTTATGATGAACATTTATAAAACACTGGTTCGGCCTCAACTGGAGGATTGTGTTCAATTCTGGGCACCGCACTTTAGGAAGGATGTGAAGGCTTTAGAGAGGGTACAGAAAAGATTTACAAGAAAGATTCCAGGGATGAGGGACTGCAGTTATGTGGATAGACTGGAAATGCTGGGGTTATTCTCCTTAGAGCATAGAAGGTTGAGACGAGATTTGATATAGGTATTCAAAATCATGAGGGATCTAGACAGAGTAGATTGAGAGAAATTGTTCCCATTAGCAGAAGGGTCAAGAACCAGAGGACACAGATTTAAGATGATTGACAGAAGAACCAAAGGTGACATGAGGACAAACCTTTTTACACAGCGAGTGGTTAGGATCTGGAATACACTGCCTGAAAGGGTGATGGAGGCAGACTCAATCTTGGCTTTCAAAAGAGAATTAGATAAGTAACTGAAGGAAAAAGATTTGCAGGACTATGGGAAAAAGGGTGGGGGAGTGGGACTAGTTGAAGTGCTTTTGTGGAGAGCTGGCACAGGCTCGACGGGCTGAATGGCCTCCTTCTGTGCTGTAGCCATTCTATAATTCTATGATTCAATCTTTATTACATAGAGACCATCCAGTTAGCTGCCTCTATTACCACCCCTTCCCCTTGTCCCTTTAAGGACTGCTGGTTAGGCCGCTTGTAAACCATGTTTTCCTGAACACAGCCTAATTTTGCAAAGGGGGCATCAAACATATGTTAGCACCCCCTACCACGAGTCTAGCCAGAGATCAAATCAAAGGCCTTGCTGTCCTTTATCACTTATTGTATTTGAGGAGAAGGTAAATTGCTTTTTAATCCCAATTGTCTCCTCTTTTTACCTGGAGGAGTTGGGATGTAGTTCTGTAGGTACCACAGCCCTTCAGTACCTCAACCAAATAGCTAATTTTACCCACTGAACCAACACATAGGCCCTAGTTTTCGTAAGGACCTGGGCACACTCCCAGTGCAGCAGAGGAGAAGGAAATGCTGGATCATCGCCCAGAAGAGGAACCAACAAGAATTTCCTGGGCTGGGGAAAATGCCCACCCCGCTCCATAGAAGTCCCATGACACGATGAGGAAGTCAGGGCCAGCGGGAGAGCTTCACCTGCCAGAATTTCCAGAGTTCCGGGGAAGAAACATTGGTCCAATAAAGGGGACCAATAACCTGGACAGCACCAACTTTTTGAGCACTCCCCCGCCATCCCATGTGTCACCTCTGCCTCCCCCATCCCCAAGATGTGCCCATGATACCACAGCTGACCAGCAGAAATATTTAAAATAGATGACCCCGCCCTGACCCGTGACGCTCCACTGCAGTCAGGATCGGAGGGCAATAGCGGAGGACAATTCCCACTCCATCATACTTACGGTGGCACAGTGGGTCTGAGGACCAGCAGGTGCAAGGATGTTTTTGGCTCCGTGATTTTTTAAATGCATAACATAAATTTGTGTTTGTTTCGGTTTTGTTTTTCACATTTGCCAAAATATTCATTTGCTTTCTTGCATTACCTTGTTTCTGTTTGTTGGTGATTCACATAATTATGAGATGTTACACACAGCAAGCCAGACCTCACCTTCGAGAAAGGGCATGGTATTTTTAAACTTGTTTATGATACCTCAAAGCCTGTTTTGATGGGTTGTATGATGCTACATGTGCTGTTTACCAACTGACAAAACCGTACTTTTGTAAGAATGTAATTGACCACATTGAATACATGGATCGTCTGGAAATAGATCTTAGCAAGTTGCAACATTTTTATGATCAAATATGATTTTCTTTTCTTTTTAATTTTTTTATCTACCTATGGAACTTCCGAGCCAACACACTCCAGGAGAGCGATGTTAACCTAGCCCGCCCATCGGGATACTGACAGAATCGGGTGCGGTGCTGGTTTTACAACACGCCTATTTCATTCTCCAAATGGAGATAATATTAGGCGGGGTGCAAAGCCGGTATTCACTCAATCACCTGGATTTGCCACCCACCGACTTTGGTTAAAATGACTCCCCAGATCTCTGACTCTAGCCTTCTGTGCAACTCCCCACCACAATTCCACCCTCCCCCCAACCCCCCCACCATCCCGGCCCTCCCAACCCCTCCCAGCCCTCTCGCCCCTTCAGCTACCTCATTGGAACTTCCTTCCAAAACTGTCTGCCTTTCTATTGCATCAAAACACATCCCTTTGACCAAGTTGGCAGAAATTTCCCCTAACTGTCCTGCAGAGACTTGGTGCCTGCTTCTTTTTTCTCTTTGAGGTCTCCTCGGGACATGTTTCTACACGAAAGGCACTTCTACGAAAGGTTTCTACACAAAAACAGAGAGTCGGGATAAATGGTTCATTCTCTGGCTGGCAACCAGTAACTAGTGGGGTGCCGTAGGGATCAGTGCTGGGACCCCAACTATTTACAATCTATATTAACGACTTGGAAGAAGGGACTGAGTATAACGTAGCCAAGTTTGCTGACGATACAAAGATGGGAGGAAAAGCAATGTGTGAGGAGGACACAAAAAATCTGCAAAAGGATATAGAAACATAGAAACATAGAAACATAGAAAATAGGTGCAGGAGTAGGCCTTCTAGCCTGCACCGCCATTCAATGAGTTCATGGCTGAACATGCAACTTCAGTACCCCATTCCTGCTTTCTCACCATACCCCTTGATTCCCCTAGTAGTAAGGACCTCATCTAACTCCTTTTTGAATATATTTAGTGAATTGGCCTCAACAACTTTCTGTGGTAGAGAATTCCACAGGTTCACCACTCTCTGGGTGAAGAAATTCCTCCTCATCTCAGTCCTAAATGGCTTCCCCCTTATCCTTAGACTGTGTCCCCTGGTTCTGGACTTCCCCAACATTGGGAACATTCTTCCTGCATCTAACCTGTCTAACCCCGTCAGAATTTTAAACGTTTCTATGAGGTCCCCTCTCATTCTTCTGAACTCCAGTGAATACAAGCCCAGTTGATCCAGTCTTTCTTGATAGGTCAGTCCCGCCATCCCGGGAATCAGTCTGGTGAACCTTCGCTGCACTCCCTCAATAGCAAGAATGTCCTTCCTCAGGTTAGGAGACCAAAACTGTACACAATACTCCAGGTGTGGCCTCACCAAGGCCCTGTACAACTGTAGCAACACCTCCCTGCCCTTGTACTCAAATCCCCTCGCTATGAAGGCCAACATGCCATTTGCTTTCTTAACCGCCTGCTGTATCTGCATGCCAACCTTCAATGACTGATGTACCATGACACCCAGGTCTCGTTGCACCTCTAGACAGGCTAAGTGAGTGGGCAAAAATTTGGAAGAGGGAGTATAATATTGGAAAGTGTGAGGTCATGCACTTTGGCAGAAAAAAATCAAAGAGCGAGTTATTATTTAAATAGAGAAAGATTGCAAAGTGCTGCAGTACAGCAGGACCTGGGGATACTTGTGCATGAAACACAAAAGGATAGTATACAGGTACAGCAAGTGATCAGGAAGGCCAATGGAATCTTGGCCTTTATTGCAAAGGTGATGGAGTATAAAAGCAGGGAAGTCTTGTTCCAGTTATACAGGGTATTGGTGAGGCCACACCTGGAATACTGTGTGCAGTTTTGGTTTCCATATTTACGAAAGGATATTCTTGCTTTGGAGGCAGTTCAGAGAAGGTTCACTAGGTTGATTCCGGAGATGAGGGGATTGACTTATGAGGAAAGGTTGAGTAGGTTGGACCCCTACTCATTGGAATTCAGAAGAATGTGAGGTGATCTTATTGAAACGTATAAGATTATGCGGGGGCTTGACAAGGTGGATGCAGAGAGGATGTTTCCACTGATAGGGGAGACTAGAACTAGAGGGCACGATCTTAGAATAAGGTGCCACCCATTTAAAACTGAGATGAGGAGAAATTTCTTCTCTCAGAGGGTTGTAAATCTGTGGAATTTTGCTGCCTCAGAGAGCTGTGGAAGCTGGGACATTGAATAAATTTAAGACAGAAATAGACGGTTTCTTAAACAATAAGGGGATAAGGGGTTATGGGGAATGGGCGGGGAAGTGGAGCTGAGTCCATGATCGGATCAGCCATTATCATATTAAATGGCGGAGCAGGCTCGAGGGGCCGTATGGCCTACTCCTGCTCCTATTTCTTATGTTCTTATGTTTATAAATGCAAGTTGTTGTTGAAGATATGAATAAAGCCAACAATGTTCTAACATCTTAGTCTGGTTTAAGGTGTTAGCTTCTAACATAGTTATTACATTAGTGGGACGCCTCGAGCCAAATGGCGAGTTATAATTTGTTCACCATTTAGCAGCAATTTTCGGCTTGTATTCAAAACTCAGCATAATATTAATTTCCTGACTCTTATCATTATTGTTTATTTTAGTACAAGAAGGGCTCCAGTCTATAGATAGAGAAAGATAATTTCAAAGTTATAGGGTAAGTCACAAGCAATTTACCATTTAGAAGCATTTTTATTTTTCAGACTTGCAGTCATATTGTTCATCAATTACAATTCGTCATTTTGTTTTTTCGCAACCAACATAGTGCCCTGGCAGTGAGCAGCTCACAGGCAGCGACCAATTCACCTCAATAACAGGCTATAGAAGATACTACCTAAGACCAGCCGAAGGTGTTTTGCCGTCCTGCTCATTTCTTTCTTTCTCTTCCCCTTTGCTCAGACTCTGCTTCGCACCTTCTTCCATAGTGTTGTGTATGCAATAACTCAATAGACTGAATACTGTAAACTCCAAACAGGTACAAACCTGGCTCTACTTTATTAGGGCCCAAAGTGATTACATTACAGGATGGCTGACCTTTTATACCTGGGCCGCGCACACGTGCGCACAGCTCAATGACCTCCGACAGTGGCGCCACCTGGTGGCTAGTAAACCCAAGCATACATACATGACAATATCCCCCTTTAAGATATTAGTCACGGTCTTTATACAAATTGAGACGGTCCGGGGCTTTCCGCTGCCAAGTTGAACGTCTCAGTTCAACTCCAGCCTTGGGTGAGCGTTCTGAGTCTGTTATGACTGGGGGCTGGGTAGCCGATCTGATGGGAGTGGCAATGACCATGTCAGTGATTGAAAGTCCAGATTCATTGATGACAGCGGAGTCCTCTGATGACTGAGGGTAGGTTGGCTGGTCACTGATTGTGTCTTCCTCAGACTGTTCCGGTTCATCCATGTGCCGCAGCTTTATCTGATCAACATGTTTCCTGCATGTCTGCCCATTCTCGAGCTTAACGATGAACACTCTGTTACCCTCCTTGGCCGTAACAGCATCAGCGATCCATTTGGGACCTTGATCATAATTCAGTACATACACAGGATCATTGTAGAAATGTCACGTGACACAGTAGCGCGATTGTGATACCCTTGCTGACTTTGACGTCTGTATTCGACACGATTATTCAAGTCAGGCTGGAGAAGAGAGAGCCTGGTCTTGAGACCTCTCTTCAGCAATAGTTCAGCAGGGGAGACCCCGGTAAGCATATGGGGTCTTGTCCTGTAACTAAGCAATATGCGTGACAAGGGAATTTGCAGTGAACCTTGAGTTACACGTTTCATACTCTGCTTGATGGTTTGGACCACACGCTCTGCTTGTCCATTGGATGCGGGTTGGAATGGTGCTGACCTCACATGTTTGATACCATTGAGTTCCATGAACTCTTGAAACTCCATACTGGTGAAGCAAGATTCGTTGTCGCTTACAATGATGTCAAGCAGACCATGCATAGCAAACATGACACGAAGGCTCTCAATGGTAGCTGTGAATGTGCTGGATGACATGATTGTACACTCTATCCACTTGGAATAAGCATCCACCACAATTGAGAACACCTTTCCCAGGAAGGGACCTGCAAAGTCGATGTGGATCCTGGACCATGATTTAGATGCCCACGACCACAAACTCAGCGGCGATTCCGCTGGTGCTTTACTAAGCTGCATGCAAGTGTTGCACTGATGCACACATGATTCCAGATCAGGGTCAATTCCAGGCCACCGTACATGAGACCTGGCAATGGCTTTCATCATGACAATACCGGGATGCGTGCTATGTAGATCATGCACAAATTTCTCTCTGCCTTTCTTGGGCACAACAACACGATTACCCCACAGTATACAATCTGATTGAATGGATAGTTCGTCTTTGCAATGGATGTAAGGTTTGGCCTCCTCACACACCTGCTTGGCTATGGCAGACCAATCGCCACTAAGGATACAACGTTTCACAACTGATAATATCAGGTCCTGGCCAATCCAGGTCTTAACTTGTTCGGCCGTGACAGGGGTTCCTTCACTTTCAAAAGCATCCATGACCAACAGTAGGTCTGCCAGTTGTGGCCTTTCCACCTCCGGTGTGGGCAATGGCAAACGGCTCAGTGCATTGGCATAATTCTCAGTGCCAGGTCTATGGCGAATGACATAATCATAGGCAGATAATGTCAGCGCCCATCTCTGGATGCAGAATGATGAATTGGTATTGATACCTTTGTTTTCCGAAAACAATTAAATGAGTGGCTTGTGATCTGTTTCCAGTTCAAACCGAAGACCAAACAGGTACTGATGCATCTTTTTAACTCAATACACACAGGCTCGTGCTTCTTTCTCTACCATGCTGTAGGCTCTTTCCGCCTTTGAAAAACTTTTTGAAGCATATGCAACAGGTTGTAATTTGCCCAACTCATTATCTTGTTGGAGCACGCAACCAACTCCATATGACGAAGCATCACAGGCCAATATTAGATGCTTAGACAGATCATAATGTACCAGCAGCTTGTTAGAGCAAAGCAGATTAGTAGCTTTCTCAGAAGCTCTATCTTGAGACGCACCCCAAACCTAGTTGTCGCCTTTTCTTAGCAGCATGTGCAGTGGCTCTATTAAGGTGCTCAATCTAGGTAAGAAATTACCGAAGTAGTTGAGTAGACCAAGGAACGAACGCAGCTCCGTCACATTCTGAGGCTTGGGTGCATTTTTGATTGCCTTGGTTTCCGAGTCCGTAGGCAGCAATTTTCCTCCCCAGGAATTCGACTTCCGGTGCCATGAAGACGCACTTCGAGCGCTTCAGTCTGAATCCCACTTTGTCCAGATGAGGTAGAACCTCGTCCAGGTTGTTCAGATATTCGGCGGTGTCTCGACCTGTGACCAGTATGCCATCTTGGAACAAGACAGTTCTGGGGACGGACTTCAGTAGACTCTACATGTTCCTCTGAAATATGGCTGCAGCCGAGCGAATTCCAAAAGGCACCTGTTGTAAATAAACAGTCCTTTACGAGTGTTGATGCACGTAAGTTTCTTCGATGTGTCGACCAGCTCCTGGAGGTCGACGTCAGATCCAGTTTTGTGACGACTTCCCCCTGGCTAGTGCTGCAAATAGGTCATTAGCCTTCGGTAATGGGTATTGATCCTGTTTTGAAATTCGATTGATCATAACCTTGTAGTCTCCACAAATCCTGACAGTGCCATCACTTTTCAACATTGAAACAATAGGGCTGGCCCATTCGTTAAATTCGACCGGTGATATGATCCCTTCATGCTGGAGTCTATCCAGTTTGATTTCGACCTCCCTCATCATGTACGGAACTGCCCGAGCTTTATGATGGATGGGTCTTGCATCCGAATCCATGTGGATCTGCTCCTTGGCTGCCGTGAAATTGCCGATGCCTGGTTCAAACAGCGAGGGGAACTTGCTTAGCATTGACCACATGGAGTATCCTCCTCCGACGACAACGCTTTGGTATCGTTCCAGTTCCATTTGATTTTTTCTAACTAGTTCCTGCAGAACAGCATTGGACCATTGCCTGAAACAAACCATAAAGGTAAATCGTGAACCGCACCATCATACGACACCTTGATTACTGCACTACCAATCACCGTTATGTTCTTTAGTGTACATATGCAACTTAGGATTGACTGGACTCAGCTTAGGCCTCACAGCCTTAGTATCCCACAGCCTGTCGAACGTCCTCTGGCTCATTATTGATCGGCTCTTTGTTAGGAACGAATACAGTCCATTCATTTTATTGTGTTCCTAACACAGGGAGGTTAAAGTAACAGTGACCTCAGTCTTTAATAAGACACTCCAGAGTGAGGAACAGGCCTTAAGGGCCGGCTTATATACAATGCTCCCAAGGGATGCTGGGATCCCTTGGGACTTCAGGGGATGAGCTCCCTGGTGGCGGAACATGGGAGTGCATGCTTTACAGATACACAACATCACTCCCCCTCCCAAAGTCAAAATGAAAACTATTTACAAGGTGAGGCGGTCAGGGACCTTTCTTTCCCTGGTGGACTGCCTCGGTACAAATGTCTGTTCTGGTGTGTTGGCTGTGCTCTCGCTGGGCTGGCGTGTTGTTGGCCCTGCAGGGCTGCTGGGTGAGTCTGGCCTTGCTGGGCTGTTGGGCGTGATGGGTTCGATTTCCTGGTCCGGCGTGGTGTCGTTGATCCTTTGGGTGTGTGTTGTGGACTCAAAAAAGGTGGTGTCTGCTGTGGGTTGTTCAGGGCAGTCTGTGAACCGCAGCCTCGTTTGGTCCAGGTGCTTTCTGCAAATTTGTCCATTGTCTAGTTTGACTACAAACCCCCGATTCCCTTCTTTAGCTATCACCGTGCCCGCGATCCACTTGGGACCATGTCCATAGTTTAGCACATACACAGGCTCATTCAGATCAATTTCCCGTGACACAGTGGCGCGACCATCGTTTACATTTTGTTGCTGCCGCCTGCTCTCTACCTGATCATGCAGGTTGGGGTGCACCAGCAAGAGTCTAGTTTTAAGTGTCCTTTTCATGAGTAGCTCAGCCGGGGGCACCCCTGTGAGCGAGTGGGGTATCGTGCGATAGCTGAGCAGTACTCGCTACAGGTGGGTTTGAAGTGAGCCTTCTGTGACTCGTTTAAGGCTCTTTTTGATGGTTTGTACTGCCCGCTCTGCCTGCCCATTGGAGACTGGTTTAAACGGGGCCGAGGTGACATGTTTGATCCCATTGCGGGTCATGAATTCTTTAAATTCGGCACTGGTGAAACATGGCCCGTTGTCACTGACCAGTATGTCAGGCAGGCCGTGGGTGGCAAACATGGCCCTCAGGCTTTCAATGGTGGCGGTGGTGGCGCTTCCCGACATTATTTCACATTCAATCCATTTTGAAAAAGCATCCACCACCACCAGGAACATTTTACCGAGAAACGGGCCCGCATAGTCGGCATGGATCCTCAACCATGGTCTGGAGGGCCAGGACCACAAACTGAGTGGTGCCTCTCTGGGTGCGTTGCTCAACTGAGCATATATGCTGCATTGCCGTACACAGGACTCTAAGTCAGAGTCGATACCGGGCCACCACACGTGGGATCTGGCTATCGCTTTCATCATTATTATACCCGGGTGTGTGCTCTGGAGATCCGAGATGAACGTCTCCCTGTCCTTTTTTGGTAGCACTACGCAGTTACCCCACAACAGGCAGTCTGCCTGAATGGACAGCTTGTTCTTTTGCCGTTGGAACGGCTTGATTGGTTCTTGCATTTCAACGGGGATGCTGGCCCAGCTCCCATGCAGTACACAGTTTTTTACTAGGGACAGCAGAGGATCTTGGCTGGTCCAAGTCCTAATCTGGCAGGCCGTGACAGGTGATTTATCATTTTCAAACGCTTCCATGACCATCAACAAGTCTGCGGGCTGCGCCACCATCAACAAGTTTGCAGGCTGCGCCATTTCCACCCCCGTGGTGGGCAATGGTAGCCGACTGAGAGCATCCGCACAGTTCTCGGTGCCTGGCCTGTGGCGGATGGTAAAGTTATACGCTGATAGCGCGAGTGTCCACCTTTATATGTGGGCTGAAGCATTAGTATTTATCCTCTTGTTTTCAGCAAACAGGGATGTGAGGCGCTTGTGATCGGTTTCCAGCTCAAATTTTAAGCCAAACAGGTACTGATGCCTTTTCTTTACCCCGATAATGCCTCTTTCTCAATCATGCTGTAGACCCTCTCAACCTTAGACAAGCTCCTGGAAGCATAGGCGACAGGTTGCAACTTCCCCGCAACGTTAGCTTGTTGTAATGCACACCCGACTCCTTACGACGACGCGTCACATGCTTGCGCAAGTCTTTTACACGGGTTATACAATACAAACAGCTTGTTGGAGCATAAAATGTTTCTGGCTTTCTCAAAAGCAATTACGGTTTTTTTCCCCATACCCAGTTCTCACCTTTGCGCAACAACACATATAGGGGCTCTAAGAGGGTGCTTAACCCCGTTAGGAAGTTACCAAAATATTTGAGGAGTCCCAGGAACGACCGCAGCTCCATGACATTCTGTGGCCTGGGTGCATTCCTGATAGCCTCTGTGTTGGCGTCTGTGGGCCGAATGCCATCCGCCGCGATCTATCTCCCCAAAAACTCCACTTCTGTTGCCATGAAGATGCATTTCGACCTCTTCAGCGCAGACCTACGTGATCCAGTCGCTGGAGGACCTCCTCCAGGTTTTGTAGGTGCTCGGCAGTGTCCCGACCCATGACCAATATGTCATCCTGAAAGACCACCATGCGTGGTACCGACTTGAGTAGGCTCTCCATGTTTCTCTGGAAGTTCCTGGACAGCCGACCGAATTCCAAACGGGCATCTGTTGTAGATGAACAGTCCCTTCTGTGTGTTGATGCAGGTGAGGCCCCTCGAAGATTCCTCCAGCTCCTGCGTCATGTAGGCCGAAGTCAGGTCGAGCTTGGCCAGCATCGCAAATAGGTCATCTGCCTTAGGTAGCGGGTCTTGGTCCTGTAGCGAGAAACGATTAATATTTACTTTATAATCGCCGCTAATCATGACTGTGCCAGCACTTTTGAGTACTGGAACAATTGGGCTGGCCCACTTGCTGAAATCTACTGGGGAGATGATGCCCTCACGTTGCAGCCTTTTCAGCTCGATTTCCACTCTTTCCCTCATCATGTGAGGTACCGCTCGCGCCTTGTGGTGAATGGGTCGTGCCTCTGGGACCAAGTGGATCCGCACCTTCGCCCCGGAAAATTTTCCAATGCCTGGCTCAAAAAGGGAAGGAAATTTGTTCAGAACCTGGGTACATGAGACCTCATCGACATGTAATAACACTCAGATGTCATCCCAGTTCCAGCGTATTTTGCCAAGCCAGCTCCTTCCAAGCAGTGTGGGACCATTGCTCGGGACAATCCAGAGTGGCAGTTTGTGCACCATGCCCTCGTAGGTGACCTTGACCATGGCGCTGCCCAGGACAGTGATAAGCTCTTTGGTGTACGTTCTCAGTTTCATGTGGATGGGGCTCAGGCCTGGTCTGAATGCCTTGTTGCACCACAGTCTCTTAAACATCTTTTTACTCATGATGGATTGGCAAGCGCCAGCATCCAGTTCCATGGCTATGGGTAAGCCATTCAATTTTACGTTTAGCATTATAAGTGGACATTTCGTCGAAAATGTGTGCACCCCATGTACTTCAGCATCTGCCTCCTCTCTCTGAGGCTCAAAATTGCTTAGATACACCATGGACCGATCTTCCTCTGCCACGTAGCGGTTAGCAGGTTTTGCAGAGCTTGCAGCTTGTTTGCAAGCTCGTTGGAGGTGCCCCATTGTTTCACAGCTCTTCCAAACATACCCTTTGAAGTGGCATGAATTGGCTGAATGGAAGCCTCCACAACGCCAACAAGGTGAGAATTGCTTTGCATTCATCCTTTGTTGGGGACTCTGAGTCATCTGGGTCACCTGAGGCCTGCTGGCAGTTGCAGACTCATGGGTTCTGCCCTGTACATTTCTGCTCGCAAACACAGTTCCAGTTAATTTATGAACATTGCTCGCAGTTGTGTGCTGAGAGATTTGTTTGGTGTTATCACTGATGGACATAAACACCTGTGCTATCGCAATGGCCTTACTGAGGGTCGGTGTCTCTACAGTCAAATGTTTTCGTAGGCTGGTCTCGTGGCCAATGCCCAGTACAAAAAAGTCTCTGAGCATTTGCTCCAGGCAGCCATCAAACTCACATTGTCCTGCAAGTCGCCTTAGCTCGGCGACGTAACTCACCACTTCCTGACCTTCAGATCGCTGGCACGTGTAGAACCGATACCTCGCCATCAGCACGCTCTTCCTCAGGTTAAGATGCTTCCGAACTAGTGTACACAGCTCCTCATACGATTTATCTGTGGGTTTCACCGGAGCCATAAGATTCTTCATGAGGCTATAGGTCGGTGCCCCGCAGACTGTGAGGAGGACTGCTCTCCTTTTTGCAGCGCTTCCTTCTCCGTCCAGCTCGTTGGCTACAAAGTACTGGTTTAACCATTCGACATAGGCTTCCCAGTCCTCACCCTCCGAAAACTTCTCCAGGATGCCCACAGTTTGCTGCATCTTTGCGTTGGATTCGTATTCTCGTCACCGGTTATTGTATTCCTAACACAGATGAGGCTGCACACAGGGAGGTTAAAGTAACAGTGACCTCAGTCTTTAATAAGACACTCCAGGGTGAGGAACAGGCTTTAGGGGCCGGCTTATATAATGCTGAGATCCCTTGGGACTTCTGGGGATGAGCTCCCTGGTGGCAGAACATGGGAGTGCATGCTTTACAGATACACAACACATTTCCTCCTCTGGTATCTCCGATTGCATATCCGGATTCACACTAGCTTGGTCATCATCCTCCACGTGGTGTGTCGCAGCACGCTTGCTCAGTTGCGGACACGTGTGCTGGAGATGCCCCACTCTCGAACAGCCTTTAGAAATATACTGTTTAAACCAACACTGATGATGCCGATGATCTCCCCCACAACGCCAACACCGTGATATCGGATTCATTCCCCTTAGCGGACTATGAGCAAACACAGGTTTCGCGTACGCAGTCGGGTAGGCCCTGCCATATGCAGCTCTGCCAAACGACGATACTATCTTGTTTACAGTACTTGCCGAGTTCCGATTTTTCAATGATTTCTGCTTTAAGCTTTTGTGTGTCGTCATGCCTGATTGGGCAATCATAATGGCCTTGCTCAAATCCAGCATCTCCGCCGCCATTTGCTTATGCAGGATCACCTCGTGGTTGATGCCGATTACAAAGAAGTCCCGCAGCATATCTGCCAATGCAGTTTCAAAATTACATGGTCCAGCTAGACGTCTTAGGTGAGCAACGAATTCTGATACATCCTGGCCCTCAGAACGAACGTGCGTATAGAATCGATATATTGAGATGATGATGCCTTCATCTGGTTTGAGATGGTCACGTACCAGAGCACACAATGTTTCATAGCCCTTGTGTGTTGGACTTAAGGGCGAGAGGAGATTCTTTATGAGTCCATAGATTTTCAGACCGGAAACGGTGAGGAGGACCGCCTGGCGCCGAACTGCGTCTGCCTCTTCCTCCATTTTGTTGGCCACAAAGTACTGGTTCAAGCGGGCTACAAAGTCTGTCCAATCTTCTCCCTCCATGAATCGCTCCAGAATTCCAATTGTGTTCATTTTTGCATGCGAAGGTTCTTGTTACCTCGTCGCCAAATGTTGTGTATGCAATAACTCAATAGACTGAATACTGTAAACTCCGAACAGGTACACACCTGGCTCTACTTTATTAGGGCCCAAAGTGATTACATCACAAGATGGCTGGTCTTTTATACCTGGGCTGCACACACGTGCGCACAGCCCAATGGGCTCCGAAAGTGGTGCCACCTGGTGGCTAGTAAAGCCGAGCGTACATATATGCCACATAGCTTGACAAGCATCAATATGCATCCCCATTCTGTGATGCAGCCTGTACACCAATAGGCTGCACCACATGACCACATTGGGAACTGATGGCAGTTGTTACTGTCCATTGTATTGTATTTATTGTTCTACATGTTCCTTCATGGCCTGCTTTTCGATGTTTTCCTGAAGGATGTTGATTAATGTGGTACGTGATCTTTACTGGCCTCATCCTGTACAGTAAGCCTTACTCCCCAGTTGACATGTGCGTTACTGAAAGTGAACGAATAAATTGAAAACAATGTCAAAAGAAACACAATAGGAACAAGGCACACATGGCTCAGCCTGACAGACCACGAAATCCATGTGTCAGGTAAACATCTCGCTTTTATAAAATGTGTAAATCAACAGCAGAGGCGCACATCCTGGTGCAACAATTGAGGAATGATTTCTCATAGGTCAGGGAAGCACCTGCGAGTTTGAATCCATGGCTATTGTTTCAGTTTTGATGGAGGGATTTTTCCAGTGCCTCAAACCTCTTCTGTCACTTGTGAAATATGACCTTATCTTTGCCAATTCAGAATTTGCTGGTTAGATGGAATCATCAAAGCTACATTAAGTGACTATTTTAAAGTGACTATTTCATGTATTCTATGTTTCATTAACTGTTAAATGAACATTAAACAACGATAACTTGTATTTATATAGTGCCTTTAATGTTTTGAAACGTCCCAAAGCGCTTCACAGGAGGATTATGAGATAAAAAATTTGACACCAAGTAGAAATTAGTTCACGTGACTAAAAGCTTGGTCAAAGAGGTAGGTTTTAAGGAGTGTCTTGAAGGAGGAAATAAAGGTAGAGAAGTGGAGAGGTTTAGGCAGGGAGCTCCAGAGCTTAGGGCCTAGGCAACAGAAGGCAGAGCAATTACAATCAGGGATGCTCAAGAGGGCAGAGTTAGAGGAGCGCAGACATTCTCTGGCGGGAGGCTGGGGGGGTATGGTTGTGGGGCTGGAGGAGATTGCAGAGATAGGGAGGGGTGAGGCCAGGGAGGAATTGGAAAAAAGGATGAGAATTTTGAAATTAAGGCATTGCTCAATGTAGGTCAGCGAGTAGGTCACTGTGATTTACTTTCACTCAACGGAAATTTCTGCTTTCATCCGAGTTCAAAATAATAACGAATTCTATGATTGTTTTAAGATATAAAAGCTGTCCATTAAAGTTGTAAAGAATGAATTTTAAAACATTAGCACAGTCATTGTAACCCTACCCGCGCGGCAGAAATCGGGCGGGTTAAAATCGCCCAGGTTACTTGCCCATCGGAAAGCATCCAGGGACTTCACGTTCCAAAATTTAATCTGTTCTGTTCAGCAGGAATCGAGGACACCTGTGCCAAGCCAGTAGGGTCCTTCCAATCCGGACAGTCTGCACCTGGGCAGAATCGGAACCAATGTCCTCGGGGGAGTGTTTGCTAGTGTTGTTGGGGAGGAGCTAAACTAATATGGCAGGGGGATGGGAACCAATGCAGGGAGATAGAGGGAAACAAAAAGGAGGCAAAAACAAAAGACAGAAAGGAGATGAGGAAAAGTGGAGGGCAGAGAAACCCAAGGCAAAGAACAAAAAGGGCCATTGTACAGCAAAATTCTAAAAGGACAGAGGGTGTTAAAAAAACAAGCCTAAAGACTTTGTGTCTTAATGCAAGGAGTATCCGCAATAAGGTGGATGAATTAACTGTGCAAATAGATGTTAACAAATATGATGTGATGGGGATTACGGAGACGTGGCTCCAGGATGATCAGGGCTGGGAACTCAACATCCAGGGGTATTCAACATTCAGGAAGGACAGAATAAAAGGAAAAGGAGGTGGGGTAGCATTGCTGGTTAAGGAGGAGATTAAGGCAATAGTTAGGAAGGACATTAGCTTGGATGATGTGGAATCTATATGGGTAGAGCTGCAGAACACCAAAGGGCAAAAAACGTTAGTGGGAGTTGTGTACAGACCTCCAAACAGTAGTAGTGATGTTGGGGAGGGCATCAAACATGAAATTAGGGGTGCGTGCAATAAAGGTGCAGCAGTTATAATGGGTGACTTTAATATGCACATAGATTGGGCTAACCAAACTGGAAGCAATACGGTGGAGGAGGATTTTCTGGAGTGCATAAGGGATGGTTTTTTAGACCAATATGTCGAGGAACCAACTAGGGGGGAGGCCATCTTAGACTGGGTGTTATGTAATGAGAGAGGATTAATTAGCAATCTCGTTGTGCGAGGCCCCTTGGGGAAGAGTGACCATAATATGGTGGAATTCTGCATTGGGATGGAGAATGAAACAGTTAATTCAGAGAACATGGTCCAGAACTTAAAGAAGGCTAACTTTGAAGGTATGAGGCGTGAATTGGCTGGGATGGATTGGCGAATGATACTTAAGGGGTTGACTGTGGATGGGCAATGGCAGACATTTAGAGACCGCATGGATGAACTACAACAATTGTACATTCCTGTCTGGCATAAAAATAAAAAAGGGAAGGTGGCTCAACCGTGGCTATCAAGGGAAATCAGGGATAGTATTAAAGCCAAGGAAGTGGCATACAAATTGGCCAGAAATAGCAGCGAACCTGGGGACTGGGAGAAATTTAGAACTCAGCAGAGGAGGACAAAGGGTTTGATTAGGGCAGGGAAAATGGAGTATGAGAAGAAGCTTGCAGGGAACATTAAGACGGATTGCAAAAGTTTCTATAGATATGTAAAGAGAAAAAGGTTAGTAAAGACAAACGTAGGTCCCCTGCAGTCAGAATCAGGGGAAGTCATAACGGGGAACAAAGAAATGGCGGACCAATTGAACAAGTACTTTGGTTCGGTATTCACGAAGGAGGACACGAACAACCTTCCGGTTATAAAAGGTGTCAGAGGGTCTAGTAAGGAGGAGGAACTGAGGGAAATCCTTATTAGCCGGGAAATTGTGTTGGGGAAATTGATGGGATTGAAGGCCGATAAATCCCCAGGGCCTGATGGACTGCATCCCAGAGTACTTAAGGAGGTGGCCTTGGAAATAGTGGATGCGTTGACAGTCATTTTCCAACATTCCATTGACTCTGGATCAGTTCCTATGGAGTGGAGGGTAGCCAATGTAACCCCACTTTTTAAAAAAGAAGGGAGAGAGAAAACAGGGAATTATAGACCGGTCAGCCTGACATCGGTAGTGGGTAAAATGATAGAATCAATTATTAAGGATGTCATGGCAGTGCATTTGGAAAGAGGTGACATGATAGGTCCAAGTCAGCATGGATTTGTGAAAGGGAAATCATGCTTGACAAATCTTCTGGAATTTTTTGAGGATGTTTCCAGTAGAGTGGATAAGGGAGAACCAGTTGATGTGGTATTTTTGGACTTTCAGAAGGCGTTCGACAAGGTCCCACACAAGAGATTGATGTGCAAAGTTAGAGCACATGGGATTGGGGGTAGTGTACTGACATGGATTGAGAACTGGTTGTCAGACAGGAAGCAAAGAGTAGGAGTAAATGGGTACTTTTCAGAATGGCAGGCAGTGACTAGTGGGGTACCGCAAGGTTCTGTGCTGGGGCCCCAGCTGTTTACACTTTACATTAATGATTTAGATGAGGGGATTAAATGTAGTATCTCCAAATTTGCGGATGACACTAAGTTGGGTGGCAGTGTGAGCTGCGAGGAGGATGCTGTGAGGCTGCAGAGCGACTTGGATAGGTTAGGTGAGTGGGCAAATGCATGGCAGATGAAGTATAATGTGGATAAATGTGAGGTTATCCACTTTGGTGGTAAAAACAGAGAGACAGACTATTATCTGAATGGTGACAGATTAGGAAAAGGGGAGGTGCAAAGAGACCTGGGTGTCATGGCACATCAGTCATTGAAGGTTGGCATGCAGGTGCAGCAGGCGGTTAAGAAAGCAAATGGCATGTTGGCCTTCATAGCAAGGGGATTTGAGTACAGGGGCAGGGAGGTGTTGCTACAGTTGTACAGGGCATTGGTGAGGCCACACCTGGAGTATTGTGTACAGTTTTGGTCTCCTAACCTGAGGAAGGACATTCTTGCTATTGAGGGAGTGCAGCGAAGGTTCACCAGACTGATTCCCGGGATGGCGGGACTGACCTATCAAGAAAGACTGGATCAACTGGGCTTGTATTCACTGGAGTTCAGAAGAATGAGAGGGGACCTCATAGAAACATTTAAAATTCTGACGGGGTTAGACAGGGTAGATGCAGGAAGAATGTTCCCAATGTTGGGGAAGTCCAGAACCAGAGGTCACAGTCTAAGGATAAGGGGTAAGCCATTTAGGACCGAGATGCGGAGGAACTTCTTCACCCAGAGAGTGGTGAACCTGTGGAATTCTCTACCACAGAAAGTTGTTGAGGCCAATTCACTAAATATATTCAAAAAGGAGTTAGATGAGGTCCTTACTACTAGGGGGATCAAGGGGTATGGCGAGTAAGCAGGAATGGGGTACTGAAGTTGAATGTTCAGCCATGAACTCATTGAATGGCGGTGCAGGCTAGAAGGGCCGAATGGCCTACTCCTGCACCTATTTTCTATGTTTCTATGTTTCTATGTTTCATTATATATGCAGCTCCGGTCCTGGCAGCCTGAGTGGGGAGGCCGCTGTAGCTTCCCGGCCAGGTTAAGACAGACGGGGAGATGAGCCAGGGCCAGAAGCGGCCAAACGGGCAAGATCTTTTACCTTCCAAGAGTGCTCTTCGAGGCCCATAAGGAAAGCTTAGGCCTCCCCTACCACTGAATTCCCCCTCCCCCCTTTTCTCAAAGCCAAGACTCCTGCGAGACAGCCCCTGAAGCCGATCACGCAACCTACCCGGTGTCGACAGCCGGCATCCAGGCTGTTATGTCCTTACACGCTACAGCAAATCAACACAAGGCACATACTGGAGACAAGGTCACTCTGTGACCTGTACCTTTATTCACAGGACCAAGAAGTGCTGACCCTGCGTGGGACCTCCCTTTATATACCTTGATGACCAGGTGAGGAGTGTCTCCCACAAGTTCACCCCCTGTGGTCAAGGTGTGCATTTCTCAGGTATATACAGTGTACAATGTTGTTACATAAAGGTTACAGTTATGTGAGGTTACAAACATGACATCACCTCACCCCCAATGTCTTTAGGTCAAAGATTGAGTCTTTCAGGCGGTCGATGCTCTCTCCTGGAGCACCACAGTTGGGGCTCTGGTTGTTGAGCCTTGGCATGCATCTTTGTCACCTGTGGTGATTCCGGCCTGTCCGGGCTGGCTGCAGGGACTGTGCATGCTGCTGACAGTTCTTGTTGCTCATTCACTGGCGGTGGTGTGGGCAGCAGCTCATGATTTTCCTCAGATTCCTCAGTGTCCATGCTGAACCTTTTTTTTATTTGGTCCAGATGCTTGTGGCATATCTGCCCATTGTTGAGTCTGACCACTATGACCCTATTCCCTTCTTTACCAATTACAGTACCCTCGAGCCACTTGGGCCCCACAGCGTGATTAAGAACAAATACAGGGTCATCGATTTCTATACATCTCCCCTTTGAGTTACAGCCGTGGCACTCATTTTGGGACTGGCGCTTGCCCTCAACAATGTCTGACAGGACTGGATGAATGGGGGACAGCCGAGTTTTAAGTGTATGTTTCATGAGTAGTTCCGCTGGCGGGACTCCCGTGAGCGAGTGCGGTCTGGACCTGTCGGCCAGCAGGAGGCGCGATAGACGGCATTGAAGGGAGGGTCTTTGAATCCGGAGCATGCCTTGCTTTATGATTTGGACCGCACGTTCCATCTGGTCATTGGAAGCCGGGTTGAACGGCGCTGTCCTGACATGTTTGATGCCATTTCCCGACATGAACTCCCGGAATTCATAGCTAGTGAAACACGGGCCGTTGTCGCTAACTAGGATGTCCGGCAAGACCGCACGCAGACTCTCCACTGTGGTGGATGTCGTGCACGAATTCAATATGATGCACTCGATCCATTTCGAGTACGTATCAACAACAATGAGAAACATTTTCCCCATGAACGGGCCCGCGTAGTCTATGTGAATACGTGACCATGGCTTGGTGGGCCAGGGCCTCGGGCTGAATGGAGCCTCCCTGGGGGCATTGCCCAGCTGGGCACACGTCGTGCACCTGCGAACACAGTGTTCCAGGTCTACATCAATTCCCAGCCACCATACATGTGACCGGGCAATGGCCTTCATAAGCACGATGCCTGGGTGCTCGCTGTGGAGTTCCTTGATGAATGCTTCCCTACCCCTATGGGGCATGACTACCCAGCTGCCCCATAGTAGGCAGTCGGCTTGGATGGAGAGTTCATCCATCCGTCTGTGAAACGGTCTGACCTCTTCAGGGCATGCTCCGTGTGCGAGCACCCAATCCCCAGTCAGGACACATTTCTTAATCAAGGATATGAGGGGATCTTTGTTTGTCCAGGTTTTGATCTGGTCGGCTGTGATGGGGGAGCCTGCGCTGTCAAAGGCATCGACAGCCATGACCATCTCCGCGCTTTGCTCCGCTGCCCCCTCAGTGGTGGCCAGTGGAAGCTTGCTGAACGTGTCAGCGCAATTTTCGGTGCCTGGCCGGTGCCGTATGGTGTAGTCATACGCAGCCAGCGTGAGAGCCCATCGCTGTATGCGAGCTGACGCATTGGCATTGACAGCTTTGCTGTCGGACAACAGGGATGTTAATGGCTTGTGGTCCGTTTCTAACTCGAACCTTCTGCCAAAAAGGTACTGGTGCATCTTTTTCACCCCGTAGACACATGCGAGTGCTTCCTTTTCAACCATCCCATACCCACTTTCTGCTTGGGAGAGCGACCTGGAGGCATAAGCCACAGGTTGGAGTTGGTCCTCATCATTACTCTGCTGCAACACGCACCCAACCCCATAGGATGATGCATCGC
The DNA here is from genome assembly GCF_044704955.1 of Pristiophorus japonicus. Taxonomy (NCBI): domain Eukaryota; kingdom Metazoa; phylum Chordata; class Chondrichthyes; family Pristiophoridae; genus Pristiophorus; species Pristiophorus japonicus. The sequence goes on from NC_091983.1 coordinate 188,494,422, forward strand.
ATGTCAAAACCAATTTCTTACAGGGGTCGTACAGAGTCAATAACTTATTAGAACAAAGCAGGTTCCGCGCCCGATTGAAAGCCGGTTCCTGAAAGTCCCCGCAAAACCAATTGCAACCTTACACGGGAGCACGTGTAGCAGCTCCAACAATGTGCTTAAGTTCGGTAGAAAGTTCCCGAAATAGTTCAATAGTCCCAGAAATGTTGCCGGGCCTGGGTGCGCGACAGATCGCCTCCGTTTTGGATTCGGTAGGCTGGATCCCATCTGCGGAAACCCTCCTGCCCAAAAACTCAACCTCTGGGGCCAAAAACACACACTTGGACTTCTTTAGTCGCAGGCCTACCCGGTCCAGTCGGCGTAGCACCTCCTCCAGGTTGTGGAGGTGTTCCTCGGTGTCTCGACCCATGATAAGGATGTCGTCCTGAAATACAATTGTTCCAGGGATGGATTTGAGCAGGTTATCCATGTTCCTCTGAAAGATAGCGGCTGCTGATCGAATGCCAAATGGGCACTCGTTGTAGACAAACAGCCCCTTGTGCGTGGTGATTGGATCAGTAGCTTGGATTCTTCGGCCAGTTCCTGGGTCATGTAGGCTGAAGTGAGGTCCAACTTGGTGAACAGCTTGCCGCCTGCCAGCGTGGCAAAAAGATCCTCCGTTCTCAGAAGCGGGTATTGGTCCTGAAGGGACACTCGGTTGATGGTGGCCTCGTAGTCGCCACAGATCCTGACCGAGTCATCTGTTTTTAGAACAGGGACGATGGGGCTTGCCCAGTCGCTGAATTCAACAGGCGAAATTATGCCCTCTCTTAGCAACTTTACCAACTCACTCTCAATTTGCTCCCGCATCAGCACAGCTCTGGCTTTGTGGTGCACTGGTGTGGCATCCGGGGTGATGCGTATCCTTACTTTGGTGCCTTTGAAAGTCCCGACGCCAGGTTGAAATAATGACTCGAACTTTTGTAGGACCTGTGAGCATGAACTTTGCTCCACAGATGAAATGGCATGCACATCCCCCCATTTCCAGCTCATCTCGGCTAGCCAGCTCCTCCCCAAAAGCACGGGACCATTTCCCGGGACAATCCAGAGTGGCAGCCGGTTCTGAGATCCATTATGTGTGACCACCAACATTGCACTGCCTGTCACTGGGATGATCTCTTTGGTGTATGTCCGTAATTGCGTATCAATGCGTTCTAGTTTGGGTCTGCTAGCTCTGAGTGGCCACAGATTCTCGAATTGTTGGACACTCACAAGTGACTGGCTGGCTGCTGTGTCCAGCTCCATGCATACCGTGATGCCGTTTAACAGTACTCTCATCATCATAGGTGGCGTTTTTGTGTATGAGCTGTGAATGTTTGCCACCTGAACCCGCTGAACTTCAGCGTCCATTGCTGTGTCCCAGGCATACCCCTGCCTTGCAGACCCCTCTTGTGGTTCATCCACTTCGTAAACCAGCCTCGCTGCGGGCTTCCTGCACATCCTGGCGAAATGTCCACTCAAGTTACAATTTCTGTAGATGAATTGTTGAAACCGGCAGGTCTTCGCAGCATGTTTGCCCCCGCACCTCCAGCAAGAGCTGAGATTGTTGTGAACAAAAGAGCTGTTACCAGGCATTCCTCTCTGATTGTCTCTTTGATTATTCTTGAGCACTCTGTTTGTGGGTGTCAATGGTCCCATCCCGGGACGTATTGTCCCTTGTGATGGTGTAAATGTCCGTTGAACTTGCCATTGTCTCTGTTGCGGACCCACCCTAGAGTCTGTTACTGCCTGGGTGGTGTCGAATTGCCCTTGCCTGCCTGCAGCGTTCTGAGTCGCGTTTACAATGTTAACTCCCTGCTCCATCACCACGCTGGGAGCAGAGTTTCGCGCGTATATGATCTTGGTTTCCTCCTCCCCCGCCATGAAGGTTTGAGCCATCAACGCCGCTGCTTCCAAGGTCAAATCCTTGGTCTCAATTAGCTTCCTAAAAATCCTGGCATGACCAATGCCCTCAATGAAGAAATTCCGTAACATCTCCCCCCTGCCGGCGTCTGTGAACTTACAGAGGCTGGCCAAGCGCCGAAGGTACGCAACGAAGTCCGGTATGCTCTGTCCTTCCCGACGTCGGTGTGTATAGAATCGGTGTCGGGCCATGTGTATACTGCTCGCCGGTTTGAGGTGCTCACTGATCAGTTTGAAGGTCCTCCTTGAAGGTCTTGTCCGCCGGCTTCTCGGGTGCGAGCAGGTCTTTCATCAGCGCGTATGTCTTAGGTCCAAAGCTGGTCAGTAGATGAGCCCTTCGCTTGTCAGCTGCTGCCACTCCCAGCCAGTCCTTCGTGACAAAACTCTGCTGGAGCCTCTCAACGAAATCGTCCCAGTCCTCACCAACACAGTACCGTTCCTCCGTGCTACCGGTGGCCATTCTCTTGAGTCGTTGATTCCCGTTTCTCATCGCCAAATGTTAGGTCCTTACACACTACAGCAAATCAACATGAGGCACATACTGGAGACCAGGTCACAGGACCAAGAAGTGCTGACCCTGCGTGGGACCTCCCTTTATATACCTTGATGACCAGGTGAGGAGTGTCTCCCACAAGTTCACCCCCTGTGGTCAAGGTGTGCATTTCTCAGGTGTATACAGTATACAGTGTTGTTACATAAAGGTTACAGTTATGTGAGGTTACAAACATGACACAGGCCTCACGATTTTCCGCAGCTTCCCTGCCCCCCCCACCCTCCCGCAACATCCCCCTCGGAATGGGTGGGAAGTCGGCTGGCTAGATTTAAATGAGGCCCATGAGTTAAAATAATTCGAGCCTCATTTCCGGAGCAGTGGGTGAGTTTTAAATTCATCTTGCTACCCACCTGCCCCAAACACTCCACCCTGGAATTAAAATCAGGGTTTTCGGGGGGAGACGGGGGGGTGGGGGGGGGGGGTGAAGAATTGCTCTGCTCATGATGTGTAGTAAAAGTATAAAAACTTTGGGGTAGATTTTCCCCTTCCTGTTCCTGGATGTATTGGACCACCTGGGGTCAGTGCAGGGAAGAGAATCAGGCAGGGAAGAGTGCACTACTGTTCAGGAGCCGTTCAATTTATCATCCACTACATGGGTGTGTTCTTTAATAGGTGCTGCTCCCAAGTGATTCAATATGCCCAGACACAAGAACAGGAAAGTCTGCTCCATTCTTTATTACATTTCAAAGTTAATGAATTGAACGTGAGTAAATTTCAGCCATTTCTGTGAGACGTGATAAGCAGCCATTTAAACAACAATAACAATAACAATTTTTATTTCTATAGCGCCTTTAACGTAGTAAAATGTCCCAAGGTGCTTCACAACAGTGTTACAAGACAAAACAGATAAATTTGACACCGAGCCACAAAAGAAGAAATTAAGGCAGATGACCAAAAGCTTGGTTAAAGAGGTAGGTTTTAAGGAGCGTCTTAAAGGAGGAAAGAGAGGTAGAGAGGCGGAGAGGTTTAGGGAGGGAGTTCCAGAGCTTAGGGCCTAAACAGCTGAAGGCACGGCCACCAGTGGTTGAGCAGTTATAATCAGGGATGCTAAAGAGGGAAGAATTTGAGGAGCGCAGACATCTTGTGGGGTTGTGAGGCTGAAAAAGATTACAGAGATAGGGAGGGGCGAGGCCATGGAGTGATTTGTAAACAAGGATGAGAATTTTGAAATCGAGGCGTTGTTTAGCTGGGAGCCAATGTCATCATCATAGGCAGTCCCTCAGAATTGAGTGAAACTTGCTTCCACTCCTGAAGTGAGTTCTTTGGTGGCTAAACAGACTAATACAAGAACTACAGACTCTGTCACAAGTGGGAACAGATAGTCGTTGAGGGAAGGGGTGGGTGGGACAGGTTTGCCGCACGCTCTTTCCGCTGCCTGAGCTTGATTTCTGCATGGTCTCGGCATTGAGACTCGAGGTGCTTAGCACCCTCTCGGATGCACTTCCTTCATTTAGGGTGGTCTTGGGCCAGGAACTCCCAGGTGTCAGTGGGGATGTCGCACTTTATCAGGGTGTCCTTGTAGGCCAAAAAGCACAGGGGTGATAGGTGATCGTGACTTGTTGCGAGTTAGGACATGGTCTGCAGAGTTTCAGATGACCTCAAGTTTATGTAGTGTAGAATGTGGGAGGCCAGCCAGGAGTGAGTTGGAGTAGTCAAGACTAGAGGTAACAAAGGCATGAATGAGGGTTTCAGCAGAGAAGAGCTAAGGCAGGGGCGGAGGCGGGCAACGTTACGGAGTTGGAAATAGGCGGTTTTAGTTATGCTGTGGATGTGTGGTCAGAAGCTCATTTCAGGGTCAAATATGACACCTAGGTTGCGAACAGTCTTGTACACTCTCAGATTGATGCTAGGGAGAGGGATGGAGTCAGTGGCTAGGGAACGCAGTTTGTGGCGGGGACCAAAGATAATGGCTTCGGTCTTCCCAATATTTAATTGGAGAAAATTTCTGCTCATCCAGGACTGGATGTCAGACAAGCAATCTGACAATTTAGAGACCAAGTAAGGGTTGAGGTTCCCTTTTGAATGCATTTATAATGTCATGATGCATAGCAGCCATAATAATTCTTCCCCTATACTTTGAATTGTTTTTTTCTCTTAACAAATTTCCTCCTCCTGCCTGATCTCTTGAAGACCTGGCTCCTTGCTAGGCATGGTTTCACAGGTTTTGGTTGGCCTCCGGTACCTCACCCAGGTGTACCTTATTCATGTACTAACCTTGACAAAGTGTAGACAGACTATTGAACTGCAATATGCATCACAGTCGAGCTTAGCCCTGTTCTCTGTCAACAGGGATGCACCTCCAGCAGGTGTTCTTGGAAAAAAAATTCAAGAGCAGGATTCCAGGCTGATTTTACCTGTCGTATCTGGGGATATTTAGGCCACTTGTGACACCCCTTCCAACTGCTCCAGCTAGCCATTAACTCAGCATAGAACAAAAAGTGAACCTTGAACTTTCCTGGTCTGTGTGGCTCAGCTGGGTACTGATCAATTAGGGAAGCTCTTAATTAATCTTTGATGCACATGCCAGAAGTTGAATATGCATTCTAATCATGTCTCATAGCTCTGTAATGCACCACTTACCGCCATTTGGTAATTTTTGCTTGAGTCACATTACAGCAAGCGAACTATTCTTTCCACAAGAATCTATTTCCTCACCAACAATAACAATAACAAAAACATTAAGTGTTTATATAGCGTCTTTACTGGAGAACCTGGACACGGAACAGCAGTTGGGAGATTTAGGTGAGGTGACAACATGTGGTAAAATAAATAGATTTTCAGAAGGCTTTTAAAGATGCAAGGTAGCAAAGCAGAGGACTCTAGGAAGGGAGATGTGGAGCGTAGGCCCAGATCATTTCAAGCCCAAGTTCTGCTCATGGATAGAACAAAATGGTGTCTGATCTGGCCCAGGTTATTGAGAAGCGCAAAGGCTTACCAAATATGGAAATGTGGCCACATTACATCACTAAAATGACATCTACTATGTAGAGATGCTTGCCTTTAAAAACAAACTTCTAATTCTCTCCAGGCTAAATCCAGAATAGGAACATCCTTAATTGTGGTCTTTTTTCTTGTCTTTATTTATTTATAATATTTAGTTTGAATCCCCAAACTCCAATAGCTACAGAAATATGTGTGTTTACACAGAATATGAGTCTGAGTTGACTATGAAAGGAAAACAACAAAAGTTTTGATCTTAACCAGTGTGGTTTTAGACCCCCATTGTGCTGGGATATTGAAAAAGCTTGATTCAAAAACAGTCGCCTTTTATTTCTGCGAAGTAAAACAGCACCACAATTTTGATGGCTCACTTTGTTAATGTCCTCAGTAGACTGTCTATGGACTGTCTATGGACTTGGGACACATATTTCAGAATGCAATGTTAACTATCTGATAAAACGTCATAACAATTCCATGATTTCCATACTTGGTCTGTTTTCATTTGTGATATTGACCAGATAGCCTGATTCTTTAAGGGGCTTGGAACTGTAGCTCTGGTGCTGGGATTCTACCCACTTGACTTTCGATAACCCTGCAAGCCAATGCCCTAACCGGTTGTGTTCACTTGCATGGTATTAGCAAGTTAAACTTCTGCTTGGATGTTAACAGGGGCGGGTTACATAGGTGGGGATGGGAGTTTCGGATGGGAACCCCGGAGGTCCGAGTTTTCCCGCATGCTGTGGAGTCTGATCCCCGACCCTAGGAATGTCCAATCCCGGGGGGTGGGGGGGGGGGGGCGGGGGGGGAGGGGTTTGCGGGGGGTGGGAGTCCGATCCCAGACCCAGGATGGGTGGATCCAATCCCCGATCCTGGGGAAGGGTCCGATCCCCTATCCCGCCCCAAGGTCGTTGTCGACTTACTTCAGCTGCCGCGTTTCCTGAGGCCTGGGAAACTCGGCCGCCCACTGTAAAACCTGCAAAGCAGGTTAATTGAGGCTGCCAGCCTCATTAAAATATTTAAATTGTCAAAATTATGGCAGTATATCATTAGAAACTGGCAGAAACTCAAGGCGCAGGACTACCATCTCAAGGTGTTTGGCATACAATGAGAAGAACTAGAAAAAAAGCTGAGGAGGACATAGAGAGGTTAGTGGATTGGGCCGACAGGTGGCTGATGCAATTTACTATAGAAACCAAGGCACTAAAGATAGAAACTTGCCAAACTTACAGAGGATAAAACCTCAGGTCCAGGTGGATTGCATCTGCGCATACTAAAAGAAGCTCGGGAAGGGATAGCAGAGGCATGGAATGCTTTTCACAGGGAGTGGTTGAGAGAGAGATCATTGCATCCTTTAAGGGGAAAGTGGATAAATGTTCCAAGCCTCGGGCGGGGGCAAGGGGGTTGGGTGGACCGATCCCTAGGGTTGTCTGAACCTCGACTCTGGGTCCGATCCTTGCTGGTGGGGGAGCTTGGGGAGCCGGGAGTAAGCACTCCTGCTCCTCCCGGCCCACAAGGATTGCTCCTTGAGGCTTGCTACAATTGTAGAGGGCTTTGGTGAGACCACACCTGGAGTACTGTGCATAGTTTTGGTCACCTTATCTAAGGAAGGATATACTTGCATTGGAGACAGTGCAACAAAGGTTCACTGGATTGATTCTTGGGGATGAGAGGATCGTTCTATGAGAAGAGATTGATTAGATTGGGCCTATACTCTCTGGCGTTTTGAAAAATGAAAGGTGACCTCATTGAAACATGTAAAAATTTGAGAGGGATTGACAAGGTCGATGCTGAGAGATTGTTTCTCCTGGCTGGAGAGACTAGAACTAAGGGGCAGAGTCTCAGGATAAGGGGTCGGCCATTTAGGGCTGAGATAAGGAGGAATTTCTTCACTCAGAAGGTTGTGAATCTTTGGAAATCTCTGAAAGAAATAAAGAAAGACTTGCATTTCTATAGCGCCTTTCACCAGACATCTCAAAGCACTTTACAGCCAATTAAGTACTTTTGGAGTGCAGTCACTGTTGTAATGTGGGAAACGCGGCAGCACAGCAAGCTCCCATAAACAGCAATGTGATAATGACCAGATAATCTGCTTTTGTTATGGTGATTGAGGGATAAATATTGGCCAAGACACTGGGGATAGCTCCCCTGTTCTTCTTCGAAATAGTGCCATGGTATCTTTTACGTCCACCTGAGAGAACATACGGGGTCTCGGTTTAATGTCTCATCCGAAAGATGGCACCTCCGACAGTGCAGCATTCTCTCAGTACTGCACAGGAGTGTCAGCCTAGATTTTTGTGGAGTGGGACTCGAACCCACAACCTTCTGACTCAGAGATGAGGGTACTACCCACTGAGCCACTGGCTGACAAAGGTCCCCAAAGGGCTGTGAATGCTCAGTCATTGAGCATATTCACGGATGAGATGGATAGATTTTTGGACTCTAAGGGAATCAAGGGATATGGGGATCGGGCACTAAAGTGGAGTTGAGGTCAAAGAAATCAGCCATGATCTTATTGAATGTTGGAGCAGGCTCAGGGGGCCATGTGGCCTAGTCCTGCTCTTAATTCTTATGTTCTTATAGATTGTAAATAGCTGAGGCCCAAGCACTGATCCTTGTGGCACCCCACTAGTTATAACCTGCCAACTGGAGAATGACCCGTTTATCCCTACTCTCTGTTTTATGTCTGTCAACCAATCCTCTCTCCATGCTAGTATATTATCCCCATGGCGTACTGAAATTGGGTGCAGCACTTGCTTACATAATAACAGCAACTGTATTTCAAAATAAATTTATTGACAGTGAGGTGCTTTGTGATTTCCTGAGGTCGTGAAAAGCCATGTAACAAACAAAGTTCTTTAATTTTAATCCTATATTTGTCCCTTTGCTTGCTCGAAGTAGTAATTCCTCATCCCGTTGTCTCCTAATACTGGGAGGGGGCAGGAAGGCTGGTGTGTGACCTCTCAACGGCCTCAGCCATGGTCAATCTTTCATCAGCTTATACGACAGATTGTTCCACCTAATGCCTCAGTGAGTAAATGCATTGTCCAGTGTGGTTCTCAGATTACTAGGTCTCAGGCTCAATTCCTGGTTTGTACTGAGTTAACCGATCTCAGCCAGGGCAGAACGTGTCTTCAGGAGAGAAGGAGAAAACTGGAGGAGGGGGAGGCCTGTAGGACTGAAATTTGTAGCATTCATAGGTAAAAGGGAAAAGTGATCGTGTCAATTTCCATCATCACCCATTTTTAGTTGGAGTCACCCACCATAAAGTGGAGCTCTGGAAATTTAAACCCATTGACATTTAATTGGGTACAATGAGCTCCAACAGACATAGTCCTTTCTCACGCACTGCCTAGTTCAGTCTTATCATTGTTTACAAGAAGGTTACACAACAAGGAAGTGGGAAGTGCATCTTATACTGAGTGAGTCTTAGGGCTGGATTTTTGGCTTTTGTGATTTCGGGGCGTTAATGGCGATGGGGCAGTCCTGATACCACTTGGAAAAAGTTTGCGCCCGGTCTGCAAATTTCACCAGAAAATGAGTTTCCATGATCGGGGGCGCAAAATCAGATGTTACACAAAGAACCCCAGCCGAAAATCGCGGCGTTAATTAAGTCAGAATAATGTGCAGGACAAGGTTGTGTAGATGCCCTGATTTTTGTTGAATACGCTTGTAAATAGTTTCTTTGATTTAATGCACTTCAGTGTTGTTCAGTACCCTGCGACATAACGTCTATTGTATGATTTTCTTTTGCTGGGGAGAGGTTTTGTTACTTTGTTGCAGTAAAATGTTTATTTGATCCTTTGCCATTGGTGCCTTGTGTATCATTCCAACGTTCACCAGAGATGTGCCTTTATGGGAGCACATAGCGTGTCCAGTATTAGCTCCATCCCTCAGTTTCCTCCATTTAGGAGAACCGTTCCATTACGAGCTGGCGACGGGTGACTCTTGATCCGGCAGCATCTCCACGCTGCTTCCCCCATGGATGGGGTGGCTATCCAATGGGGGCCTCGCCAGGCTCCTCTTCATCGTCCTCCTCCTCCTGAGGTGGGCCTGCAATCCCCACTGGCAATGCCTGGACCCTCATGATGGCCAAGTTGTGTAATCTGCAACACACCACACTGAATTCGGAAACCTGTTGATGGGAGTATTGAAGGCGACCTCCAGAGTGGTCCAGGCACCAGTCTGCCTGTAGGTGATGGCATATCTCTGTCAGCATTTCCTTTTGGAACGCAGCCTTCTCACACACTGCTCCTCAGAGAGCTGGAGGTATGAGTGTTGGTGTCTGTAAACCCGTGGGGGGTAAGCCTTCCTTCCCAGACATCTTTGGCTTCTCCTCATCTGTGGACCGACATGGCCAAGAGCCCTTCTTCTAGCTTGATGCGGCCTGGCAATAGCATGGAGCATGATACGCTGGCGAACTAGTAATGCCCCCATTAAATTCTCCCACCGTAATGGCAGATAAAAGTATCGCTTTCAAGTTGGAGCTTGATGCAGCGTGCTGTGCGCAACCGCTGCAGTCAGTGTGACCTGTGATGTAGGATCCTCATCCCTCCATTTAAATACGCCGCCAATAACGCCTGCTGCACCCTGGGAACGCCTGGTTTTTCAGACATTTTCTGGGGCGGGCGTTTAATGAGGCGTTAGGGCCGAATTTTGCATCCGGGGTGCTAGAGGAGCAGTGCATGATGATTGACATCATGATTTCACTGAAACTAGAGGATGGGGCGGTAAGTTTTTTTGCCGCCGCAAACCATGAACCGAATTTGCCGGCTGAGCGGTAAATGCTGGATGCCCGCCGTAAAACCTAGAAACTTCCTTTACCGCCCCTCTGGGGCACTAACTGAGGTGCAAGCGAGTTGAAAATCCAGTGCTAAGTTTAAAAAGAAATTGTTCCTGGGATGTGGGCATTACTGGCAAGGCCAGCATTTATTGCCCATCCCCAATTGCCCTTGAGAAGGTGGTGGTGAGCTGTCTTCTTGAACCGTTGCAGTCCATGTGGTGAAGGTACTACCACAGTGCTGTTAGGGAGGGAGTGATAAAGTAGTAGCTCATGAGTGGGATACCAAGATTTTACTCATGATTGGGAAAGCTCATTGCATCCCTTGAACATGTACCTTCAGGTGTGGATGAAGTCATAAATTACAGGAGTAGTTTGTTTGGCAACAGGACATCAAGATCAGATTACCACCAGGAGCATTCCACCCTGCCATTGCAGCCTCTGCCAATGGCCAGTGAACATTGGTTTCCTCTCGCAGTTTTATCTCCTCCTCTTCTGAAGGTGTTGACTTATATTGGGATATGGTTAATGCAGACACCTCACCTCACCATCTAGTACCTCACCTAAGTGGCCATTTGTCATATGTGAGGCTCGGCAGTGACCATAGGGGTGTATCACAGCGAGCCTGATACTGTCCTTGCTAAACTTCAACTTGCGCACTTTCCAGCAGGATACCTGGCTACCAGTTAAGAGTGGGAAGCAAGGCTAATTTCTCACTTTCTATCCCAAGGGCTCCGAGCTGCGGCACCCCTACAGCCTTCCCAAGGTCCCAGCTTTAATCCCTGGCCAATGTTGAGTTAGCTGATTACAATGGAGCTATTACAATTAGTCTCAATGTTTAGAAATTTACTGTTAAGGTGCAAGTAAGATGAATTGCCAGTTGGGCAGTTATTAGGGAGCATTTTGCACCCAAGAAACTGTCTCTGGGTCAACACCTTCAGAAAAAGAGGGGAGGACATTAAAAAGTAAAACGTGAAAATGTTTTTTTTATCTGTTTATAAAAAAAAACTAGATATGCTACATTAATGAATGTCTGGCAGTGAGTCTACAGTAATTCACCTTGTGGTTTGTGAAATCATCAGAAATGCCAAATATCTATTAAACAATGTGTAATCCCAAACCATACCAATAGTATAAGTGGTATTTGCAGTTTTGGGTCAACTCTGAACCCTTTCCAAAGTAAACATTTTTATGTGTAAATGCGGCTTAAAAGTTGAAAGAAAAACATATAAAACAAATTGTGGAGAATATAATGACGCTGTTACTTATTTTCAAATTCAGGTGTGTTTTATAAAACCCTGCATAATTAGAAGACTCTTGCTTGAAGCAACACACTAATTAGATAACTATTGTTGCCACTAGAGGTCTTGCTGCAGATGGGGCAGTACCTGAACAGTAAACACGGTTACTCTGCTGCAACTTTACAATAATCATTATTTTGATCAGATTTTCTCAACCTCACACCAACACATTTAAGAGAAACATTGTACTATTGAGTCCACACAAAAAAACAATGTCTATTAGAAAGTCAGTGACAGCAGAACATTGTTGTGGTGAGTGATCTGTTATCACAACATAGACGCAGATCAGGAAAGCTATTCCTCTCATCTTACTTCACTCATTCAGAAAGAACTGGCAGCAGGGTCAGTAACCAAAGGACACAGGTAATTGGCAAAAAAATGAGGGGGGTGATGAGGAGAAACTGTTTTACTCAGCAAGTTGTTATGATCTGGAATGCACTACCTGAAATGGTGGTGGAAGCAGATTCAATAATAACTTTTGAAAATCTCTACTTAACAAGGAAAAACAAAATTGCTGGGCTATGGGCAAAGAGCAGGGGTGTGGAACTAATTGGACAGCACTTTCAGAAAGCCGGCACGGACACGATGGCCTGAATGGCTTCCTTCTGTGCTGTGAGATTCTATGGCTTCTCATCACATCATCCATAAGCATATATGTTGCTCTTTCATTTAGTTTGTTTTTCTGAGGAGGGATGGAAAAGGGGGATTAAACTTTGTTGCCTTCATCCCTCACCAATATGCTCACTGACCTACATTGACTTGAAGCAACAAACTAATTAGAGAACCAATGTTGCCACTTCAAGTTAGGCAACGCCTCGATTTCAAAATTCTCATCCTTGTTTTCAAATCCCTCCATGGCCTCGCCCCTCCCTATCTCTATAATCTCCTCCAGCCCCACAACCCCCAAACCCCCCCCCCCCCCGAGATATCTGCGCTCCTCTATGTCTGCCTTTTGAGCATCCCTGATTATAATCACTCAACCATCGTGGCCATGCCTTCTGTTGCCTAGGCCCAAAGCTCTGGAACTCCCTTTCTAAACCTTTCCGCCTCTCTACCTCTCTTTCCTCCTTTAAGACACTCCTTAAAACCTACCTCTTTGACCAAGATTCCTTGCCCTAATTTCTCCTTCTGTGACTCGGTGTCAAATTTTTGTTTGTCAAGCGCCTTGGGCTGTTTTACTACGTTAAGGGCGCTATATAAATGCAAGTTGTTGTTAATGTTTTTCCATTTTTCTTCAGCAGTAAATTAACCAGCCCTCCCCGATCCTAGATTTCTTCGGTCTTTGACTACGAAGAAAGAATCAACCAGTGCAGACATATAAGAACATAAGAACACCTTACTTGGTCGATCCAGCAGGAAGTCTTTTCAGATAATGTGGGGAGAAATCAAAGAGTCAACCCAGTCACGACAGACAAACACAACGCACAGGTGAAGCCCGAGTCTGAACTCCAGCTGAAACCAAAGTCTCACTCCTCTGGTGGTAAAATCACAGTGCAGGGCAGTTTCACCGGCAGGAGGGAAGTAAGTGGTGGCCTGTATACCGCACATCTACATGTATTCTCTATGCTGTAACTGAAGCAGTTTATTTGGAACACTTTCCAGTACCACTTGCTCAATAGAAATATTTCTCAGTACAGTTTTAAAAATTGTGCAGGGTATTGTCTACTACCAGAGCAGGCAAAAAAAGTTTATTTTTCAAACATTTTTTTTTGCTTTCCCCCACATATTTTCCAGCCAATTTACTCCTCCTTTCCTGAGGTCACTGAGTCCTTGCTGGGGGACGATTCCACAGGCATTGACACGATGAGCTGGATTTCTCTCCTTCTGTGCTGTAAACTTCTGTGGTCCTTTAGGCACTGAATGACTTCATATTATTGAAAATCCTGTTATTTGGCCGCCAATAGTACAGTCACAAGTGGTGGCAAAATTTACGTCATTCGGAAACCGACAAAAAAAAATAGTTTAGTTTAAGTCAGATAGTTTGGAATTATACTGTTCACAGTGGTAAACAGTTGAACCATGCAGTAATTCCATTTTTTTTTGCCGTGGTAAACAAGGCCTGAGATTGAGACGTGGATCTGCATGTTGGAATTTGATGCTCCAAAGCTACTAGGCCGGTTACTGATTAAACCATTTTTGATTTGTGCACAGTGGATTCCAATATGGCATTTCACCCTGAGCAGAACATGTAATGGAAAACAGATGGAATGTTACCAAGTGGTTAAATCAAACGAGCTGCTCTATTTAGTGAATTACTTCACGAACCAAATTCATTTTAAAAGCGGGGGGCGGGGGGAGCCGACAATTAAACGTTAGACATTATATTTAATAAGGATTTAGCAAGTGTTGCATTTTAAAAATAATTGTTATATTGCTGCCCCTAATCACACTAAAGAAGAACCCTGGGCAAACCAATGTGTGGCTTCGGTCAGCAAATTATGCTATCAAGCAGTAATCTTACGTTACACAAACAATGCATAAATCAGCCATAACATAATGGTAAGGGCTCTTTAAGGTTAATAAGTGTTAACAAATTTAAAGGTTACCTAATGGAGGAAAGGGCAGAAGGACAAGACCCACACTCTAAGTAACCTGTTGCCCAGGTGACATAGTGTTATGAACACTGAAATTTCTTAGCTTCGACATATCAATTGTTACACATTAACTACTGGCCACATGATGCTGATTGCTCTATGATGACATCCCACTTTCTACTTAATGGTACCGGCGTTAAAAGATAGCATATTACTTTTATGGTGGCTCTAGAGAAAAGTGCTTATTGCTGTGGCCTTGTGCTTTGTTTCCTACCTACGTGCTTTTGACAAGTAAATAGATTTGTTTTTAAACTTTCTAGACAGATAAGTATGCAGTAGGATTGTTGGAGATACACAAGAGATGATTCATAGTGCTCTGTGCATGTGATGAGTTGTCTCGGCAGCAAAATGTAACTTATTTATAATCTTCTTGCTCTGCATTGTTCGACTTCCAGTTGCCTTTGCAATACATTTGATGAGTCAGGGTGCCAGCAACGTATTAAAAAAAATGAAGTCTTCAAACAAAATGCCGTGCTATTGGATCTGGAAATTAATCACCTCAGTGGTATCACAGAAATTAAATGTCATTGGTTTTATTTTGTGAGACTGACACTCCCTTATCCTGTCCCCAGTTTTCATCTCATTGCCTTGCCGCCCTGACCCGAAGGCACTGACTGTAATTCCAAAATGCTCTAGTCACTCTCCAGTACCTCATCCGACTGACTATCGCTCATGTGTGAGTCAGGTAGTGACTATCAGCAGCCTATGCCATGGTAGGCATTCGAGCCAAGTTTGATCCTGCCATCACCTTCAGATCCACACATTTGCACTTTTTATGCAGGGGGTCACTCAGTAATGATTAGAAGTGGGAGCCCTAGCTATCAATAAATTAGCACTGCTAATTTTCCTCAGGACCTGTCAAAAGTCTTGTGAAATGTAAACTTAATTTTTAAAATAAATGAGCGCTGTATTGCTGTTAATACTTCAGCCAGTAAATAGTGTCAAATTGAAAAACCAGTGCACCGCAATTGCAATGTTTCCATGCATTTTGTGTCTCACAAGAAAAGTATACATAAAACGATTCTTAAAGCTGCACAGAAATAGTTTGAGAAAGGTCATTCAGGACGGGAGACCAAAGAAGGTGTCGTGAGGAATTTGATATGCAGAACTGCGAAGGGTGGAAGCAAGCCAAGTGGTTTTTGCTTCACATCACTCTACACAAGGATAATAATTATAAGCACTGTGAAATATACTCCCAGATTGTTAATGCATGGGCATAAACAGACATATGTACCATACACAGAGCCATACATTGTTTTTACAGAGAGCACCAGTGAATCACCAATTCCGAAACGGAAGAAAAATACCAGCACAAGAAAGTCCACGAGCACTTGATGTCCCTGCAAGTTAGTTTGGTTCACGCAAGTGCACTACTTTAGGACGGCTGTTTCACTCTGTTTGAACACCAATCACACCAAAGCTAGATTGTAGAGCTGATATATTTTGTTTCAGAATACAACCTTATCATGCTAGGGTTAAGATTAGGTTTAAGCTTCAGTTTAGGTTAGTTTTATACTTAGGTTAATTTTAGGATTAGATTTAGACTTGCAGTTAGGTTTAGGGTTAGATTGATGTTTAGGGTTAGTTTTAAACATAGGGTTAACTTAAGGTTAGAAAGAATGAAAGTCTTGCATTTATATAGCATGACCCCAAGACATCCCAAAGTGCTTTACAGCCAATTAAATACCTTTGAAGCGTAATCACTGTTGTAATGTAGGAAACACATTAACCAATTTGCGCACAGCAATGTCCTATAAATGACAATGTGATGATGACCAAATAATCTTTCTTAGTGTTGTTGGTTGAGGGATATGTATTGGACAGGACACCAGGGAGAACAACCTTCTCTTATTCGAAATAGTGCTGTGGGATCTTTTATGTCCACATGGGATGGCAGATGAGGCCTCTCATTGCTGTTTGCGGGAGCTTGCTGGGCACAAATTGGCTGCCATGTTTTTTACATTACAACAGTGACTGCACTTCAAATGTACTTCACTGGTTGTAAAGCGCTTTGGGACATTCTGAGGTTGCGAAAGGCACAATATAAATGCAAGCCCTTCCTTTTTCTGAGCCTTCAGCCGCCTGAGGGTAACCCTGTGCGAATTCCACCCTAAACCCCTCAATCTCTCTACCTTTCTGTCTGCTTTCAAAAACCTTTTGCAAACTTACATTTGTTCACTGCTCCTGACTCTCCCACTAAAGCTCAGCATCCATTCATTTATTTGTCTGCAAAGTGCTTAGGAATGATTTGTTATGTTAAATTTCCTATGATAAATGCGCTACATAACTACATGTTGTTATTTTGAAATATTGATGGAGCTGTTTATTTGAAAAATGATTGTAAAAGTCGATCGAATTCAAAAGTGATGGACAGTTAAAAAAGTGACGAAATTTCATAGTAAAACTGATGAACTTGTAACAAAAAGTGACAGACGCTCATGATCAAAAGTAATGACCTGATTGTAAAATGTGATGGACTCTCAATAAAAGGGGACAAACTCGCTTAGTAAAAAATTGATGAACCTGTAGTAAAAAGTGAACTCTCACATAAAACATGATGAACCCCAGTAGTAAAATATGATGGACTGTCACAGTAAAAAGGGATAAACTTTTGTAGTAAAAAAAAATGAACTTGCAGTAAAAGGTAATGCACTCTCCCAGTAAAACATGATGAATTCTGTCTGTCTGTCCTTTTCACCCTGAACATCTGATTTCAGGTATTGTATTGAGCAACCTCATATAAATTGATTTTTTTTTTCTTGCCTCAATAAAAAATGTTCCACAGCAAGGGGAACAAAAATATTATGCTCCCAGTGGAGATCCTCACCTGCTAGGTGCGCAAATCGGGATTTCATAGAATTATACAGCATAAGAGGGGCCATTCGGCCCATCGTGCCTGTGTCGACTCTTTGAAAGAGCTACCCAATTAGTCACACTCCACTGCTGTTCCCCCATAGCCCTGAAAATTTCTCGATTGCATGTATCACACGTTTTTTCCATCCAGGTATGTAATTGCAAAAAAATTGCCCTCTTAAAGTGTAACAACGTTTTGAAATTAACCAGAATATTCTATTTCTAAGAGGAATATAGGATTATGAGTAGGCTATTCAGCCCCTCAAGCCTGTTCCACCATTCAATTAGATCATGGCTGATTTGTATCTAACTCCATTGGTTCTGCAAAAATTCAACATTCTTTCCAGGGGGGGCTGCCACCTAACTCTCCAGGAATCCCCATGCTAGCATGTGCTGGGGAAGATGGGGAGGTGCATTTTGCAAAAAGCGTGTACAATGTTGTATTTTGATGCTCACACCCTGGATTATTGATGGGACTGGGAGCCACTCAATTCTGAGTTCTTTTGAATGCAACTACTTTACACCCTTGTTATAATGCGGCCCTCAAAAGACTCGCAATTTTTTTTGCTGCAACAGAGTACATGCAGTAGTGTATGTTCCATAACACTGCATTACATTTAAGTGAAAAAAACAGATTATGGTGGAGAACTCGGGCTACTTTGCGCCTCCCATTAACGCAGATGAATTTGCGACCCGGCGCGGCGAGATCAGCGCCTCCCGTTAAATTCAGCGGGGGTTTTGCGACAGTGGTAACACGTAGCGCCCCACTCTGCTGGGCCCGGCGATGCTGACATCATCACCGTGCGCAGCGCCCCGATAGTGCCCGGAACAAAAATTGGCCCTCGCCCCCTACTTTAGCGTCTGGCGCTGACAACCACAGCTTCAGCAATCAGATTTCAGTCGGATGTCAGCTGGAGGAGCACTATTTAAAGGCACCAGCATCCCGTGACGTTTTAGTCGGCCAATGATGTTTCCTTCTTAGTTTCAAATAGGCAAACATGCGTTTCGATCGATTTGAGCGATTTGCAGTTGAATGAGCGTTGTGGCTCTTAAAGAGTCGTGACTTTCTTTGAGGGCAGATTTGAAACTCCAACATTTACATTGTTTCATGGGGCTGAGCTGGCACTGGACCTTGCGCTGCAACATCACCATCGGAGGCAACTGAGGCACAGAGAAAGAGTGCAAAATGTGGCCAGAGGGAGGATGGCCAACAGGGCTCTCAACAGCAGGCCCTACCCTCCCAAGGTATCCCAGCAGCAGTTCTCCTGCATCAATTTCACCGAGGAACAGTGTGTACAAAGGGTGCGCTTCAGCAAGGACGTGGTCACAGAGCTTTGCCATCTCCTGCAATCAGACCTCGAGCCTCAGACCATGGTGAGGACGGCTCTCTCAGTGGCAGTCAAGGTCACCATCGCACTCAATTTCTATGCCAGTGGACCCTTCCAGTGTGCAACAGGAGACATCTCCAACATCTCCCAGTTCGCCGTCCATTGCTGTATCCGCGAGGTCATAGATGCTCTCTACAGAAGGAGGAGGGACTACATTTTGTTCCCCCATGACCAGAGAGAAGCAGTACAAGCATGCATGTGGCTTTGCCAGGATAGTGGGCTTCCCCATGGTGCAGAGCACCATTGACTACACCCAGGTCACTTTGTGAGCACCGCACAACAATCCTGATATCTTCCATAACCGCAAAGGTTACCACTCACTTAATGCGCAATTGGTGTGCGACCACACACGATGAATCCTCACCATCAATGTCCGCTATCCTGGCAGCAGGCATGATGTCTTCATCCTGCACCAGACCGGTGTGCCAACTCTCTTCCAGCCACCACATCAAGCTCAAGGCTGGCTGCTTGGAGACAAGGGCTATCTGCTCTCCACCTGGTTCAAGGCTCCCTCCGCAATCCCAACACTACTGCCCAGCACTCAAATAATAAGAGCCATGCTGCCACCAGGAACATAATTGAGCAGACCATCAGCCTGCTCAAGCAATGGTTCCACTGCCTTAACCGCTCGGGCAGAGTCCTCCAGTACTCGGCTGAGTGGGTGTCCCTTTAAGACGTAACCATCTGTTGCATGCTGCACAACCTCGCCATCATGAGGGAGTAGCCATTGCCACCAGGCAGAGCTGCACCACCTGAGGAGGAGGATGAGAAGGAGGAGGACGATGAGGAAGAGGAGGACAAGGATGAGAAGGAGGAGGAACATGAGCAGCAGCAGCAGCGACGGAGGAGGCAGGCACTCAATTGGCCATCAGATTTCGGTTCCAATGAATTCCACGGCAATTCCCGATTGGTCTGTACGTCCCCACCATTACATCAATTTCTCATTCCATATTACAACCCCAAAACTGAAATGAGAGACAGAACCAAATATGCAACATTCCAATTACATTTTTATCAGAAAACATTAACCACGTATATATGCAACAACTAAATTTACTATTTACCCTTGTGCAAAACCTTATATTCCCTCTTAATGTTGTCTTTACCTAGTCTACTGCTCCGATGTAGTGTCTCCCCGTGGCTGAAACACGGCTGGTGGAAGGCTGCTGTGTGTCAGGGCCAGACACTACAGATGGACTTGCAAGATGCCCTCGACCAGCTCTGGGCCTGGAAGGCCCGGCTGTAGACTGCACCACCTCAGGCTGGGTGGCGGCAGTCTGGGCTGGCTGGGTGACAGGAAGTGACAAGTGCAATGGTGGCATGGCAGTGGTGGGATCAGAAATGCTGTCATCCTGAGAGAGGACAGCAAGTTCCTGCTTCACTGACCCACTGCCACTCCCCTGGGGCAGCACCTCAGCATCCCTACCAATCTGCTGGAGCACATATTGGTGGCCTGCTGTGACACCGTGAGCCCCCCGGTGGACTGTGGTGAACCCAGCGATGGTGGCGGCAGTCAGAGCTCACGTGGCACCAGCTGAGACTGCATGAGAGCAGTCTGAGCTTCGGTGCCAGCAACCATTCTCTGCATTCCAGCACTGGACATTGCGTTGCTTCCGCCTGTGCTGCAATGGAAGCTGCGACATCGCCCATGACACGCGTCATGAGATCTGGGTCCTCACGGTCTCTCTGGGAGCCCACCATCATTTGCAGACTGGAAATGAGGGCTCCGTGGTGCATGCAGAGTTCTGTGCAATGCCGGAGGTGGACTCCTCCAAGCTCCTTACCATTGCCAAGAGCTCCTCGGTGCCATTGCACCTATCATGTTGGAGCGCATGGTCATCACCCTTGTTGTGAACGCCTCCCCATCGAGGTTTTCATCTGAATTCTGTGCAGCAGAACTCACGCGCGAACTCTCCCCCCGGGGAGCTGGCCCCTGAGCTACCCTTTCCCCTTGGCCTTGCTGCAGCCCGCTCGTCCCCGGTGTATCACCCAGTGCAGACCCCTCTACTAATCTTGCCTCTAACTATCGCACAGTGCCAGTCTCTGAGGTGAAGCCTCAGAGTGACACGGTGCTTGGGTCCTCCTCCTCTTCTTTTCCTTCGTCACTTTCATTGGGGGGGCTCAGGGACAGGCTGGTCACCTGGTTGCTGATTATCTGAAAGCCTAAAGACACAAGACTCACGTTAAGGTGAGGACAGGGGGGCAGCAATGGAGCAAGAAATGCAGACAGTATCAGGAGCTGTAAAGTGTTAAAGCCTTCTGATGTGAGGGGGAAGTGGAATGAGAAAGGGAGAGGGGATGAAGATACCATTGTTGACCCCAACGGGCTCCACTTCACCGACGGCCATGGTGCCCACCACCTGCTGCCCAATGAGTTGCAGCTCTCGCTCCTCCAGGTCTGAGAGCTGCTGGAGCTGGGGTTCACCCCCGCCTGTCCTCTGCTGCTCCCTCCTATTGTGGGCAATCTTGGCCTGCAAATTAAAAGGAATGTGTATGGGTCAGAGACCAGCTATGTATCTGGGAGATATGTCTGCCGTCGTTGAATAGCTGAGACTGTAGGCAAGGCATGAGATGAGGATGTAAGTTTGAGTAGTTGGGTGGTTCAGTGGTGTGGGAGTGGTGCTTTGCTCAGTGTGCATGGACTGAGGTACAAATGCTGGTATGTAGGACCTGTTGAAGCATGTACTCACCTTGACCACCCGACTGAGCTCATCAAACTTTTTATGGCACTGTGTCAGGCGTTGTTCCACAACATTACTGGCCGAGACCTCCTGTGCCACTTCCCTCCATATTGCCTTGAAGACCGGGGTCTTCCACTGGCCGGGAACAGCGCTTCCCTCCTTTGTTCCACTGCTGCCACCAATGCCTTCAATGTGGCATAATTGAATCGATGAGCTCTCTCCCATGAATTTAGATTGGGAGCAGCTACAGCCATGACGTCTTTCAGTTGATCTCAGGTCAACTTCAGTGGCAGGAATGATGAAAATGAGCAGCAGCAGGTTGATAGAACCTCCCTTTTAAGAACTGGAATGAGCCAATGTGAAGGATTGAAGGATGGTGGTAGCATCCCTGTAAAGCCCCACTGAGGTCATTAGCACTTGATTTACCACCCTCCTTCCTTCCTGGGGCACTAAAGCCCAATTGCGAAGAACTTCAGAATCCTTTACGCCTGGAGTTAACTTATCAAAATTAAAAAAATTTAACGTCTATTTCTCCCCCTATGTGTTTAACTCTCAGGATTGAAGCATGCTCAGAGGCATGACTGTTACCAGTGAGCCAAAACTAACACTTAACGTGCTGTAATAATATGTCTTTGAATAGGGGAAAGGTCATGGAGTCTGTCGTCTCAATGTTTGATTATATAAGTCCGACTAGTTACCACCTTGTAACTTATTTGGTAAGTGCACTGTGCAGCATTGATCACCGGATAGATCCTAAGTCTGTGCTGATCTCACCTTGGATCGTGTTAGAGGTACTATAATTGACCTCAGCAACTCTGTGACAGGGAAAAGAAAATCAGACCAGTTTCCTTTACCTAATTACCATCCAGTATTCCTTAGTGGAAAGTTCACATACTTAGACATCAGGCGACAACAACTTACATTTATATAGCACCTTTAATGTAGGAAAACATCCCAAGGCGTTTATAACAGGATTGGATCAGTTTGTGACCTGCCACAGCTAAATAACCTGCTAAGACTCGTGATCAAGCCTCATGTGAGGAATAGCCACTTGGGCAAACCATCCACTATCAATTGCCTATGTCGCCAAGAAAGATGCTGATAAAATTCGGGAGAGAGAATATCATCTAAACCCTGAGATCAGATCACTGCCAGGAAATTATTCTTGGTGATCAATTACTTCTGATAATGTAGATACAGTGAACATTTATTCAAATTTAGATCATTGTTTGTTCTGACAGCAGCTGTTGATGTGGATGCTGACTGCAATTGCACCCCATGTCTTTGATACCATTCACATTGAAAGATTCATTATTGCAACATCACTATTGAAGATTTATGGAGAAATAATATGCAATTGATTGCAAATAAATTTTATGATGAGTATCTAGTATATTAAAAATTAAAGTGATCGGGAGAGCGAACCTCAGCCAGGGTTCCTGCTCTTGAATGCTATCCAGTGACTCCCAACAAGAAAATCTGTTTGTGCAGAGGTTGGATGGGTCTAGGTTCAGCCTTTGCTATGATGTGATCCTCATGGTCAACTAAGCTGCCAGCACTCAGTTCCTAGGCTCATATAAAAAAATTGGTCACTTGAGTTTCATTGTAAGATGTTCTTAGTTGTGGTGGATGCTTATTCCAAGTGGATAGAGTGTACAATCATGTCATCCAGCACATCCACAGCGACCATTCGTGTCATGTTTGCTATGCATGGTCTGCCTGACATCGTTGTAAGCGACAATGGATCTTGCTTCACCAGTATAGAGTTTCAAGAGTTCATGATACTCAATGGTACCAAGCATGTGAGGTCAGCACTATTCAAACCCACATCCAATGGACAAGCAGAGCATGCGGTCCAAACCATCAAGCAGAGTATGAAATATGTAACTCAAGGTTCACTGCAAACTTGCTTGTCACACATATTGCTTAGTTACAGGACAAGACCCCATATGCTCACCGGGGTCTCCGCTGCTGAACTATTAATGAAGAGAGGTCTCAAGACCAGGCTCTCTCTTGTCCACCCTGACTTGAATAATCGTGTAGAATACAGATGTCAAAGTCAGCAAGGGTATCATGATCGCGCTACTGTGTCACGCGACATTTCTATCAATGATCCTGTGTATGTACTGAATTATGGTCAAGGTCCCAAGTAGATCGCCAGTATTGTTACGGCCAAGGAGGGTAATGGTGTGTTTATCGTTAAGCTCAAGAATGGACAGACATGCTGGAAACATGTCGATCAGATAAAGCTGCGGCACACGGATGAACCGGAACAGTCTGAGGAAGACACAATCAGTGACCAACCAACCTACCCTCAGTCATCAGAGGACTCCGCTGTCATCAATGAACCTGGACTTTCAATCACTGACATGGTCAATGAATCTGGACTTTCAATCCCTGACATGGTCATTGCCACTCCCATCAGATTGGCTACCCAGCCCCCGGTCATAACAGACTCAGAACGCTCACCCAAGGCTGGAGTTGAACTGAGACGTTCAACTCCGGAGCGGAAAGCCCCGGACCATCTCAATTTGTAAAAAGACCGTTACTAATATCTTAAAGGGGGATATTGTCATGTATGTATGCTTGGGATTACTAGCCACCAGGTGGCGCCACTGTTGGAAGTCATTGGGCTGTGCGCATGTGTGCGCGGCCCAGGTATAAAATGACAGCCATCCTGTAAGTAATCACTTTAGGCCCTAATAAAGCAGAGCCAGATTTGTACATGTTCGGAATTTACAGTATTCAGTCTATTGAGTTATTGCATACACAACAGTAAGAAGGTCACTAGTGCATCTGGAACCACAACCCTCGCAAGAATTAACACCTTCAGGAGAGAGAATTTGTTGCAAAGAAATGGGGAATGGGCCAAAATTCATTAAGGCTAATGTTATGTGACAGGCCACGGTGTGGAGCCTTGCTAATTTGGAGCGTGGATCAGAAAAGGGCTAAGCACTATCAGGTTGAATTTGCAACCCGCGCACCTGTCTAGTGAGGTTCCATGCTGGGAGAGGAGAGTCAGAAAATTACCACAGCCAGTGTAAACAGTCTTATATTTTGCTACCATTCCGATCAACAGCAAGCCTTCCTCGTCTGCAGTAAGTGAAGTGATTAAAATTAGCTGCAGCAAATAAGGATAACACTCTGATTTTACAGAATTTGAAAGGCTCATCTGTACAATCAAGCACAATTAACCTGTCTTGATCGTACAAAAGAGAAGCTACCCAGAGGCCAGATCTCTTTGCATGGCTTCAGAACAAAGCTACTTCAGTGCAATGATCAAAGGATATCAAAAGAATGGCAGTTTTTGAAAATTCATAACTTGCCCAGTTTGTTTTTTATGAGTGGGATCTTAATATTGCTCCATGTTTCTCGGGTTTTGCCATCAACGGCTGTTGTAAAATGGGACTCCTTCCCTCACCTAAAAAAAACACTAGAGGTTACCTGTTACAAGCTCTGTCCAGTATTCGTAGCCGATCAGTCTTATCTCTTAAAACAACTGCCACTTTCAGGACTTCTTCATCATCCTCAGTGCCAGCCACACCTCTTTACTCTCGGGGAGATGTCCTTCAGCACATCTCTTCTCTCTTTTTTGTTCTCTTCTCCTCCCACAACCACAAGGACTCTTCTGTTCTTTGTGCCAAACCTTCATTGTAGCCTCCCACAAAGTGCATCGTTGTCAAATATTGTCCATTCACAGAGAATAATTCTTGACACATCCAGGGAAGCAGAATCGTGTTCAGTCCAGGGAGAGTTACTGACAGGCTGTGTACACAGCAAACTGTTTTTTAAAAGATCAGCCATGGAAGAGGCCAAAAAAGCTGTGCGTTTCTTAACATAGAAACATAGAAACATAGAAAATAGGTGCAGGAGCAGGCCATTCAGCCCTTCTAGCCTGCACCACCATTCAATGAGTTCATGGCTGAACATGAAACTTCAGTACCCCATTCCTGCTTTCTCGCCATACCCCTTGATCCCCCGAGTAGTAAGGACTTCATCTAACTCACTTTTGAATATATTTAGTGAATTGGCCTCAACTACTTTCTGTGGTAGAGAATTCCACAGGTTCACCACTCTCTGGGTGAAGAAGTTTCTCCTCATCTCGGTCCTAAATGGCTTATCCCTTATCCTTAGACTGTGACCCCTGGTTCTGGACTTCCCCAACATTGGGAACATTCTTCCTGTATCTAACCTATCTAAACCCATCAGAATTTTAAACGTTTCTATGAGGTCCCCTCTCATTCTTCTGAACTCCAGTGAATACAAGCCCAGTTGATCCAGTCTTTCTTGATAGTTCAGTCCCACCATCCCGGGAATCAGTCTGGTGAATCTTCGCTGCACTCCCTCAATAGCAAGAATGTCCTTCCTCAAGTTAGGAGACCAAAACTGTACACAATACTCCAGATGTGGCTTCACCAAGGCCCTGTACAACTGTAGCAACACCTCCCTGCCCATGTAATCAAATCACCTCGCTATGAAGTCCAACATGCCATTTGCTTTCTTAACCGCCTGCTGTATCTGCATGCCAACTTTCAATGACTGATGTACCATGACACCCAGGTCTCGTTGCACCTTCCCTTTTCCTAATCTGTCACCATTCAGATAATAGTCTGTCTCTCAGTTTTTACCACCAAAGTGGATAACCTCACATTTATCCACATTATACTTCATCTGCCATTCATTTGCACACTCACCTAACCTATCCAAGTCACTCTGCAGCCTCATAGCATCCTCCTCGCAGCTCACACTGCCACCCAACTTAGTGTCATCCGCAAATTTGGAGATACTACATTTAATCCCCTCATCTAAATCATTAATGTACAATGTAAACAGCTGGGGCCCCAGCACAGAACCTTGCGGTACCCCACTAGTCACTGCCTGCCATTCTGAAAAGTACCCATTTACTCCTACTCTTTGCTTCCTGTCTGACAACCAGTTCTCAATCCATGTCAGCACACTACCCCCAATCCCATGTGCTTTAACTTTGCACATTAATCTCTTGTGTGGGACCTTGTCGAAAACCTTCTGAAAGTCCAAATATACCACATCAACTGGTTCTCCTTTGTCCACTTTACTGGAAACATCCTCAAAAAATTCCAGAAGATTTGTCAAGCATGATTTCCCTTTCACAAATCCATGCTGACTTGGACCTATCATGTCACCATTTTCCAAATGCGCTGCTATGACATCCTTAATAATTGATTCCATCATTTTACCCACTACTGAGGTCAGGCTGACCGGTCTATAATTCCCTGTTTTCTCTCTCCCTCCTTTTTTAAAAAGTGGGGTTACATTGACTACCCTCCACTCGATAGTCAATGGAATGTTGGAAAATGACTGTCAATGCATCCGCTATTTCTAAGGCCACCTCCTTAAGTACTCTGGGATGCAGTCCATCAGGCCCTGGGGATTTATCGGCCTTCAATCCCATCAATTTCCCCAACACAATTTCCCGACTAATAAAGATTTCCCTCAGTTCCTCCTCCTTACTAGACCCTCTGACCCCTTTTATATCTGGAAGGTTGTTTGTGTCCTCCTTAGCGAATACCGAACCAAAGTACTTGTTCAATTGGTCTGCCATTTCTTTGTTCCCCGTTATGCCTTCCCCTGATTCTGACTGCAGGGGACCTACGTTTGTCTTTACTAACCTTTTTCTCTTTACATACCTATAGAAACTTTTGCAATCGCCTTAATGTTCCCTTCTTCTTATCCTTTTTGGGGCCAGGAGGAACAGGCTTGCTCCTCCCACAAGGAAAGCTTATGGCTCCCCTGCCTTGGACTATCCTCCCATTCCCGATTGCAAGACTGCAAGACTGCGTGACGTCCTTTGGAACTCAATCTCGTCACCTATCTTGTGTCGATGGGCAACCTCCATGTCGTGCTGCAGTTTTCTGTCACCTCCTGCCTGGAACGGGCAGGAAATCAACCGACACGATTTAATTGCGGCCTGGAAATTAAAATAGCCCAGGCCTCAATTCTGGAGCAACTCAGATAAGTTTCCACCCCAAATCTGCCTGGAATTAAACTATAAGGGCAATTGATTTTGAGGAGACAGCCTGCAAAATACAAAATTGGCTGCACAAAATGCGTGAGTGAGCAGAAAATTGGGAGATGCAATGTAAAATAGACAAGTGCAAAGTATTGTACACAGAAAGGAAAACATGGATGACATGTGTACTCCATAAATGATGCTGAAATTGCTAAGGATAAATCTGAAAGAGATCTGCTCAAACCACTTTGAGTACTGTCCACTTCTGGCCACTGAAACGCAGGAGCCACGAGACTGAACCTTTAGTGCCTGAGGTCTGAGGTATGAGGGGGAAAAACTAGAGAATTTGGGCTTTTCAGGCAACTGAGGTGTGACCTTATAAAGGTATAGACGATTGAATTATATGGAAAAGTTAAATCCCTCAAAATACTTAAACTAAATTGCGAGACTAGGACAAGTAGGCAGAGACTCAAACTAGTAAAAGGAAAATTAGTTCATCTGCGTGCAACATTTGGCATGGACTTCTGGGTAAAGTAGCAGAGATGAAAACCCTGGAAGTATTGAATACATAATTGGATATCACAATAGAGGGGGAGCAAAGGGTCTTCCTGGATGGAAGATGTTATATATGTAAACTTGTATTTACTCTGTATAGCTACCAGAGGGTTCATCTGTTGGAGTCCCAAGGAATCCCATAATCTCTTGGGATCACAGGTATTTAAGGAGGCTTCACAGGTTGGAGAGGCACTCTGGAGACCTGCAATAAAAGACTCCGGTCACACTTTACTTTGAGCTCACAGTGTTCAGTCTGACTCTTTCTCCATACACAACAACTGGCGACGAGATACAGATAGCGAACCCAAAGATGCAGAGAACAGTGGGCATCCTGAAGAAATTCTCGGAGGGAGATGATTGGGAAACTTTTGTTGAGTGACTCGACTAATATTTCATGGCCAACGAGCTAGATGGGGAAGAGAACGCTGCCAAATGAAGGGCGATCCTTCTCACCGTCTGTGGGGCACCAACATATGGCGTCGATGAAGAATCTGCTCACTCCAGCGAAACCCACAGAGAAATCATACGATGATTTGTGCACACTGGTCCGAAAGCATTTGAACCTGAAGGAAAGCGTTCTGATGGCGAGGTACCGGTTCTACACATACAAAAGGTCTGAAGGCCAGGAAGTGGTGAGTTATGTCGCCGAGCTAAGACGCCTTACAGGTCATTGCGAATTTGAAGAACATTTGGAGCACGTGCTCAGAGACTTTTTCATACATGGCATTGGCCACGAAACCATACTTCGCAAATGTTTGACTGTAGGCACCCCAACCTTGAGTAAGGCCATAGCAATAGCCCAGGCGTTCATTGCCACCAGTGGCAATACGAAGTAAATCTCTCAGCACACAAGTGCTGCGACAAGTACTGTGAACAAAGTGATGTTGTTTTCGAATCGTAACGTACAGCGCAGGTCACACATGCCTGCAGCTACACGTCCGCAGATGTCTCAGAGTCCATCAACAAGGGTGATGAATGTATAGCCATTAATACCTTGTTGGCGCTGCGGGGGGTGACCATCGTTTCCATTCATGCCGATTCAAAGGGTATGTTTCAAAGGGCTATGGAATAATGGGACACCTCCAATGAGTGTGCTGGTGAGCTGCAAAGCCTGTTAAACCTGCAAACCACCATGTTGCAGAGGAGGACAGATCCACGACGAATCAGAGCCTCAGATCGAGGAGGCAGAGGTACATTCACCACGAATTATCCCCCGATAATGCTGAATATTGAACTAAATGGACTCCTGGTGTCAATGGAGCTGGACACAGGCGTGAGCCAGTCCATCATGGGCTAAAAGACTTTCGAAAGGTTGTGGTGCAACAAGGCCTCAAGACCAGTCTTAACTCCAGTTCGCATGAAACTAAGAACTTACACGAAAGAACTGATTCCTGTAATCGGCAGTGCTGCCATAAAGGTCTCCTATGATGGAGCAGTGCACAAGCTACCACTCTGGGTGGTACCGGGCGATGGTCCCACGCTGCTCAGCAGGAGCTGGCTGGGAAAGATATGCTGGAACTGGGACGAAGTCCGAGCGCTATTGCCCGCTGATGACATTTCATGTGCCCAGGTCTTAAACAAATTTCCTTCGCTGTTCAAACCAGGCATCAGGAAATTCCAAGGAGCAAAAGTGCAGATCCACCTAATTCCGGGGGCGCGACCCATCCATCAGAAGGTGAGAGCAGTACCGCACATGATCAGAGAAGGGGTAGAGACCGAGCTAGATCGGCTGCAAAGAGAGGGAATCATTTCCCCGATCGAGTTCATTGAGTGGGCCAGTCCTATCGTCCCAGTTTTCAAGGGAGACGGCACCATCAGAATCTGTGGCGATTACAAAGTAATTATCAATCGTTTCTCCCTGCAGGACCAATACCCACTACCAAAGGCCGACGACCTCTTTGCAACGCTGGCGGGAGGAAAGATGTTCACGAAGTTGGATCTGACTTCAGCCTACATGACGCAGGAACTGGAGGAATCATTGAAGGCCCTCACCTGCATCAACACGCACAAAGGTCTTTTTATTTATAACAGATAGCCGTTTGGAATCCGATCGGCGGCGGCGATATTCCAGAGAAACATGGAAAGCTTACTGAAGTCAGTCCCGCACACCGTGGTCTTCCAGGACGACATCTTGGTCACAGGTCGGAACACAGTTGAGCATCTGCAGAACCTGGAGGAGGTTCTTAGTCGACTCAACTGCATGGGGCTCAAGTTACAACGCTCGAATGCGTTTTCCTGGCGCCTGAAGTGGAGTTCCTGGGAAGGAGGATTGCGGCGGATGGCATCAGGCCCACCAACGCGAAGACGGAGGCAATCGAGAACGTACCGAGGCCACAGGACGTGACGGAGCTGCGGTCGTTTCTGTGACTCCTGAACTACTTTGGTAACTTCTTACTGAGTCTCAGCGCACTGTTAGAACCACTGCATGTCTTACTACGAAAAAGGGATGGGGCAAAAGTCAAGAATATGCCTTTGTAAAAGCGAGAAAATTGTTATGCTCAAACAAATTGCATGTGATGCGTCGTCATATGGCGTCGGGTTTGTATTGCAACAAGCTAATGATTTCGGGAAACTGCAACTGGTTGCTTATGCATCCAGGAGTCTGCGTAAGGCTGAGAGAGCCTATAACATGATTGAGAAAGAAGCATTAGCGTGTGTCTATGGGGTAAAGAAAATGTATCAATAGTTGTTTGGGCTAAAATTCAAATTGGAAACTGACCATAAGCCACTTTTCCGACAGTAAAGGGATGAATAACAATGCATCGGCCCGCATCCAGAGATGGCGCTCACGTTGACTGCACATCACTATGCCATCCGCCACAGGCCAGGCACAAAAAACTGCGGCGATGCTCGCAGTAGGCTGCCATTGCCCACCACGGGGGTGGAAATGGTGCAGCCCGCAGATCTAGCCATGGTTATGGAAGCATTTGAGAGTGAGCAATCACCCATCAGTGTCCGGCAGATCAAAACCTGGACAAGCCAGGACCCCTTATTATCTCTAGTCAAAAGCTGTGTGCTTCATGGGGGCTGGTCCAGGGTCCCAGTGGAAATACAGGAAGAAATAAAGCCGTTCCAGCGGCGCAAAGATGAAATGTCTATACAGGCAGACTGCCTTCTGTGGGGCAATCGAGTAGTGGTCCCCAAGAAGGGCAGAGACACCTTCATCAATGACCTCCACAGTACCCACCCAGGCATCGTAATGATGAAAGCGATAGTCAGGTCCCACGTGTGGTGGCCCGGTACCGATGCGGACTCAGAATCCTGCGTTGACAGATGTAATACATGCTCGCAGTTAAGCAATGTACCCAGGGAGGCGCCGCTAAGTTTATGGTCTTGGCCCTCCAAACCGTGGTCTAGGATAAACGTCGACTGTGCAGGCCCGTTCTTGGGTAAAATGTTCCTTGTGGTTGTAGATGCATACTCCAAGTGGATTGAATGTGAGATAATGTCGGCTAGCACGTCCGCTGCCACTACAGAAAGCCTGCGGGCCATGTTTGCCACACATGGCTTACCCGATGTCCTGGTGAGTGACAACGTGCCATGTTTTACCAGTGCTGAGTTCAAAGAATTCATGACCCGTAACGGGATCAAACATGTCACATCTGCCCTGTTTAAACCAGCGTCCAATGGTCAGGCAGAGAGAGCAGTGCAAACCATCAAGCGAGGCAACTGAAGGCTCACTGCAGACTCGCCTATCCTGAGTCCTGCTTAGCTACCGCACGAGACCCCACTCACTCACTGGGATCCCACCTGCTGAACTGCTCATGAAAAGAGCACTTAAGACAAGGCTCTCATTAGTTCTCCCTGATCTACATGAACAGGTAGAGAGCAGACAGCTTCAACAAAGTGCATAATATGATAGTGCAAATGTGTCATGCAAGATTGAAATCAATGATCCTGTATTTGTATTAAATTATGGACAAGGTCCCAAGTGGCTTCCCAGCACTGTCGTGGCCAAAGAGCAGAGCAGGATGTTTCGGGTCAAACTTTCAAATGGACTCATTCACCGGAAACACTTGGACCAAATCAAACTCAGATTCATGGACTATCCTGAGCAACCCATCTTGGACCCCACCTTTTTTGATCCCCCAACATACACACCAGTGGCAACCGGCACTATGGTAGACCACGAAGCAGAACCCATCATCCACAGCAGCCCTGCAGGGCCCAACACACCAGGCAGCCCAGCAAGGCCAGCAGCACAGCAGCCCAGCGAGGGCCCAACAAATGATTCAACAACACCAGCTTTCACACCGAGACGATCAACCAGGGCAAGAAGGGCCCCAGATCGACTCACATTGTAAATAGTTACACTATTGACTTTGGGGTTGTTATATATGTAAACTTGTATTTACTCTGTACACCCACCAGAGGGCTCATCCCCTGGAGTCCTGAGGGATCGCTTAATCCCTTGGGTGTACAGGTATTTAAGGAGGCTTCACAGGTTGGAGGGGCACTCTGGAGACCTACAATAAAAGACTAAGGTCACACTTTACTTTGAGCTCATGGTGTTCAGTCTGACTCTTTCTCCATACACAACAGAAGAACTAAGAGGGGATGAATGGTCCATCTCATTTGTAATTATCTTGTGATCTTGTGAATAATCAGTGTTCAGTGCCATGATAAAGTTGCCATGATAGAGTTGATCTCCATCCAGCCACCCCTGCTGGAAATAAGGAGGAATTTCTTCTCTCAGAGGGTCGTGAATCTTTGGAATCTCTACCCCAGAGAGCTGTGGAGGCTGAGTCATTGAATGCATTTAAGATGGACAGCGATAGATTTTTGAATGATGAGGGAGTCAAGGTTTATGGGGAGTGGGCAGGGAAGTGGAGTTGAGGCTAAGATCAGATCAGCCATGATCTTATTGAATGGCGGAGCAGGTTCGAGGGGTCAAATTCTCCTGCTCCTATTTCTTATGTTCTTATGTTTTTATAAACACAATGGACCAGTGAATGGGTTTGTTTGATATAATTGTCTATAATACCTAAGCTGTATTTTCTTTTGATATCAATTTTTTTTCTCTCCAACGTTCTACCTTTCTATCCTTAAGACATCATTCTGTGTTGAAGTAGCTGATTTCAGCCGAGCTGTGGTAAGAATGCTGCAATTGGCCTCAGCCAAATAGGAAGGGTTCCCATTTCTGATCTCCATCCAGCCACCCCTGCTGGAAGTGTGCACATGTTTAATCTGTAGGATGAGAACAGAGTTGGGTTTGGCTGTGTCCTATAATCGATTCGCCTGTTGATGTTCACTGTCTAGGCTCACACATAAATAATAAATGGCTACTTGGCCAAGATACTGGAGGGAGACTACACCCATGAAACCATAACCCAGCAAGGATCCAGTGCTTGTAGAAGGGGAAGTAAGTGGAGGAAATGAGTGAGTGAAAAAAAACATTTAAAAAGTGGACCATTCAACAGAAGGCAACCCTTTCTTACTTTAATTGCTTAGTGCATACAGATTAAATCACCGCTAACGCTATCTGATTGAATTGTGGTAATCATGATGCATGCATACAATATTCATCCGTGAAACAGATATATAATGTTCTTTACAGAGCACTAACAAACCAAGATGCAACTGATGGATTTAGTGGAATATTCATAAAGAAGGCTTCAAAAAATTGTGTTTGCGAAGCTTTCCATATTCACTGCCAGATACTAGAATGAAAGAATAAAATAATTTAACTGCGTGCAGTCAAGTGACTTGATGGATTTGTTCTGTTTGCAGCTTTGTGATTTGTAGATGTTCCTTTTTCAAGGTTGCGGACAATGCTATGATGATAGGGTGAGATTAAGTGAGGTGGGAGGAGGCTGTGTGGAGCATAAACGCTGGCATAGATCTGTTGGGTCGAATGACCTGTTTTTGTGCTGTAAAGTCGATGTAATACTATGAAACTTGAAACTCTTGAGGAAACTTGCATACACTGGTGGAAATTTTAACTTTTATCGCTGGCTGAAAAACAGGTGATAACAAATTGTCAGCCTGTTTTACACCTCTATCGATTTGCTTTTTCTTTGATGTCAATGCTCATAATACGTGAGAGATATTCAAAATAGGAAATAAATGGTAGCAGGTTAGTTGACCATATGGATATCACAGTTGAGCCTGAATTTATTCTTATCCAACATCCACGTACTTGCACTTTCTAGCATGGGTTAAGGATACTAATCAGGAGTGGGAATACTGGCTTGTTTTCCCTTTCCCAGCCCAGAGGAGATGTGGTCAACTGTTGTATGCCAATTCTTGTTTGTGTGTAGCTCATTGCCAGCTGGACATTGACCTTAAGCCGCCTGTAATGCTGCTTTGCTGCTCCCAAGTTGGGTTGTTGTTTTAGGTTCAGAAATGCCCTGCGCTTGCGATTTATTAGCTCTTGGATCTCCTGGTCATTCTCATCAAACCAGTCCTGGTGTTTCCAAGCGTCTCTTTGCAGGCGCTGGTTATGGAGGCCTGGAGGGCAGACCAAGCGCTGTGGGCATTCTGCGTCTCGGGGTCATCAAGGATCGTCAGGTTAGCAGTGAGGCGCTGGCTGTATGGTGTGGTCCTGGACAATGTAGACCAATTTCCATACCTCGGAAGCCTATTATCAGCAAGGACAGACATCGACAACAAGGTTCAACACTGCCTCCAGTGCGCCAGCGCAGCCTTCGGCCGCCTGAGGAAGAGAGTGTTCGAAGATCAGGCCCTCAAATCTGCCATCCAGCTCATGGTCTACAGGGCTGTAGTGATACCCGCCTCCCTGTATGGCTCAGAGACGTGGACCATATACAGTAGACACCTCAAATCACTGAAGAAATACCACCAACGATGTCTCCGCAAAATCCTGCAAATCCCCTGGGAGGACAGACACATCAACGTTAGCGTACTCAGAACTCCTACACGGCAAGCGAACCCCAAGTGGGCAGAGGAAACATTTCAAAGATACCCTCCTTGATAAAATGCAACATTCCCATCGACACCTGGGAGTCCCTGGTCAAAGACCACCCTAAGTAGAGGAAGTGCATCCGGGAGGGCGCTGAGCACCTCGAGTCTCGTCGCCGAGAGCATGTAGAAAACAAGCGCAGGCAGTGGAAGGAGCGGCGGCAAACCTGTCCCACTCACCCTTTCCCTCAGTGACTGTTTGTCCCACCTGTGACAGAAATTGTAATTCCCATATTGGACTATTTAATCACCTAAGAACTCACTTTTAGTGTGGAAGCAAGTCTTCCTCGATTTCGAGGGACTGCCTATGATGTTGATGATGATGCCAGCTGGAGGTTCCAGACTGTCGGGCTGCCAACAACATTGGAAATATGCCCTGGCATACATTGCCACTTTTGGGTGAGAACGGGAGAAATAAATTTAAATTGTGTACATCAACAAAAATGCCTTTCCTGAAATGTAGAGTTATACACAGAGAAGTGCCAAGCAAGCTTCTCTGATCCTGCAAAATCCTTTTAATTATCCGCTGATGCTGTAAAACCTGCAAATAATCATGGTTAACAATCCTGATCATTTCCTGGGATTGAAGGAATTCTGCACAGGGGCAGCCCCTGTTCAAGGAAATACAGGTGGCCTGATGCGCTAAGTGTCCCCAGATTCAAAGCAAACTTTCTAGAGAATGCAAGGGAAAGCTACAGCGAGGTTGTTGCCGATCATGTTTTCAGACGGAAGACCAAGGATTGTTGTATCATTTGAAGAATGTTAATGTGGTGAAACATCAACACAAGGCTATTCAGGAAAGGAATGCAGCATGAGGAAAACAAACTGCTTGCCTGGAGAACACCTCCTTCACCTGAGGCTGTTTATAAGGAAGGATCTCTCCTTTTTTTGTTTTAGTACCTCTTTCCTCATTCACAATTCTGTTCCCCTTTCTTCTAAGCCATTCTCTTACATACCCTTAAGACACCTTCTGCAGCTAAATAGCACTAATTTAAGTCTCCTCATTGTTAAACAAGTCCCCACCACCCCAGAGAAGCTGTTTCATGAGGCAGGTCTCATTAAAATGATGGCACGCAGAACACTTTATAACCTCACAAGAGTCATTTGAATGCTGATAATAATACTGCTTGCAGAACAGCTTGCCCGACACTTTCCAGCTTACGCTGATTGGCATAGAAATATAAGGCTGGACCAAAGCATGACCCTGACAAAGAATTTTCAGCCTGCAGGCAAGAGTTAACTTTGCTCTCAAGAGACTAATGACCATTTGAGTCCAGGAAAACACACTAACAAATCGGAGGGTTCAGAGTTTACAAAGTAGAGTTCACACCAATGTGTGCCAATAGCCTACAGGTCAGGAAAGGCCTTGGAGCCGTGCTCAAAATAGGGTGATGAATGAATGGAGGGCCCAGCACAGTGTGTGCATATAAATGTTGAATGGTTTGAGCAGTTCCAAAAAGAAATTGACCTCAAATGGAAAATGTAAAGACACTTAGATTAAATAAGAACTGACAATAATTACTAGAGGTTTAGCCTTTTAAATTGCATGACTCTATGGGCCCAAGTTTCCACATGATTTGCGCCTGAGTTTTAGGAGCAACTGGTGGAGAACGGACTATCTTAGAAATCGCAATTCTCCACATTTTTTTTTCTGCAGTTCTAGTCAGGTAGAACAGTTCCACTTTGGAACAGAATTTTTTCTTCAAAAGGGGGCGTGTCCGGCCACTGACGCCTGATTTGAAAGTTTCCACAGTGAAAACGTACTCCAAACTAACTTAGAATGGAGCAAGTGAAGATTTTTGTAGAACTGAAAAAACCTGTTCTACACATAAAAAAATCAGGCGCAGGTTACAAATTAGGCGTCCAGAACGAGGTGGGGGGGGGAAAGGAAGTCATTAAATTCTACAATAAATCCTTAGTTATACTTATACAAATATTATACAAGTAAATCCAACCTGAATAAAAATTTATAAGCAAAAAAAAGATTAAATAAACCATGTTCCTACCTGTGTGAAAGTTCTTCAGGCAGGCCTTTAGGAAGCGGTTTGCCGTCGGGACCGAAGGCTGAACGGGCCGGGCCCGAGATTTCAGGCAGGGCCCGTCCCCAGCACCAGAGGTAGGTGGCGTTGGGTCGGGTCGGGGAGAGAGGTTCGGTTTGGGTCGGGGGGGGAGAGGGAGGGAGGGAGGTCAGGTCGGGGAGGGAGGTCAGGTCGGGGAGAGGGGGGGAGTGGGGGGGAGGTGGGGGAGGTCGGGGAGGGGGAGGTCAGGTCGGATCCAGTCCGGGGGCGGGGGCGGGGGCGGGAGTAGAGTCGGGTCGAGTCGGGTGGGAGCGGGAGCGGCAGACGCAGACGGGTCGAGTCGTGTCCGGTCGGGGGGGGGGGCGGGGGGGGGAGGTCGGGGAGGGGGAGGGGTCAGGTCGGATCCAGTCCGGGGGCGGGGGCGGGAGTAGAATCGGGTCGAGTCGAGTGGGAGTGGGAGCGGGAGCGGCAGCGGCAGATGGGTCCAGTCCGGTCCGGGGGGAAAGCAGGAGCGGGAGTCGGCAGGAAGCAGGAGCTGGCCGTGGGAGGAGCCTTATTCACGCAGCCCCAGTGAGGCCATTCGGCCAGGGCTAGGGGCTGCGTGCTTCGGGCCCCTCCCACACAGTTTCGGGCGCCTGGAGCTACTGCACTTGCGTGCCCACTGTAGCGCGCATGTGCAGAGGTCCCGGCACTGTTTTCAGCGCAGGGACCTGGCTCCGCCCCCTACAGCTCCTGCTGCGCCGCGCCGAGGGCCAGAGGACCTGCAGGGAGGTGGAGAATACGGAGGGTTTTTTTAGGCGCACTTTGTGGCGGGAAAAACGGGCGTCCAGCTTGGAGGGGAGCCCGTTTTTTATCGTGTGGAAACTTGGGCCCTTTATATTATTTTATATATTTTATCGTCAGCTCTTTCCAAATAGATTTGATTAGAAAAGTACAATAACATTTTCAATGAACAGATGTTAAGCATTAAAATGTATCTGCTTGCTGGTGTCTGCGCTCCTATGTAAATGGCCTGTGTCATCTGGTCTTACTCAGCAGTTTCTGAAGACTCTGAAGGGGAACCAAATAAGAATAGCCACGTAAACCATAGCGGTGAAATTTCAGGCCTCCTGCCCGGCAGGAGGTGGGCAATGACCTCCCGGCCCATTGCCACTGTCTCTGAGGATACGAGAATGTTACTCCAGGCCCACCACTGGGAGTCTGGCTTGGCCCCTTGAGTCAGGCAGTAGGCCCATTTAAAATGCATGACATTGAAAGGACCCGGATTGCCAAATTTGGACTGAACTGGGCGGATCATGTGGAATGATTACTCCCTCCATTTTTTTTGTACATCGGCAAGAAAATATTGACAAGCAGAAAACAGTTTTTGCGAGTTAATACAGAGAATGCTAAAAATAAATAATTCCACTCTGGAATCGGCAAGCGGCTGTTTCCCACTGTTGAACATTTTCTTGGTGATACACAAAAAAGTAGGCGGATTAACCATTGAAAGCAGTAAACTAAGTGTTATTAAACATCTAGGGATAGAAATTCACCTCCACCCGAAACGGGGCTCACCTATCTCTTTTTGCCGTTCATTACCGCCGCAATGGATGGGGCGGCTATTGGTGCGAAATTCAGCATTTTTGCTTAAAAAAAGGAGCGGAGCGGTATTGGTGGGGGAATGGGCTGTTTTCAGTGCTGTGGGGGCGGAGTGGCCGATTGGGCCGCGAAATTCAGCTGGTGTCGATATGCCAGGTGCTCCCTGGCCTTCTTAAAGGGCAGGTTTTGCAGCTGGGCCCTGAGCAAGGAAGCAGTTTGATTCGAAAGCATGGCGAATCCAGGCAGAACAGGTAAGACCAGCAGATTTTCGGACATGGAGCTCGAGACCCTCATTGAGGCTGTGGAGGGAAGGTGGCACATCCTGTACCCTGCCACTTGTAGACTGACTCGCGCAGTGTTCATTAATGCCTGGAGAGAGATTGCGGACGTGTCGGGGACCTCCATTCATGACCGCACCGCCACCCAATGTCGCAAAAGGCTCAACGACATAATTCGCCTGATGGAAATGATCACATAGTTCCCCAACTCCTCACCTTCCATCTGCGAGCCTCTTCTTCACCTCTTATTTCCAACCTTCACTATATAGTCACTGAAGCAGCATTTGATTGCTGAGGCCTGTATATAGATGTGTGCATTCTTGCACTGGTTCTCCCTTGTCCACTTTACCAGTTACATCCTCAAAAAATTCTAGAAGATTTATCAAACATGATTTCCCTTTCATAAATCCATGTTGACTTGGACTGATCCTGTCACTGCTTTCCAAATGCGCTGTGATTTCACCTTTAATAATTGATTCCAACATTTTCCCCACTACTGATGTTAGGCTAACTGGTCTATAATTACCCTTTTTCTCTCTCCCTCCTTTCTTAAAAAGTGGTGTTACATTAGCTACCCTCCAGTCCATAGGAACTGATCCAGAGTCGATACACTGTTGGAAAATGATCACCAATGCAGTCACTATTTCTAGGGCCAATTCCTTCTATGATGCAGACTATCCAGCCCCGGGGATTTATCGGCCTTCAATCCCATCAATTTCCCTAACACAATTTCCTGCTTTATAAGGATATCCCTAAGTTCCTCCTTCTCACTAGACACTCGATCCCCTAGTACTTTCAGAAGGTTATTTGTGTCTTCCTTCGTGAAGACAGAACCAAAGTATTTGTTCAATTGGTCTGCCATTTCTTTGTTCCCCATTATAAATTCACCTGAATCCGACTGCAAGGGACCTATGTTTGTCTTCACTAATCTTTTTTTCTTCACATATTTATAGAAGCTTTTGCAGTCAGTTTTTATGTTCCCTGCAAGCTTCCTCTATTTCCCCCTCTTAATTAAACCCTTAGTCCTCCTCTGTTGAATTCTAAATTTCTCCCAGTCCTCAGGTTTGTTACTTTTTCTAGCCAATTTATATGCCTCTTCCTTCGTTTTAACACTATCCTTAATTTCCCTTATTAGCCACGGTTGAGCCACCTTCCCTGTTTTATTTTTACTCCAGACAGGGATGTACAATTGCTGAAGTTCATCCATGTGATCTTTAAATGTTTGCCATTGCTTATCCACCGTTAACCCTTTAAGTATCCTTTGTCAGTCTATTCTAGCCAATTCACACCTCATACCATCAAAGTTACCTTTCCTTAAGTTCAGGATCCTAGTTTCCGAATTAACTGTGTCACTCTCCATCTTAATAAAGAATTCTACCATGTTATGGTCACTCTTCCCCAAGGGGCCTCGCACAACAAGATTGCTAATTAGTCCCTTCTCATTACACATCACCCAGTCTAAGATGGCCAGCTCTCTAGTTGGTTCCTCGACATATTGGTCTAGAAAACCATCCCTAATAAACTCCAGGAAATCCTCCTCCACCGCATTGCTACCAGTTTGGTTAGCCCAATCAATATGTAGATTAAAGTCACCCATGATAACTGCTGTACCTTTATTGCACACATCCCTTATTTCTTGTTTGATGCTGTCCCCAACCTCACTACTACTGTTTGGTGATCTGTACACAACTCCCACTAGCGTTTTATGCCCTTTGGAATTCCGCAGCTCCACCCATACCAATTCCACATCATCCAGGCTAATGTCCCTCCTTACTATTGCATTAATTTCCTCTTTAACCAGCAACGCCACCCCGCCTCCTTTTCCTTTCTGTCTATCCTTCCTAAATGTTGAATACCCCTGGATGTTGAGTTCCCAGCCTTGGTCACCCTGGAGCCATGTCTCCGTGATGCCAATTACATCATATCCATTAACTGCTATCTGCGCAGTTAATTCGTCCACCTTATTCCGAATACTCCTCGCATTGAGGCACGGAGCCTCCAGACTTGTCTTTTTAACACACTTTGCCCCTTTAGAATTTTGCTGTAATGTGGCCCTTTTTGTTTTTTGCCTTGGGTTTCTCTGCCCTCCACTTTTACTATTCTCCTTTCTATCTTTTGCTTCTGCCTCCATTTTATTTCCCTCTGTCTGCCTGCATAGGTTCCCATCCCCCTGCCATATTAGTTTAACTCCTCCCCAACAGCACTAGCAAACACTCCCCCTAGGATATTGGTTCCGGTCCTGCCCAGGTGCAGACCGTCCAGTTTGTACTGGTCCCACCTCCTCCAGAACCGGTTCCAATATCCCAGGAATTTGAATCCCTCCCTCTTGCACCACTCCTCAAGCCATGTATTCATCTGAGCTATCCTGCGATTCCTACTCTGACTAGCACATGGCACTGGTAGCAATCCTGAGATTACCACTTTTGAGGTCTTACTTTTTAATTTTGCTCCTAGCTCCCTAAATTCGTCTCGTAGGACCTCATCCCGTTTTTTACCTATATCGTTGGTACCTATATGCACCACGACAACTGGCTGTTCAACCTCCCTTTTCAGAATGTCCTGCACCCGTTCCGAGACATCCTTGACCCTTGCATCAGGGAGGCAACATACCATCCTGGAGTCTCAGTTGCGGCCGCAGAAACGCCTATTTATTCCCCTTACAATCGAATCCCCTATCACTATAGCTCTCCCACTCCAATGTCGAGAGCGTGCAGAAACCAAGTGCAGGCAGCAGCAAACCAGTCCCACCCACCCCTTCCCTCAACGCCTATCTGTTCCACCTGTGACAGGGACTGTGACTCTCATTTTGGACTGTTCAGCCACCAAAGAACTCACTTGAGGAGTGGAAGCAAGTCTTCCTTAATTCCGAGGGGCTGCCTATGATGATGGAGGCTATGCAGCAGTCCTGGGGTGGTGAAGGGGAGTCAGCAGCCAAGTGCAGAGTGGGTATCCCTAGTCTCTAGGGAGCCAGCCACAATCTTGGTTTGGCCCAGCAAAGACGCCTGGCACATCAGTCTGGCGCAGAATGAAAGCATCGTGGCTACTGCCAGGATAGCAGGCATCCCTGCCATGATTTTGCGGTGGTGGTCGCACACCAGCTGCACGTTGAGGGATTGGAATCCCTTGCAGTTTCTGAACATCTCGGGATTGTTCTGCGGCCCCCTCAATGCCACGTGGGTGCAGTCTATGGTGCCCTGAACCCTGGGGAAGCCCATAATGCGCACAAATCCGGTCTGCCGCTCCAACTGCTTCTCCCTGCTTATCGGGAAGGAAATGTAGTCACTCCTCATAGAGAGCATCTGTCACTTGACGGATGGAGCTATGCATGGGGGATGTTCGATATGTCTGCTGTAGCATCTTGGAAAGATCCAGTGGCTTAGAAATTGAGTGCTATGGTCACTTTGGATGCGACACTCAGAGCTGTCCTTAACCTTGTCTGAGGCTGGAGGTCCGGCTGCAGGAGATTGCACAGCTCCCTCACGATGTCCTTCCAGAATCGAAGTCCCCAGAGACATTGGTCATCCGTCAGGTCCATGTATGAAAATTGCTGCCTGTAAACCCTTGCACGATAGGGCCTTCTCCCCCCCACGTCTATGCTCGTGTGTTCCGATGACAGCTGCCTCATTGCCTTCTCCCTCATGCTCTTGCTGCTCCTCACCCTCTGCAAGCTGCTGCTGGTAAGCATCTGTCTCCTGTGCATCCTGTCTTCTCTCCATTTCACCAACAATCTGGTGCGGGGGTTCAGTGTACCTGATCCTCCTTCTGACGGCAGGTCCTTCCTGGGCCATCTCTCTGGGTTCAGGTCTGTCGCCATCTCCATGGCCTTCTGCATGTTGGGCAGCCATGTATGCTGTGTCCCTTGCTCTCTGCCTCTGGAGCTGTTGGAGACGGCACCGCCTTCTCCTGTGTGTCTCCCTGCTGCGCACTATGTGCAGGAGGCATTCCGCTGCCAGCATTGACCCCATTGCTTCCCCAAGCAGAGCATCCACAATAAGGACTCTCTGATTGAAGACACAAGCCCACTAGCACTCAATCCCGCTCTGAACAAGGCAACTGACAAACTTGTGAGAAGTCCGAAAAATTCTCGGCATAAAAAATGGTGCCACACGCAACACGCCTTTAAAGTGCACAGGCGTTCTTGAGCCAGCACTGTGTACCAACCCAAAAATCTGTTGGGGGCACCGACAGGCGGCCGGAAGACTTTTTCACCTCAATTTACCTTCCTGGGCGGAGCTGTTGCGGTGCGCACACTGATGATGTCATTAACAACGCATCTACAGGAGCAGGGCGAAAGTGGGGGGAGCAGGGCGGATCTTCAGACTCCAGCAAGAACCCCTGAGAGCAATTCTGTGAATGTCGGCCAGTCTGCCACAAGTCGGCGGTCATTCCGCCGCTGTCAGGCGACCAGAGGCCTTATCAGGAGGGGCAATTGTGGCCCCCTCTTCTCCAAGAATGAACCAACTCATTGATCTTGGCTGTCCTATTGACTGCTCTTTTGATTTGATTGAAAAGCTAGTTAATACAGAGAATGCTAAAAATAAATAATTCCGTTTAATGTGTAGAATGGTGAATATTATGTCGAGACATGACTAGGATTTCACAGTCGCTGCTATTTTTATTCTTGGTTTGACTTGGTTTTTATTATAGGTTGCAATGAAGGCATTGTGATCCATAATCAGATCATAAAGCTATAATTAACTATCCTATGTTAAACCAACTGATGGTTTAGATGGTCTGTTATTCTTAATAGGCTAATATTCCACAAAACAACAAATGAATGAATGACCAGATAGTCTGATTTTGGTGATGTTGAAGGAAGAATGAATGTTTGCCAGGAGACTGGGAGAAATCTCTCTCTTCTTTAAATAGTGCCATAGGATCTTTAAGATCCACCTGAGTAGGTGGACAGGGCCCAAATTTAACATCCCCTCTGAAGGATGGAACTTCCAACAATAGGGCACTCCCTTGGTACAGTACTGAAGTGTCAGGCTTGATTATGTGCTCAAGTGCATATTGGGACTTGAACCCATAGCCTTCTGACTTAGAGATGAAAGTGCTGCCAACTGAGCCAGGCTGTTACAATTACCAATGCTCTGTCTGATATCAGCTAATTCAGTACAGACAAGGGATTAAACCTGACATCTAGGGTTAGGGGGCGTGGGCAGGGAAGCAGAGTTAAGGCCAAGATCAGATCAGCCATGATCTTATTGAATGGCGGAGCAGGCTTGAGGGGCCAAATGGCTGACTCCTGTTCTTATTTCTTATGTTCTTATGTTCTACCTGGTTGTATCATTCAGCATTACATTGGAAGGCGTATCTATCCACTGAGTCACTGAAGACTATCAAACGCAAAGCAGTTTGGGAGACTTAATCCTTTATCATCAAATTGTCACCACCAGTTTATGAAGAAAACATTATATGCACACTCAATGCAGGGTTTTTTTTTCTTATATTTTTTTATTTCTATTTTTACTTACTGTAATTTCCTAACAAATTAGAGAAGCTCAAGGCAACAGACACTGAAAGTTCTTGCGTGTGGAGAAGTTTGATACACCAACTGTAAACAGATGGTGCTGAAAGTAAGTTATATGCCCATTGGTAAAACAGAATTAACTGAAACCAAAATAATGCTGTTCTCTTCTGCTGCTTATGACTGAGGTTAAAGATGATGGAGAGAAACTCACCAGAGCCAGAAAAAACAAGTGAACTGCAACTTTGCTAGTAAAATATTTAAGAAAATGAACTGTTCTCTTTGCTGCCCTGTTGAGTAATAGTAACATAGCTTTAGGCATAGGAATG
Organism: Pristiophorus japonicus; assembly: GCF_044704955.1. Taxonomy (NCBI): domain Eukaryota; kingdom Metazoa; phylum Chordata; class Chondrichthyes; family Pristiophoridae; genus Pristiophorus; species Pristiophorus japonicus. Next base: position 188,538,588 of record NC_091983.1, read on the forward strand.
AGCAGTAAATGCAAATCTTTTCAAGCATCCAAATGTTCCAAAATGAAAATGCACCCATATGGTGTAACAACAAACTGTAGCTCAACCTTTCTCTTAATAATGTGATTAACCCTTAACACGTTTCCTTTCTTTTATTGCTTTCAAGACATATCAAAAATTTGCTTGCCTCTATTATTTACTTACCATCCTATGAGCTAATAATGATTATATACATTGCATTTTTAAGAGCCGAATCCATCTGACAGAATAGCCCTGTGGGTTAAATATCTCTGACTGCCACCACGAAAGTTGTATCACCAATGCCAGTAATGTCAATCAACTTTCTGCGGCTTTTGGCAGCTCGTCAATACCTTGACCAAGTGGTCTTTTTTTATTTAGAGTCATAGAATGTTACAGCACAGAAGGAGGCTTCTGGCCTGTCGAGCCTGTGCCAGCTCTCTGCAAGAGCACTTCAGCTAGTTCCACTCCCCCACTCCGCTCTTTCCCTGTAGCCCTACAAAAAAATTTCCTTCAGGCATTTATCCAATTCCCTTTTGAAAGCTACAATTGAATCTGCCCCCACCACCCGTTCAGGCAGTGCATTCCAGATCCTAACCACTCGCTGCGTAATTTTTTTTCCCTCATGTTGCCTTTGGTTCTTCTGCCAATCATCTTAAATCTGTGTCCTCTGGTTCTCGACCCTTCTGCCAATGGGAAAAGTTTCTCAATATCTATTCTGTCTAGACCCCTCATGATTTTGAACACCTCTATCAAATCTCTTCTCAATTGATGCTGCTCTAAGGAGAACAACCCCAGCTTCTCCAGTCTATCCATGTAACTCAAGTTCCTCATTCCTGGAGCCATTCCTGTAAATCTTTTCTGCATGAGACGTGAGACTTGAGACTTTGTGAGACGTGATAGTGAATGACCTTAAGAGCATCACCTGATCCTATCCTTACCCGACATTCGCACACTTGTACATTTTCAAAAGATGTTGCTAGACGGTGATTGTGTCAAAGATCCTCAATTTATTTGAGTGGATGGGTAAAAGTTTTCTCAGTTCTCACCTAGGATTGGATTAATGCACATGCTTATGAGGCCCATGCCTAGGGGCCCAGTACAATATGGGGTCCCCAGTAAAACTCATCATAACACAGAAAAACTACATCCAACCACTGGATCATAATATTGCAGTACTGAAAAATACTGTCACGAAGCAGTGACGGCAGATTCATGGCAATATAAATACTGGCACTTGTCGTTGCGGGCTGGGGAGGGACTCCAAATCATCTGGGCCTCATAGAGCTTTAGCTAGTCCCATCCCCCGCCTTTTCCCCGTAGTCCTTCAAATTTGTTTCCTTCAGGTGCTTATCCAACTCCCTGATTGAGTCTGCCTCCAGCACCCTTTCAGACAGTGTATTTCAGATCCTAACCACTCGCTGTGTAAAAAGGTTGTATTTTTACATCGTCTTTGGTTCTTTTGCCAATCACCTTAAATCTCTGTCTTCTGGTTCTCGACACTTCTGTCAATGGGAACAGTTTCTCTCTACTGCTCTGTTTAGACCGCTCATGATTTTGAACACCTCTATCAGATCTCCTCTCAATCTTCTCTTCCCTGAGAACAACCCAGCTTCTCCAGTCTATCCATCTAACTGAAGTCCCTCATCCCTGGAATCATTCTCGTCAATCTTTTCTGCACCCTCTCTAAGGCCTTCACATCCTTTCTAAAGTGCGGTGCCCAGAATTGGACACAATTACTCCAGTTGGGGACGAACCAGTGTTTTATACAGGTTCATCATAATTTCCACACTTTTGCACTCTATACCTCTATTCATGAAGCCCAGGGTCCCATAAGCTTTTTTAACCGCTTTCTCAACCTGCCCTGCCACCTTCAGCGATTTGTGCACACATACCCCCAGGTCTCTCTGTTATTCCCCCCACACTTTAGGATTATATCCTTTATTTTATATATATTGGCCACGACACTGGGGAGAACTCCCTGCTCTTCTACGTAATAGTGCCATGAGATTTTTTACGTCCACTTGAGAGGCAGGTGGTTTAACATTCATCCGAAAGACGTCACCTTTGACAGTAACCCTGGATGCACCACACTAATGGGGTTTCTGACGAGCTTTCGCCAACGTTACAGTGGCCAATTGGGAGAATCCCCGACGGAATTTTCGCCAATCAAGGGGAAATAGAACTGTAATGTTCTAACACAGTCACACAAAAAAGGAGTAAAATGGAGAAGGAGAATGAGGAAAGTCGAAGAGCTGAGTTTTTCTTTTAAACATAATAATATACAGGTAATTTTATTTCTTCAGCCTCTTTATTTATTTTGAAAAGTTTATTTTTGCCAACATTCTTCCCTTCTCCTCAAGGCATTTATCTTGCTGTGGTAAAGTCATCTAGTTACTCCCCACTACCTTGCCTAAGTTGTCATTCTTGTTATGTGAACCTGGGCTGAGATCAATTAACTCAGGACAGACCCAGAATCTTCCCTCGATCCTGGGAACATGTGCACAATTGCTGCATTTTGTATGAAATACTTACTGACATTGATCATGGAGATATATTTGAACTTCAAACTCAGATTCAGGTGGGATTACGACGGGCTTTGATCATGGCTGAATTTTTACATCAACTCCACATTCCCGCCCTATCCCCAGGATAGAGTAAATAAGGAGAAGCCATTTTCTCTGACAGGAGGGTCTGTAACCACAGTACACAGATTCAAGATAATTGGGAAAAGAACCGGAGGGGAGATGAGGAAACATTTTTTTTACACAGCGAGTTGTTATGATTTGGAAAGGGTGGTGGATGCAGATTCAGTCGGAACTTTCAAAAGGGAATTGGGTAAATACTTGAAAAGGAAAAGTTTACAGGGCTATGGGGAGTAGAACCAATGTTCCCCGTAAGCTGCTCTACCTCCTGCCCTGCACTGCTTCCTGCCCTGCACTGCTTCCTGCTCTGCCCCCTGCCTCCTGCCCTGTACTACCCCCTGCCCTGCCCCATAACCCTGCCCTGCCTGCTGCCTTGCCTCCTGCCCCCTGCCTCCTGCCCCCTACCCTGCCCTGCCTCCTGCCCTGTCTCCTGCACTGTCTACCTCCCCAATGCACGGCCCATTCAAATTTTTGAGCATGTGCGGTATCTGCAATGGAAAAGCCGATGAGCGACTGCAGATGACTACGCTGCTGTGCAGCATTGTGGGAGCATTGAGTGGAATTAATTGGATAGCTTGTTCAAAGAGCCGGCACTCCTTCTGTGCTGTATGACTCTCTGGTTCTACAGTCCAACATTCACATCTAAAGTTGCAGTAATGAGGACCGAGTGTGTAGAGGACTGTCTTCACCAGACAAGCAGCAGCATAGATTAAGATACCTTGGCACAGTCCAGACAGACAACCAATAGCCCTCCTCGGCTGCCTGGGGTCAGACTTCCCCACAAGACCACAAAGGAAAACTGGATGTAAAAAGTACAGACCCACCTACCTAAACAAATGTGGAAACTAAATATAGAAACCAAAAATCTCTATTTAAAAAGGCCACAAAACCCACTTCCACTATTGCAGTATTTTAAGAGAAAAAAATATATAAAAAAACATCTAACTTTGCAATAGTTGAAGTCACTCCCAGGTACAAACACCCACTCACTTCAGAGACAAAAAAGTAATTACTGTCATAAGAAATGGCACTCTGTATGTGCAGAGGGAAATTGGGAGACTTTGTCCCTCCTGTATCAAAGTAACCATTTAAAAAGAAGAGAGATCAGACATCCCAGACATAGTTATTATGATGTGACACTGAGAGTCTTGCGAAATAATTCAAATCATACCAATCTAAACCAGTTTGATTTCAATCCTGCGGTCATGCTTAATCCCTCTACATACATTTGTCATGATTAAGAGTAATAAAAACTACAGCACAAAGCACTGTATACTGAGAGTGGAGCAAGATATCCTTTTGTGTGCTATGTGCCATGAAATGTTACGTCCACTTATAAGGAACAGTTTGCTGAGATTGTTACATACATAAGGAGGGGGGTTGAGGGGGAGGGGTAATTTTCACTTTGGCCCTTGACTGGCTGCCTGTTACACACCCACTAGATTTTCCTTTCCGTTGACTTCAAGGGTCAAGGAGCAGCCACCAGATTTCTGCCAGCGCTCAAAGTGAAAATGACCCGCAAGGAATAATTTTCTGGCCTTGTGCTTCTGGCCGGGAGCCTCATCCACTAAGTGCACCTATCAGAACATAGTGGTGAGAAATTCTCGTGCAGCATGTGCCGCAATCTCCATTAAGCGAGGCTCCCCTCCGAGAGCACAGTCGGAAAATTACCCCCACCGATACAGGTCAGCCATGATCCGATTGAATGGTGGAACAGGCTCGAGGGGCTGAATGACCCACTCCTGCTTCAATGTTCCATATGGTGCAAAAAGGAAATCATCATCCATTGTTCGTAAACAAATAGTTGGTCATTTTCCAAACTTATTTTCTGACTTGCAAAAATGTGCATGACCTTCTACCAACTGTGACATTGTTTGGATTTGACACACAGAAGTGAGAAAAAAAATGTCAGTTCCTGTACCTGCTGAGGAGCGTGGCTGGTGCTGCCGACAGGAAGGTTAGCTGTAACGGTTTATCACTTCACTCATCTCCACTAGGCCCCCTTTAAATTAACATTCCTCTTACAGGGTGAAGGATAGGACAGATTAATATAATAGTTTTCTTCCACTAAACAGTAATTTATAAAGGTTGATACATCGGCAGACTGATGTCATAAAATGGAGATCTGATACCATTGCTATGGCACTAGCAGCTTTATATCCCCTCAGTACATCATTTTAATGGTCATCAAATAGATGCCATTTGAACAAGCGGCACTTTAAATAACTATGCAGTCCATCATATCCCAGTAATAATTACCTTTTTGGACTTTAAGTGGCCATCCTGAAATGGGTAGGTTGTGCAGCCAAGTTATAATGGCAAGAAGTAAGTCGTTAAAACTCTGAGAAACCAATCTGCTTTCAGTACAACGTGTCGGAAACACAAATTGAAAAAAAACCCTCGAGATTCTGACATTAAAATGGTGAAGATTTGCAAGGCAATCATTTCATTCTTAAGTAATAGTCTGTCCTGTGTTGTGGAATACATAGGTTGGTTTACAAATCAAAACCCCTTTGTTGAGTTGCTCTCCTCAGTTCTTCAGTATATGCAAGTCGAGTGTAAAGCAAGTTGTTCAGTTTCTGCCACAATTTGATCCATCGCCTTGTTTTTCTGGTCCTCTGCAGCTTTCAGAATTCACCGTCAAGACTCAGACAGCAGTGGAGGACTTATCAATGGAACTTAACAACCAAAGGAACAAAGAACTTGCATTTATATAACACCTTTGTATCCTCGGAACATCTCAAAGTGTTTCACAGTTAATTAAGTACTTTTGAAGTGTAGTCACGCTTGGAATATAGTTAAACACAGTAGCCAATTTACACGCAGCAAGGTCCCACAAGCAGCAATGAGATAAATAATTTGTTTTAGTGATGTTGGCTGAGATTTAAATGTTGTCCAGGACACCAGGAGAACACCCTTGCTCTCCTTCGAAATAGTGCCACGGGATATTTTACGTTCACCTGAGAGGGCAAACAGCTCCTCGATTTAATATCTTATCTGAAAGACGGCACCTCTGACTATGTAGCACTCCCTTAGCGCTGCACTGAACTGTCATCCTAGATTATTGTGCTCGAGTCTCTGGAGTGGAGTTGCAGGGGAAATTCGTTGACATGCTAGATTATCTCAATAGTTTCAACTGCGCCATACCCCCCCCCCCACCTCCCTCTATGTGTCCCTGGTCTCAGTTGAACTGCTGTTGGGAAGTACCAAGTGAAGGAAAAAGCTGAAGGGGAAAGGAAATATCAGAGGGAGAGTCATCCATGGGTTGCTGTCATGGATCTCCAGCAGCTTTTGGGAGTGAGCTCGCACTTTTGCCTGCAATCGGCATTTGGCTAGGGACAGCAAATATTTTATCCCCTTAAAACTTGGTACCCGCATGGATGCATAGCTCGCACGCTCTCATCAGATGGCTATATGGGTTTGAACAGCGGGTATGCCTGCGACTCAAAATCATCCACCATAGTTGGTAAGAATTTATTTCCAGATCGCTAATCAGAACAACATGTGGAAACAGAACATGTTGTCTTTGGGAGAGGACAGAATTAACAGGCCCATCTCATTCTTTTTACAATCATCATTATCACCATAATAAGAATACTTGCATTTATATTGTCACGTCACAATATCTCAAAGCGCTTCACAGGAATAATTACCTTTGAAGCACAGTGACTGTTCTTTTATTGGTCTTTCTGCTCTCAACTGATAATGAGTGACAGCTGTGAAGAAGCTTGTGTTAACTCCTCCTCCAGAGAAAACAAATCGGAAAGAATGATAAAAAAAAAAGAAAGAAGCACAGATACATTTAAGGGGAAACTAAACAAGTACCTGAGGGAGAAAGGAATAGAAGGATATGTTGATAGGGTTAGATAAGTAGGTGGGAGGAGGCTCATGTGGACCATAAACACCAGCATGGACCAGTTAGGCCGAATGGTCTGTTTCTGTGCTGTAAATTCTATATAATTATATTATGTATGAGTTTTATAATCTTTGGCTTGGTAAAATGACCCCAAATGTAACACATACCCAGCTAAAACAGTGATGTCACCTCTGTGCTCTCCTTGCAACGATCAATGGTATTCAGCATAGCTGGCGGTTATGTAAAATTGGGAGGAACTATAGATGTTAGTGAGTAGTGAAAATAAATGGGGAACCTTACAGCATTCTGCAAATGAGTAAGAGTGTATTAAACCTGACCTGAGAGATTGGAGCAAAGGTGAAGTTGTGACACTGACTGGTCGTTATAACAAAGCCAAGGCTGAAGATTGTTTGGACTAAACCTGGGCTGATCCATATACTCAAACTTCAATAACCCAAATCAATAACTTCTGTACTATGCAACTCGCTGATATGCATTGAGCAGTTTATTTAGTGATACTCATTTTCAGGGATTTCTGGCTGCTATAAAAATACCTATTAAAAAAAACACACAAAGAAGTGCTTTCTTGCAAAGCTAAACATTCTCTTTCCCCTTCTCTCCTGAAAATACTGAACCTTGCTGAGATAGGGCGCCTGCAACTCTCAAGTACTTTGCCCAAGTGATCGTTCTTCATGGGGGCAGGAGGCCAGATGTGAGTGTCAGCGGGCTATTTGAGTATAGGAAGCCAATCTTATTATAGCCACACTTCTATACATGCACATATTCCAGTGCACTTTTTTTGGCATTAGTACTCAATAGTGAGATGATATGAAGAAATACAGAGGCCGAAATTGGTCGTCAACCAGTGGTATGTCGTTTCATACCGCCAGGTACCGCTAGGACGGAGTGCTGACAAAATTAGTGCGGCCGGTCCTGAGCAGTGCGTCAGTGGAGTGCGACGGATGTTCTGCTCCGGTGGTGCAGGGTATGTTGTCTGGGACTCGGGACTCTTCGGGTCCCGAGTTCTGCGCACGCGCACTCTTCCATCGACCACCGCGCCATGCGCCCGCCGCTACCCACCCCCCCCCGAGAAGGTAAGTATCATGAGGTACATTTAGATTTGTAATTGTTTTATACAGTGTTTTTGATTTATTTATAAAACTTATATTGTTATTTATTTATTTTGCGTTTTTCTGGGCGGGTGGCGGGGGGGTGGACTAGATCTCTGGGGGTGGGATTAGATCTTCCTGGGGGGGGGTATTAGATCTCTCTGGGGGGATTAGATCTCTCTGGGGGGGGGGGCGGAGGACTAGATATCTGGGGGAGGCGGGTAGAGAAATGGATCGCTGGGGGGAGGACTAGATCGCTTGAGGGAGGAATAGATTGTTGGGGGGGGGAATTAGTTCTCCAGGGGGGATTAGATCTCTCTAGGGGGATTAGATCTCTGGGGGGGTGGAGGACTAGATCGCTGGGGGCGGGGCGGGGGTGGGGGGTAGAGAAATAGATTGCTGGGGGGAGGAACATTATAGTTTACATACCGCCGGCATACCATCGGCATAAAACCATCTTTTTTCAGACAGTGTGCAGCTCTGGTGGGATGTCGGCAGTATGCTACCAATGTTGGACTTTTGGGCGGTCTGTCGGGTGCACCGTGTGGGCAGACGGTATGCATACCGCCTGGTGGTATGTCACTGATGAATTTCCCACTGGGCGGTATGTGGATGGTATGTTGGTATTTTTCCATCAATTGCGCAATTTCGGGCGGTATGTCCTCCAATTTCTGGCCCACAGTCTGCTGCTGCTTTGATTGTAACTGACAGGGCAGCCATTGAGAGCTGGATTTATGGCAGAATTTTTATTTTTCACCATACTAGAAGTACCAAGGCCAAATGTAGCACCTTTACTGAGATCAACTAACTCAGCACAGTTTGGGAATTCAACCTGGGATCCTCTAGTCAGTACGGCCTCATGCTACAATGGGCAGTGCCTTTATTCATGATGGAAACCACTAAAAACATAGAAACATAGAAAATAGGTGCAGGAGCAGGCCATTCAGCCCTTCTAGCCTGCACCGCCATTCAATGAGTTCATGGCTGAACATGAAACTTCAGTACCCCCTTCCTGCTTTCTCGCCATAACCCTTGATCCCCCGAGTAGTAAGGACTTCATCTAACTCCCTTTTGAATATATTTAGTGAATTGGCCTCAACTACTTTCTGTGGTAGAGAATTCCACAGGTTCACCACTCTCTGGGTGAAGAAGTTTCTCCTCATCTCGGTCCTAAATGGCTTACCCCTTATCCTCAGACTGTGACCCCTGGTTCTGGACTTCCCCAACATTGGGAACATTCTTCTTGCATCTAACCTGTCTAAACCCGTCAGAATTTTAAACGTTTCTATGAGGTCCCCTCTCATTCTTCTGAACTCCAGTGAATACAAGCCCAGTTGATCCAGTCTTTCTTGATAGGTCAGTCCCGCCATTCCGGGAATCAGTCTGGTGAATCTTCGCTGCACTCCCTCAATAGCAAGAATGTCCTTCCTCAAGTTAGGAGACCAAAACTGTACACAATACTCCAGGTGTGGCCTCACCAAGGCCCTGTACAACTGTAGCAACACCTCCCTGCCCCTGTATTCAAATCCCCTCGCTATGAAGGCCAACATGCCATTTGCTTTCTTAACCGCCTGCTGTACCTGCATGCTAACCTTCAATGACTGATGTACCATGACACCCAGGTCTCGTTGCACCTTCCCTTTTCCTAATCTGTCACCATTCAGATAATAGTCTGTCTCTCTGTTTTTACCATCAAAGTGGATAACCTCACATTTATCCACATTATACTTCATCTGCCATGCATTTGCCCACTCACCTAACCTATCCAAGTCACTCTGCAGTCTAATAGCATCCTCCTCGCAGCTCACACTGCCACCCAACTTAGTGTCATCCGCAAATTTGGAGATACTGCATTTAATCCCCTCGTCTAAATCATTAATGTACAATGTAAACAGCTGGGGCCCCAGCACAGAACCTTGTGGCACCCCACTAGTCACTGCCTGCCATTCTGAAAAGTACCCGTTTACTCCTACTCTTTGCTTCCTGTCTGACAACCAGTTCTCAATCCACGTCAGCACACTACCCCCAATCCCATGTGCTTTAACTTTGCACATTAATCTCTTGTGTGGGACCTTGTCGAAAGCCTTCTGAAAGTCCAAATATACCACATCAACTGGTTCTCCTTTGTCCACTTTACTGGAAACATCCTCAAAAAATTCCAGAAGATTTGTCAAGCATGATTTCCCTTTCACAAATTCATGCTGACTTGGCCCTATCATGTCACCATTTTCCAGATGCACTGCTATGACATCCTTAATAATTGATTCCATCATTTTACCCACTACTGAGGTCAGGCTGACCGGTCTATAATTCCCTGTTTTCTCTCTCCCTCCTTTTTTAAAAAGTGGGGTTACATTGGCTACCCTCCACTCCATAGGAACTGATCCAGAGTCAATGGAATGTTGGAAAATGACTGTCAATGCATCTGCTATTTCCAAGGTCACCTCCTTAAGTACTCTGGGATGCAGTCCATCAGGCCCTGGGGATTTATCGGCCTTCAATCCCATCAATTTCCCCAACACAATTTCCCGACTAATAAAGATTTCCCTCAGTTCCCCCTTCTTACTAGACCCTCTGACCCCTTTTATATCCGGAAGGTTGTTTGTATCCTCCTTAGTGAATACCGAACCAAAGTACTTGTTCAATTGGTCTGCCATTTCTTTGTTCCCCGTTATGACTTCCCCTGATTCTGACTGCAGGGGACCTACGTTTGTCTTTACTAACCTTTTTCTCTTTACATACCTATAGAAACTTTTGCAATCCACCTTAATGTTCCCTGCAAGCTTCTTCTCGTACTCCATTTTCCCTGCCCTAATCAAACCCTTTGTCCTCCTCTGCTGAGTTCTAAATTTCTCCCAGTCCCCAGGTTCGCTGCTATTTCTGGCCAATTTGTATGCCACTTCCTTGGTTTTAATACTATCCCTGATTTCCCTAGATAGCCACGGTTGAGCCACCTTCCCTTTTTTATTTTTACGCCAGACAGGAATGTACAATTGTTGTAATTCATCCATGCGGTCTCTAAATGTCTGCCATTGCCCATCCACAGTCAACCCCCTAAGTATCATTCGCCAATCTATCGTAGCCAATTCACGCCTCATACCTTCAAAGTTACCCTTCTTTAAGTTCTGGACCATGGTCTCTGAATTTACTGTTTCATTCTCCATCCTAATGCAGAATTCCACCATATTATGGTCACTCTTCCCCAAGGGGCCTCGCACAATGAGATTGCTAATTAATCCTCTCTCATTACACAACACCCAGTCTAAGATGGCCTCCCCCCTAGTTGGTTCCTCAACATATTGGTCTAGAAAACCATCCCTTATGCACTCCAGGAAATCCTCCTCCACCGTATTGCTTCCAGTTTGGCTAGCCCAATCTTTGTGCATATTAAAGTCACCCATTATAACTGCTACACCTTTATTGCATGCACCCCTAATTTCCTGTTTGATGCCCTCCCCAACATCCCTATTACTGTTTGGAGGTCTGTACAGAACTCCTACTAATGTTTTTTGCCCTTTGGTGTTCTACAGCTCTACCCATATAGATTCCACATCATCCAAGCTAATGTCTTTCCTAACTATTGCATTAATCTCCTCTTTAACCAACAATGCTACCCCACCTCCTTTTCCTTTTATTCTATCCTTCCTGAATGTTGAATACCCCTGAATGTTGAGTTCCCAGCCCTGATCATCCTGGAGCCACGTCTCCGTAATCCCAATCACATCATATTTATTAACATCTATTTGCACAATTAATTCATCCACCTTATTGCGGATACTCCTTGCATTAAGACACAAAGCCTTCAGGCTTGTTTTTTTAACACCCTTTGTCCTTTTAGAATTTTGCTGTACATTGGCCCTTTTTGTTCTTTGCCTTGGGTTTCTCTGCCCTCCACTTTTCCTCATCTCCTTTCTGTCTTTTGCTTTTGCCTCCTTTTTGTTTCCCTCTGTCTCCCTGCATTGGTTCCCATCCCCCTGCCATATTAGTTTAAATCCTCCCCAACAGCACTAGCAAACACTCCCCCTAGGACATTGGTTCCGGTCCTGCCCAGGTGCAGACCGTCCGGTTTGTACTGGTCCCACCTCCCCCAGAACCGGTCCCAATGCCCCAGGAATTTGAATCCCTCCCTGCTGCACCACTGCTCAAGCCACGTATTCATCTGCGCTATCCTGCGATTCCTACTCTGACTATCACGTGGCACTGGTAGCAATCCCGAGATTACTACTTTTGAGGTCCTACTGGACAATTTGATAAGGATCTGAATTTTCCAATGTGTGATATTTTGAGAAGTTTGGTAAAGAGACATACGAGCCGAGAAATTATCACGGGCGATAATAGCCGAACAATGCTGATGCTATATTAATGGAACAGTAAACACATAGAAAATAAACGGTAATGGGTTAAAATAGCAGACAAAGTAATATCATATGAATGCCTTGAGCACTTGTCCAGTAATATCGTCCACAGTCTTTTTAGGCTATAATTTCAGTATACAGATGCAATCTGAAGAAGCAGCAGCTTGTATCCATTTCCTCATTTCCTCTCACTATGCACATTATTATTCTGATGCCAAAAAGGGATGCTTTTTGCATACAGTGTTTTTTTTAACATGCCCAGATAAAATGGCTCAAAACCTTAAAGGAAACCAAGAAAATAAATGTTGATCTTACAGACAACCAGTTTACAATTGCATTTCTTTTAATAGCTTTGCAATTTGTTATTTTCATTTACATGTCTATGAAAATTAGTGGCATGACTTCATGTGCAGCGTCCTTCAAATCATCTTAAGTCAAAATGAACAGCTCTCTTAATGCCTCAGTGAGTTTATCCCACTGTTCTCAGCTAAGTCAGTGGTAGGGGTCCTACACTTGGCCTCAGTGCCCAGCGACTCTTGCTGGAAGTGAAACGTGTGTACGTCGAGTGAAAAAGGATCAGGTTTGGCTCTGATACCTCTTGCAGTCGAATAGTCAGCTGGCACTCACTATCCAGGCTCATGTGTGAATGATTGGAGTGCCTGTGGAACCGGACCCTGACAACATCTTCAGGAGAGGTGAGAAAGGCAAAATTCTATTGGGCATCTAGTTCAGATTTGTTTCTGATGAGCTGTCACCTCTAGATGTTTTCTCGAACTGGTACAGTGAAGCAACAACAACTTACATTTATACTGCACTTCTTATGTATAAGAATGTCCCAGGATGCTTTATAAGGAGAAAGGTGGATGCTGAGCAGGAAGTAAAAGGAGTCTTGTAGGGAGGATGAAGACACGACATTGATATGGAGTGGTGGGGTCAGAAGACAATCAGTAATCCGGACTCAGAGAAGGCAATAAAAGGATTTGAAAACAAGGCTGAGGCTCACAAAAACAATTTGCTGGACTCAAAAGTCTGTTTGAGGCTGGCGGGTGTTGGGGTGAGGGGGTGCAGGGAGGCAGTGCAATGGGTTTGTGGGGGTTAATGCTGAAGAGGACTCAGGCCACAAGGGGAAAGGGGTCAACCCGGCAGAGATGGCAAGATATACCCATTACATCGCCCAAGCAGTGATTCCTCTCCCGTGAACAGGGGATTTTTGGATTCCGCCCACTTCGCTATAAAAAACCCTGGACATCAAGGCCTAAATGAGTACGGTAACACTAGCTGGTCAAGCAGGTGGAAGCTTACCAATGTTCTGTGCTGTACAGTTTCATGGTTTCAGCTGGGCATTCCAAAGCTTTGGCTTTTTCCAATCTAAGCCTAAGTTCTCTGAGTTTAGCTAGGTGTGGTGTCTCTACAAACAAAAACTCTGCATTTGTGGATTTTTCCATTGTAGACTCTTAAGCATGGTGTTGGACTTCTGTGTGTGTCTGGCACCTGGCTTAGCAAAATAACATTCACGTTTGAACATGAGCATTGAGTACACATGGACTGTTCAGGTAACCTCAATCCGATCCACCACTGATGTCCACCCATGTGCCCTTTCCAACAGGAGGTTACTCGATAGAATAAAAGCAGCCTGGGATACTTGATTTTGATTTATTTTCTCCTTGGGTATCTGAGGCCAATTGTAATGCCCAATTGTCAATTCGGATGCAATCAGGGAATTCAACACAGAATGGGGGGCAATCCTGGAGGCCTCCCTGGTCTCTGTAATGTATTTGCTTCATGGGTTCATAACGAGGTGATTTATGTATAGGAGCAGAGAGGTCTTACTGCAGTTGTACAGGGCCTTGGTGAGGCCTCACCTGGAATATTGTGTTCAGTTTTGGTCTCCTAATCTGAGGATGGATGTTCTTGCTATTGAGGGAGTGCAGCGAAGGTTCACCAGACTGATTTCCGGGATGGCTGGACTGACGTATGAGGAGAGGCTGGATCGACTGGAGTTTAGAAGAATGAGAGGGGATTTCATAGAAACTTATAAAATTCTGACGGGACGGGATAGGTTAGATGCAGGAAGAATGTTTCCGATGTTGGAGAAGTCCAGAACCAGGGATCACAGTCGAAGGATAAGAGGTAAGCCATTTAGGACTGAGATGAGGAGAAACTTCTTCACTCAGAGAGTTGTTAACCTCTGGAATTCTCTACCGCAGAGAGTTGTTGATGCCAGTTCATTGGATATATTCAAGAGGGAGTTAGATATGGCCCTGACGGCTAAAGAGATCAAGGGCTATGGAGAAAAAGCAGGAAAGGGGTACTGAGGTGAATGATCAGCCATGATATTGAATGGTGGTGCAGGCTCGAAGAGCTGAATGGCCTACTCCTGCACATATTTTCTGTTTCTATGTTTCTATGTTTGCTTAAGAATTCATAGCAACACATTACTATGAAGAACTAGTGGGTTTATTAACAAAGATTTGACAATCACATTACACATTACCAGTTCATCCACTAGGCTCACAACTGTATATCTCATCGTGGATGACCTCGACCCAACTGTCTGGGGTTTTATTGGATCTTGTGAATGTCATGTGACTGGCAAAGCCACTCACAATGCAACAGCTCTACAACTCTTACAACTATTTTTGTAGAAAAACAGAAAATCAAGTGTCCCCTAATTAAAGGGGGGTGAACACACCAAACACTTTCAAACAGGTGCCCCCTTGTTTTTTTTTGAGGGCATTAAAAACACAAATTATACAAGTGCCGCCTGGCTAAAAGGGGGGTGGGGAAACACTAAAAACCGGCACAATAAACAAATTAAACTTTTGTCAAAACATCAAGTTAAAATTTGGTTGCCGGGGGTGATGATGCACTCCAGTCCCTCCGGCGCCCACCTCTCGCGGAAGGCCGCGAGCGTACCGGTGGACACCGCGTGCTCTACAACTCTTACAACTCTTTTGTTGCAAAAACAAAAATAAACATTAAATCAAGTGCCCCCTGATTAAAAGGGGGGGGGGGGGCACTCCAAACAGTTTTCAAGTGCCCTTTTTTGTTTTTTTTTGTTTTTTTGGGGGGGGAGGTTTTGTGGGGGTTTTTTGTGGGGGTTTTTTGGGCACTAAAACCACAAATTATACAAGTGCCCCCTGGTTAAAAGGGAGGGGACACTAAAACCCCGCACAATAAAACAAATTAAACTTTAAAACATATAAAATCAAATAAAGATTTGGTTGCCGGGGTTGATGATACACTCCAATCCCTCTGGCGCCCACCTCTCGCGGAAGGCCACGAGCGTACCGGTGGACACCGCGTGCTCTACAACTCTTACAAACCTGGGAGCATACTCACAAGTGCATACATTACAGTCTCAATGGCTCAGTATCACACTACACAGTGGATTTACCCTGAGTTACTGGGGCCTACGCCTTTGGCACGGATACAACCCGGTAGAACACCAATTCGCCCATGTTGGTAGCTGCAAACCCCCTTCTGCCAGGATGCTTCAACAGTGCCCACCCAGAACCACTGGCTGGAATGTCAGAAGCATAAGAACATAAGAAATCGGAGCAGGAGTAGGCCATTTGGCCCCTCGAGCCTGCTCCGCCATTCAATAAGATCATGGCTGATCTGATCATGGACTCTGCTCCACTTCCCTGCCCGCTCCCCATAACCCTTTACTCCCTTATCGCTCAAAAATCTGTCCATCTCCGTCTTGAATACACAGCCTCCACAGCTCTTTGGGGCAGAGAATTCTATAGATTTACAATCCTCAGAGAAGAAATTCCTCCTCATCTCAGTTTTAAATGGGCGGCCCCTTATTCTGAGCCTATGTCCCCTAGTTTTAGTTTCCCCTATCAGTGGAAATATCCTCTCTGCATCCACCTTGCCGAGCCCCCTCATTATCTTATATGTTTCAACAAGATCACCTCTCATTCTTCTGAATTCTAATGTGTATAGGCCCAATCTACTCAACCTATCTCCATAAGTCAATCCACTCATCTCCGGAATCAACCTAGTGAATCTTCTCTGAACAGCCTCCAATGCAAGTATATCCTTCCTTAAATACGGAGACCAAAACTGCACACAGTACTCTAGGTGTGGCCTCACCAACACCCTGTACAGCTGTAGCAGGACTTCTCTGCTTTTATGCTTTATCCCCTTTGCAATAAAGGGCCAACATAAGAACATAAGAACATAAGAGTTAGGAACAGGAGTAGGCCATCTAGCCCCTCGAGCCTGCTCTGCCATTCAACAAGATCATGGCTGATCTGGCCGTGGACTCAGCTCCACTTACCCGCCCGCTCCCCGTAACCCTTAATTCCCTTATTGGTTAAAAATCTATCTATCTGTGATTTGAATACATTCAATGAGCTAGCCTCAACTGCTTCCTTGGGCAGAGAATTCCACAGATTCACAACCCTCTGGGAGAAGAAATTCCTTCTCAACTCGGTTTTAAATTGGCTCCCCCGTATTTTGAGGCTGTGCCCCCTAGTTCTAGTCTCCCCGACCAGTGGAAACAATCTCTCTGCCTCTATCTTGTCTATCCCTTTCATAATTTTAAGTGTTTCTATAAGATCACCCCTCATCCTTCTGAACTCCAATGAGTAAAGACCCAGTCTACTCAATCTATCATCATAAGGTAACCCTCGCATCTCCGGAATCAGCCTCGTGAATCGTCTCTGTACCCCCTCCAAAGCTAGTATATCCTTCCTTAAGTAAGGTGACCAAAACTACACGCAATACTCCAGGTGCGGCCTCACCAATACCCTGTACAGTTGCAGCAGGACCTCCCTGCTTTTGTACTCCATCCCTCTCGCAATGAAGGCCAACATTCCATTCGCCTTCCTGATTACCTGCTGCACCTGCAAACTAACTTTTTGGGATTCATGCACAAGGATCCCCAGGTCCCTCTGCACCGCAGCATGTTGTAATTTCTCCCCATTCAAATAATATTCCCTTTTACTGTTTTTTTTTCCAAGGTGGATGACCTCACATTTTCCGACATTGTATTCCATCTGCCAAACCTTAGCCCATTCGCTTAACCTATCTAAATCTCTTTGCAGCCTCTCTGTGTCCTCTACACAACCCGCTTTCCCACTAATCTTTGTGTTGTCTACAAATTTTGTTACACTACACTCTGTCCCCTCTTCCAGGTTATCTGTGTATATTGTAAACAGTTGTGGTCCCAGCACCGATCCCTGTGGCACACCACTAACCACCGATTGCCAACCCGAAAAGGACCCATTTATCCCGACTCTCTGTTTAGCCAGCCAATTCTCGATCCATGCTAATATATTTCCTCTGACTCCGCGTACCTTTTTCTTCTGCAGTAACCTTTTGTGTGCACCTTATAGAAAGCCTTTTGGAAATCTAAATACACCACATCCATCGGTACACCTCTATCCACCATGCTTGTTATATCCTCAAATAATTCCAGTAAATTAATTAAACATGATTTCCCCTTCATGAATCCATGTTGCGTCTGCTTTATTGCACCATTCCTATCTAGATGTCCCGCTATTTCTTCCTTAATGATAGCTTCAAGCATTTTCCCCACTACAGATGTTAAACTAACCGGCCTACAGTTACCTGCCTTTAGTCTGCCCCCTTTTTTAAACAGAGGCATTACACTAGCTGCTTTCCAATCCGCTGGTACCTCCCCAGAGTCCAGAGAATTTTGGTAGATTATAACGAATGCATCTGCTATAACTTCCGCCATCTCTTTTAATACCCTGGGATGCATTTCATCAGGACCAGGGGACTTGTCTACCTTGAGTCCCATTAGCCTGTCCAGCACTACCTCCCTAGTGATAGTGATTGTCTCAAGGTCCTCCCTTCCCACATTCCCGTGACCAGCAATTTTTGGCATGGTTTTTGTGTCTTCCACTGTGAAGACCGAAGCAAAATAATTGTTTAAGGTCTCAGCCATTTCCACATTTCCCATTATTAAATCCCCCTTCTCATCTTCTAAGGGACCAACATTTACTTTAGTCACTCTTTTCCATTTTATATATCGTTAAATGCTTTTACTATCTGATTTTATGTTTTGCGCAAGTTTACTTTCGTAATCTATCTTTCCTTTCTTTATTGCTTTCTTAGTCATTCTTTGCTTTCGTTTAAAATTTTCCCAATCTTCTAGTTTCCCACTAACCTTGGCCACCTTATACACATTGGTTTTTAATTTGATACTCTCCTTTATTTCCTTGGTTATCCACGGCTGGTTATCCCTTCTCTTACCGCCCTTCTTTTTCACTGGAATATATTTTTGTTGAGCACTATGAAAGAGCTCCTTAAAAGTCCTCCACTGTTTCTCAATTGTGCCACCATTTAGTCTGTGTTTCCAGTCTACTTTAGCCAACTCTGCCCTCATCCCTCTGTTGTCCCCTTTGTTTAAGCATAGTATGCTCGTTTGAGACACTACTTCCTCACCCTCAATCTGTATTATAAATTCAACCATACTGTGATCACTCATTCCCTTTGCCTTCCTGATTACTTGCTGTACCCGCATACTAACTTTTTGTGTTTCATGCACAAGAACCCCACAAAGTACTGCAGGACTTTGCAATTTTTTTCCATTTAAATTATAATTTGCTTTTCTATTTAGCCTGGCAAGGCCCCAAAGAAAGGTATCCTCTGGGATGAATTACTTTTCCCTAGTAAAGATTTGGAGTCTCTTAAGTTCCTCGGGGGCACTACTGCCAACTCTAAGCTGAGAGGAGCTCTGAAAGGAGAGGGAGGAGTCAATAGTGACACTGAGTGAGGGAAGAGAAGACCTCAGTTTAAACTGAGTCCACAATAGTCCCTAACTTGCTGCAAAATGTCAGGAAGCCCTCTCTTCCCACTCAATGTTTGCCACAATCTTCTGCTATACAAGTGATGGAATTTTGGGGATGCTTGCAGTGTAAATGCTACTACACTTACATAGTATAACAACATATCATAGAGCCAACTTCAAGGCTGTTTATAAGTTATCAGCTTTTTTGAAACTCTTTGTTAGCTTTAGTGGATGTTTCAGATTGGAGTAGTAGAATTGTCCAAAATCCAGGTTGGGCAGTTGAGGTCAAACAGAATGGCAAACCAAACTTAGGCCAGATTGCTCATCCCTGCCTCTGTTGGTGCTGCGTTCTTAAAACATTTTACACCAGATGTTTGGTCTCACCAAATGATTGTTAAAAGTTTATTATAAGTCAGTCAAATTTCCAAAGTCATCCAAGCTGAGACTGGAGTGGCTCTGGGTGCCTCCAAGGTGAACGATGCCACTTGCGTGCAGTGCTGTCTGAAGTGAATCTGCTCACGAGCGGCAGTCAAAACGTCCTGAATAAGTCAGCAAAGGAAACAGTTGCTTTTGGTAAGAAAACACAGGTGGGTTACCGTGGCAGTGTACAGAAGCTGTCACACAGGGAGCACCTGCTTCCCAAAATCCGATATACAATAGTGTTCTTTGGTTCCCTCTTTACAGCCTGACTCTTCACTCCAGACACTATTCCCCAGGTACATAACCTGTTCCCAAGTTTTTAACAATATGGTTCCTCATTTAACTGCAACAAAAAATATGTAACAGTGGCGGGGTTAACTTTGCTGCTGATTCGCCTCGCAGGGAATGTGTCAGAGAACTGTTACCAGCACACTAACTTTCATATCACAATGGCAACCACAGCTTTTCTAAAGCTGCTTACAGTTGTCGGAAAGTAATGAATGTTATTTCTGTAAAGCAGTGCTGGCACCACTGCCATTCTCACAAAGACTACTGTAACTGTACTTTGGCAGATCTGGACTGTTCCAAGTGACAGGATTTCCTCATTTGTTTTATTTCTCAAACTCTTTTTCCTGTGCCTGAACTGGATATCCTCTTGGACATCTGAGCTGCTTTCAAAATATTTTGGCCTTCTGTTTGCCTCATTCCTTTCTCCAACTTGCTTTCATTTTCAGCTGAATTGTGTTGGGAAACAGTTGATTCCCATTTCACAGGCACGTACCATTGTTGTTTCTTGAGAAAGGTCTGGTCCTCATGTGAATTTTGACTGGAAGCACTGCGGTTGCATGTCTGTTTTCATCCTGCCTACAGTCATGCAATTCACCCTTAGGCAATACTGCCTATTACGACATAGAATTAGATACAATGTACAGCACAGAAACAGGCCATTTGGCCCAACTGGTCTACCCCAGCGTTTATGCTCAACACGAGCCTCTTCCCATCCGTCTTCATCTCACCATATCAGCATAGCCTGCTCTGCCTTTCTCCCTCGTGTGCTTATCTAGTTACATTACTGTGTGAACAATTGTTCTGGTAATCCGCAACATCATTCAAAATGTTATTTTTGCTCAGTGCATTACATTGATATATCTGCTCTCCTCTAATTCAGCCCTGTTAGAAACATAGAAATCTACAGCGCAGCAGGAGGCCTTTTCAGCCCATCGTGTCCGCGCCGGATGACAAAGAGCTACATGGCCTTCGGTCAGCAGCACTGAAGGTTACATATAAATCTATGAACAATGAACAATGGCGGAAAGGTAAAGAGCATCCGGCCCAACCAGTCCGCCCCACACAACTGCAACACCCCTTACACTGCAACATTCTACAACTCCACCTTGCCTTGCCTCCACGGAGCCTTGACCATCATTTTTCAGTCCTCTTTGGATATGGGCATGGTGCCAGAGGATTGGAGGACTGCTAATGCAGTACCCTTGTTTAAGAATGGAGAAATGGATAGGCCGAATAATTACAGGCCTGTCAGCCTAACCTCAGTGGTGGGAAAATTATTGGAAAAAATCCTGAAAGACAGGATAAATTGGCATTTGGAAAGGCAAGGATTAATTAGGGACAGTCAGCATGGATTTGTTAAGGGAAGATCGGGTTTGACTAACCTGATTGAATTTTTTGAGGAGGTAACCAAGAGGGTCAATGAGGCTAGTGCGTACGATGTAGTATATATGGACTTTAGCAAGGCTTTTGATAAGGTCCTGCTTGGTAGACTGGTCATGAAGGTTAAAGCCCATGGGATACAGGGCAAAGTGGCAAGTTAGATCCAAAATTGGCTTGGAGGTAGGAAGCAAAGGGTAATGATTAATGGATGCTTTTGTGACTGGAAGGATGTTTCCAGTGGGGTTCCACAGGGCTCAGTACTGGGTCCCTTGCTTTTTGTGGTATATATCAACGATTTAGATTTGAATATAGGGAGTATGATTAAGAAGTTTGCAGATGACACTAAAATTGGCTGTGTGGTTGATAATGAAGAGGAAAGACATGGGCTGCAGGAGAATATCAATCTACTGGTCAGGTGGGCAGAACAGTGGCAAATGGAATTTAATTCAGTGAAGTGTGAGGTGATGCACTTTGGGAGGGCTAATAAGAAAAGGGTACATACATTAAGCAGCAGGCCACTTAATAGTGTAGATGAACAAAGGGACCTTGGAGTGCTTGTCCACAGATCCCTGAAAGTCGCAGGTCAGGTGGATAAGGTGGTTAAGAATGCAAACGGAATGCTTGCCTTTATTGGCCAAGGCACAGAATATAACAGTGGAAAATTATGCTTAAATTGTATAATACTTTGGTTAGGCCACAGCTGGAGTACTGCGTGCAGTTCTGGTCGCCGTATTATAGGAAGGACGTGATTGCACTAGAGAGGGTGCAGAGGAGATTTACAAGGATGCTGCCTGGAATGGAGAATCTTAGGTATGAGGACAGATTGGATAGGCTGGGTTTGTTCTCATTGGAACAGAGGAGGTTGAGAGGAGACCTCATCGAGGTGTACAAAATATTGAGGGGCCTGGACATAGTGGATATTAAGGGTCTATTTCCATTGGTGGAGGGGTCTATTACGAGGGGGCATAGTTTTAAGGTGGTTGGTGGAAGGTTTAGAAACATAGAAAATAGGTGCAGGAGCAGGCCATTCGACCCTTTGAGCCTGCATCGCCATTCAATATGATCATGATTGATCATGCAACTTCAGTACCCCACTCCTGCCTTCTCTCCATACCCCCTGATCCCATTAGCCATAAGGGCCACATCTAACTCCTTCTTGAATATATCCAATGAACTGGACTCAACAACTTTCTGTGGTAGAGAATTCCACAGGTTCCCCACCCTCTGGGTGAAAAAATTTCTCCTCATTTCGGTTACCCCTTATCCTTAGACTGTGACCCCTGGTTCTGCACTTCCCCAACTTCGGGATCATTCTTCCTGCATCGAACCTGTCCAGTCCCGTCATAATTTTATATGTTTCTGTGAGATCCCCTCTCATTCTTCTAAATTCCAATGAGTATAAGCCTAGCCAATCCAGTCTCTCCTCACATGTCAGTCCTGCCATCCCGGGAATCAGTCTGGTGAACCTTCGCTGCACTCCCTCAATAGCAAGCACGTCCTTCCTCAGATTAGGAGACCAAAACTGCACACAATACTCAAGGTGTGGTCTCACCAAGGCCCTGTACAACTGCAGTAACACCTCCCCGCTCCTATACTCAAATCCTCTTTGAAGGCCAGCATGCCACTTGCTTTCTTTACTGCCTGCTGTACCTGCATGCCTACCTTCAGTGACTGATATACCATGACACCCAGGTCTCGTTGCACCTCCCCTTTTACTAATCTGTCACCATTCAGATAATATTCTGCTTTCCTGTTTTTGCCACCAAAGTGGATAACCTCACATTTATCCACATTATACTGCTTCTGCCATGCATTTGCCCATTCACCGAACCTGTCCAAGTCACCCTGCAGCCTCTTAGCATCCTCCTCACAGCTCACACCACCACCCAGCTTAGTGTCATCTGCAAACATGGAGATATTATGTTCAATTCCTTCGTCTAAAGCATTAATGTATATTGTAAATAGCTGGGGTCCCAGAACTGAACCTTGCGGCACCCCACTAGTCACTGCCTGTCATTCTGAAAAGGACCCGTTTATTCCGACTCTCTGCTTCCTATCTGCCAACCAGTTCTCTATACACGTCAATACATTACCCCCAATACCATGTGCCTTAATTTTGCACACTAATCTCTTGTGTGGGACCTTGTCAAAAGCCTTTTGAAAGTCCAAATACATCACATTCCACTGGTTCTCCCTTGTCCACTCTACTAGTTACATCCTCAAAAAATTCCAGAAGATTTGTCAAGCATGATTTCCCTTTCATAAATCCATGCTGACTTGGATTGATCCTGTCACTGCTTTCCAAATGCGCTGTTATTTCATCTTTAATAATTGATTCCAACATTTACCCCACTACTGATGTCAGGCTAACCGGTCTATAATTACCTGCTTTCTTTCTCCCTCCTTTTTTAAAAAGTGGGGTTACATTAGCTACCCTCCAATCCATAGGTACTGATCCAGAGTCCATAGTGTTGTGTATGGAGAAAGAGTCAGACTGAACACTGTGAGCTCAAAGTAAAGTGTGACCTTAGTCTTTTATTGCAGGTCTCCAGAGTGTCTCTCCAACCTGTGAAGCCTTCTTAAATACCTGTGCTCCCAATGGATTGTGGAATCCCTTGGGAGTCCGGGGAATGAGCCCTCTGGTGGCTGTACAGAGTAAATACAAGTCTACATATATAACAATATTCCCCCGCAAAGTCAATAGTATAACTATTTACAATGTGTGTCGATCTGGGGCCATTCTTGCCCTGGTTGATTGTCTTGGTATGAAAGCTGGTGTTGTTGAATCATTTGTTGGGCCCTCGCTGGGCTGCTGTCCAGCTGGCCTTGCTGGGCTGCATGGTTTGTTGAGCCCTGCAGGGCTGTTGTGGATGATGGGTTCTGCTTCGTGGTCAACCGTGGTGTCAATTGCCACTGATGTGTGTGTTGGGGGATCAAAAAAGGTAGGGTCCAAGGTGGGTTGATCAGGGTAGTTGGAGAATCTGAGTTTGATTTGGTCCAAGAGTTTCTGGTGAATGAGTCCATTTGAAAGTTTGACCTGAAACACCCTGCTCCCCTCTTTGGCCACAACAGAGTTGGGAAGCCACTTGGGACCTTGTCCTTAATTTAATACAAATACAGGATCATTGACTTCAATCTCGCGTGACACATTTGCGCTATCATGGTATGCACTTTGTTGAAGCTGTCTGCTCTCTACCTGTTCATGTAGATCAGGGTGAACTAACGAGAGCCTTGTCTTAAGTGCGCTTTTCATGAGCAATTCAGCAGGTGGGATCCCAGTGAGTGAGTGAGGTCTCGAGCGGTAGCTAATCAGGACTTGGGATAGGCGAGTCTGCAGTGAGCCTTCAGTTACCCTCTTCAAGCCTTGCTTGATGGTTTGCACTGCTCTCTCTGCCTGACCATTGGACACTGGTTTAAACGGGGCAGATGTGATATGTTTGATCCCGTTATGGGTCATGAATTCTTTGAACTCAGCACTGGTAAAACATGGCCCGTTGTCGCTCAACAGAACATCGGGTAAGCCATGTGTGGCAAACATGGCCCGCAGGCTTTCAGTGGTGGCAGCGGACGTGCTAGCCGATATTATCTCACATTCAATCCACTTGGAGTACGCGTCTATAACCACAAGGAACATTTTACCCAAGAACGTGCCTGCATAGTCGACGTGTACCCTAGACCACGGTTTGGAGGGCCAAGACCATAAACTTAGCAGCGCCTCCCTGGATACATTGCTTAAGTGCGAGCATGTATTACATCTGTGAACGCAGGACTCTAAGTTCCGCATTGATTCCGGGCCACCACATCTGGGATCTGGCTATCGCTTTCATCATTACGATGCCTGGGTGGGTACTGTGGACATCATTGATGAAGGTGTCTCTGCCCTTCTTGGGAACCACTACTCGATTGCCCCACAGAAGGCAGTTTGCCTGTATAGACATTTCATCTTTGTGTCACTCGAACGGCTTTATCTCTTCCTGCATTTCCACTGGGACACTGGACCAGCTCCCATGAAGCACACAGCCTTTGACTAGTGATAATAAGGGGTCCTGGCTTGTCCAGGTTTTGATCTGCCGGGCAGTGACGGGTGATTGCTCACTCTCAAATGCTTCCATAACCATGACAAGATCTGCGGGCTGTGCCATTTCCACCCCCGTGGTGGGCAATGGCAGCCTACTGAGAGCATCGGCGCAGTTTTCTGTGCCTGGCCTGTGGCAGATGGCGTAGTTGTTTGCGGACAACGTGAGTGCCCATCACTGGATGCAGGCCGATATGTTGGTATTTATCCCTTTACTCTTGGAAAACAGGGATATAAGTGGCTTATGGTCAGTTTCCAATTTGAATTTTAGCCCAAACAGGTATTGATGCATTTTCTTTACCCCATAGACACATGCTAACGCTTCTTTTGCAATCATGCTGTAGGCTCTCTCGGCCTTAAACAGATTCCTGGATGCATAAGCAACCGGTTGCAGTTTCCCGAAATCATTAGCTTGTTGCAATACACACCCGAAGCCATATGACGATGCATCACATGCTAGTACCAAACGCTTACATGGATCATTTAACACAAAGCAATTTGTTTGAGCATAACAATTTTCTCGCTTTTTCAAAGGCATTTCCTTGGCTTTTGCCCCAAACCCATTTGCCCCCTTTTTAGTAGTAAGACATGTCGTGGTTCTAGCAGGATGCTGAGACCCGGTAAGAAGTTACCAAAGTAGTTCAAGAGTCCCAGAAACGACCGCAGCTCCATCACATTCTGTGGCCTCGGTGCATTCTCGATTGCCTCCGTCTTCGCGTTGGTGGGCCTGATGCCGTCCGCTGCAATCCTCCTTCCCAGGAACTCTACTTCAGGCACTAGGAAAACGCACTTCGAGCATTTTAACCTGTGCCCCACTAAGTCGACTGAGAACCTCCTCCAGGTTCTGCAGATGCTCGACTGTGTTCCGACCTGTAACCAAGATGTCGTCCTGGAAGACCACGGTGTGTGGGACCAACTTCAGTAAGCTTTACATGTTTCTCTGGAATATCGCCGCCGCTGATCGGATTCCAAACGGGCATCTGTTATAAACAAAAAGACCTTTGTGCGTGTTGATGCAGGTGAGGGCCTTCGATGATTCCTCCAGTTCCTGTATCATGTAGGCTGAAGTCAGATCCAGCTTCGTGAACGTCTTTCCTCTCGCCAGCTTTGCAAAGAGGTCGTCGGCTTTTGGTAATGGGTATTGGTCCTGCAGGGAGAAACGATTAATAGTTACTTTGTAATCGTCACAGATTCTGACGGTGCCGTCTCCCTTGAGGACTGGCACTCGCTGAACTCGATCGGTGAAATGATGCCCTCTCGTTGCAGCCAGTCTACCTCGATCTCTACCCTTTCTCTCATCATGAATGGTACTGCTCTCGCCTTGTGATGGATGGGTCATGCCCCTGGAGTTAGGTGGATCTGCAATTTTGCTCCTTGAAATTTCCCGATGCCTGGTTTGAACAGCGAAGGAAATTCGTTTAAGACCTGGGCACACAAAGTGTCGTCAGCGGGCGATAGCGCTCGGACGTCGTCCCAGTTCCAGCGTATCTTTCCCAGCCAGCTCCTGCCGAGCAGCGTGGGATCATCGCCCGGTGTCAGCCAGAGTGGTAGCTTGTGCACTGCTCCGTCGTAGGAGACCTTTACTGTAGCACTGCCGATTACAGGGATCAGTTCTTTAGTGTAAGTTCTTAGTCTCGTGCGCAATGGAGTTAAGATTGACCTTGAGGCCTTGTTGCACCACAACCTTTCGAAAGTCTTTTTGCTCATGATGGACTGGCTCGCGCCAGTATCCAGCTCCATTGACACCAGGAGTCCATTTAGTTCAAGATTCAGCATTATCGGGGGACAACTCGTGGTGAATGTGTGCACCCCATGTACCTCGGCTTCCTCGGTCTGAGGCTCTGGTTCGTAGTGATCCTCCGTAGAGCTGTCCTCCTCTGCAACGTGGTGGTTTGCAGGTTTACAGGCTTAGCAGCTCACCCGCAAACTCTTTGGAGGTGTCCCATTGTTCCACAGCCCTTGCAAACGTATCCTTTGAATCGGCATGAATGGAAACGATGATCACCCCCGCAGCGCCAACAACGTGTTAATGGCCTTGCATTCATCACCCTTGATGGTGGACTCGGAGACGTCTGCGGACGTGTAGCTGCAGGTATGTGTGACCTGCGCTGTACGTTATGATTCGAAAACAACATCACTTTGTTCACAGTACTTGTAGCAACACTTGTGTGCTGAGAGATTT
The DNA here is from genome assembly GCF_044704955.1 of Pristiophorus japonicus. Lineage (NCBI taxonomy): Eukaryota > Metazoa > Chordata > Chondrichthyes > Pristiophoridae > Pristiophorus > Pristiophorus japonicus. The sequence continues at coordinate 188,565,664 of NC_091983.1, forward strand.
GCTTAGTATTGTCTGGTGGCAATGAACGCCTGGGCTATCGCTATGGCCTTACTCAAGGTTGGGGTCTCTACAGTCAAAAGTTTGCGAAGTATGGTTTTGTGGGCAATGCCAAGTACAAAAAAGTCTCTGAGCATGTGCTCCAAATATCCTTCAAATTCGCAATGTCCTGCAAGGCGTCTCAGCTCGGCGACATAACTCGCCACTTCCTGGCCTTCAGACCTTTTGTAGGTGTAGAACCGGTACCTCGCCATCAGAACGCTTTCCTTCGGATTCAAATGCTCTCGGACCAGTGTGCACAAATCGTCGTACGATTTCTGCGTGGGTTTCGCTGGAGTGAGCAGATTCTTTATGAGGCCATACGTTGGTGCCCCACAGACGGTGAGGAGGATCGCTTTACATTTGGCAGTGCTCTCTTCCCCATCTAGCTCGTTGGCCACGAAGTATTGGTCGAGTCGCTCCACAAAAGTTTCCCAATCATCTCCCTCCGAAAATTTCTCCAGGATGCCCACTGTTCTCTGCATCTTTGGGTTTGCTACCTGTATCTTGTCGCCAGTTGTTCTGTATAGAGAAAGAGTCAGACTGAACACTGTGAGCTCAGAGTAAAGTTTGACCTTAGTTTTTATTGCAGGTCTCCAGAGTGCCTCTCCAACCTGTGAAGCCTTCTTAAATATCTGTGCTCTCAAGGGATTATGGGATCCCTTGGGACTCCGCGGCATGAGCCCTCTGGTGGCTGTACAGAGTAAATACAAGTCCACATATATAACACATGGTATTTTGGAAAATAACCACCAATGCATCTACTATCTCTAGGGCCACTTCCTTAAATACTCTGGGATGCAGACTATCATGCCCTGTGGATTTATCGGCCTTCAGTCTCATCAGTTTCCCTAACATAATTTCCTGACTAATAAGGATTTCCGTCAGTTCCTTGTTCCCACTAGACCCTCGGTCCCCTAATATTTTGGGGAGGTTATTCATGTCTTTCTGAGGTAAGACAAAAACAAAGTATCTGTTTAAAGTGGATTTGACGGGGGGGGCTAGAGGGTTGTGGGGATCTGGAACTCACTGTCTGGAAGAGTTGTGAATGCTGAAACCCTCACCACTTTTAAGAGATGGTTGGATGGGCACTTGAAGTGCAGTAACCTGCAGGGTTACGGACCTAGGGCTGGTAATTGGAATTAGACTGGATGACCTTTTATTGGTCGGCGCAGATATAATGGTAAATACTGCAGGGAATAGAATACGGCCAGGGTGATCTCCTGGAATAGTTTCGATCACCTGAATGGGGTCGGAGAGGACTTTTCCCAGATTTGTTTTGTCCCTAAATTGGCCTGGGTTTTTTATCCAGTTTTTGCCTCTCCCAGGAGATCACCTGGCTTCGGTTGGGGTGGAGTGTGGATGTTTTTAGTATAAGGGGTGTTGTATAAGGGGCGGACTGGTTGGGCTGGGTGCTCTTTGCCTTTCATTGTCATTTTTCATGGGCTTGTATGTAACCTTCAGGGCTGCTGACCAAGGGCCATGCGTTCTTTGTTGGCCGCCGCAGACACGATGGGCCGAAATGGCCTCCTTCTGCGCTATAAATTTCTATGTTTCTATGTTTCATTTCTACGGGCGACAGAGGAGAAGAGGCTCAGCCAAAGTAAGTTTGATATTATTTCTGTGTGGCCAGGTGGAACAGTAGTGCTCCTCTGGGCTCCACAAATATAGTCCGGGGCACAAGCATGGGCATTGCACCAGGAATACATCATGATCAGAGTCAATTTTCGGTCAGGCGCTAATCGCTGTGCTCCCATTTGGTAAACTCTTACTCTCCCATTAACGCCCCCTCTGGCCGCTAACTGAGACGTTAGGCAATCGAAAATCCAGTCCAAAGTGAGTGATCAATACAATTAAGTCAAATTACAATACTTGTTCTGTGCATTACTCATTGTGACTATATAGAAACACATATAGGTAAATGAATCTTTTTGGAAAAAGGAACTGAGCGACTTTGCACTCCCTGGAGTGTAACATCTGTCTGTTGGTCACGCTATCATTCTCTATCTACAGACAAAAACTGACGGGATGACTCCAGAATGTCTGTGCAGTAAAACCACATGAAATTAGCGTTGCTTGGCACCAGCTGCATTAAAGTTGAATCATGCTTGATGTCATTCACAAGAACAGGAAATGGAGCCTTGAACATCCCTGTATGTTGGTGCACTATACCAGCCCTCTGCACCTGTGTCCTGTGGGTGTGGAGGTGGTAGAAATGACTGCCATTGTCAGAACAGACTCAGTCAGACTTTTCTCTTGTCTGGCCATCTATCTGCCATTGATTGTCTGTATTGGCCTGCTCTGTACCTCCCCTTGTTTCCATCTTTCAGGCTTTTCTTCCTCCACGCCCTTCACAAGGCTCACCTCTGTCAGAAAACACACTAAAACCTAGCTACGGACAGGCAATGAGGAAAGGCTTGCAGTTACATTTAACATACTGGAACTGAAGATCCGTGGCCTTTCTGTTATTGGGCTGGAACCCAAATATGACAAGTCCTGGCCTTACATTGGGGAATCCGCAGGCCTCGGAAGATGTGGGGGCTCTGCCTGCTCTTTCTAAGACTAAGAGGGGTAAAGCTAAAGACGGGGGTATGGGGGGCGGGTGGCGAGGCTGGAGTGACGTAGCGAGGCGGACTCCTACTACCGAGAATTTCCAAGTCCTTTTCTCTCAGAGGGAACAGCCATGATTTCACTGAATGGCAGAGCAGGCTCGAGGGGTCAAATGGCCTACTCCTGTTCCTATTTCTCATGAAGTGCTGTAGGATTGGTGGTGGAATGCCTGGTGAGATCAGGTGTATCTGGCTGCCAGATGGTATTAGTGGGCCCCAGCTGGCGATCCAGGCAAGGATTGTGACACCTCTCTCACCATCCTGCCCGACACTGTCGCACTGCAATTTGGTGGGCTGACACGAGAGATGAACCTCTAATGGTACAGACGGCATTTGCATATAAATCACCCTGCCCCTGCACAGTCTGCTGAAGTCATTGGTAGGAGGTCTTGGGTGGCTGCGTCTCAGCACTTACGCCAGGATAGATCCTCCCCTCCCAGCAGATTTTCAAACCCAATGTTTTAGCATCCACCTTCAGGAATCCAGGGCAGAAACCTGGGCAAACGTTTCAAAGGGGGATAGCGAGGAGGACAACTGTGGGAGAAGGTTCAGTTGGTGAGATTTCACAAAGAAATAAAAAGCATGCTGGAAATCTGAAATAAAAATAGAAAATGCTGGTAATACACAACATCCAAGTCAGCATCTGAAAGAGAAAAGGCATGTTAATGTTTTGAGTGGAACCATTCAACAGAACATAAAGGTAGATTTTTATGAATTTGCACTCCCAAGTGGAATTTACTAGCGCAAATGAGTAAAACCTACCCTATAGATCTGATGGTCTGATGAAGAGACCAATCGAAATTTTAACATGTTGTTGTCTTACAGATGCTGACAGGTCCCAGGAAAAGTCCCTGAACCCCAGCAGTGGTTGCCACTATCAGAGCCAGAACACTAAGGATCAAATGGCATTAAAAAAAAGGTCTATATCAGCGGTCCTTACATCAAACTCACTGAGCCATCATAGACTGACCAATTCAGTGCCCGTTACTGAAGAGGATTCTATTTACTGCATCATCCCGAGACCTTAACTTCAGACATCTTGGAGATTCTCTCTTTGGAAACGTGGTTATGCATATAAGGTTTTAGGCGGGTCTTCATCTCTCCCAAATCACTTGGTTTACCAAACTCCAAATATTTTTCCAGTCATCATCATCATCATCATCATCATCATAGTCAGTCCCTCGGAATCGAGGAAGACTTGCTTCCAATTTTAACAAGTCCTTAGGTGGATGAACAGTCCATTACGAGAACCACAGTCACTGTCACAGGTAGGGCAGATAGTCGCTGAGGGAAGGGGTGGGTGGGACTGGTTTGCCGCATGCTCTTTCCACTGCCTGCGCTTGATTTCTGCACTCTCCCGGCGACAAGATTTAGCACTCTTCTGGATGCGCTTCCTCCACTTAGGGTCTCCTAGGTGTCAGTGGGGATGTTGCACTTTATCAGGGAGGCTTTGAGGGTGTTCTTGTAACGATTCCGCTGCCCACCTATGGCTCGCTTGCCGTGAAGGAGTTCCGAGTAGAGCGCTTACTTTGAGAGTCTCGTGTCTGGCATGCCCAGCAGAGCTAATCAATTATCAGTGCTTTGATGCTGGGGATGTTGGCCTGGTCGAGGACGCTAATGTTGGTGTGTCTGTCCTCCCAGGGGATTTGTAAGATCTTGCGGAGACATCGTTGGTGGTATTTCTCCAATGACTTGAGGTGTCTACTGTACATGGTCCACGTCTCTGAGCCATACAGGAGGGCGGGTATTACTACAGCCCTGTAGACCATGAGCTTGGTGGCAGTTTTGAGGGCCTGGTCTTCAAACACTCTTTTCCTCAGGCGGCCGAAAGCTGCACTCGTGCACTGGAGGCGGTGTTGGATCTCGTCGTCAATGCCTGCTCTTGTTGATAGGAGGCTTCCGAGATATGGGAAGTGGTCCACGTTGTCCATGGCCGCGCCATGGATCTTGATGACTGGGGGACAGTGCTGTGCGGCAAGGATAGGCTGGTGGAGGACCTTTGTCTTGCTGATATTTAGCGTAAGGCCCATGCTTTCGTATGCCTCAGTAAATACGTCGACTAAGGCCTGGAGTTCAGCCTCTGTATGTGCGCAGACGCAGGCCGTCGTCCGTGTACTGTAGCTCGATGACAGAGGTTGGGGTGGACTTAGATCTGGTCTGGAGATGGCATAGGTTGTACAGCTTCCCACTGGTTCTGTAGTTTAATTCTACTACAGCTTGTCGACTATGATGTGGAGCATTGCAGCGAGGAAGATTGAGAAGAGGGTTGGGGCGATGATGCAGCCCTGTTTGACCACGGTCCGGACATGGATTGGGTCTGTAATGGATCCATTGGTATGGATCATGGCCTGCATGTCATCGTGGAGCAGGCGGAGGGTGGTGATGAACTTTTGAGGGCATCCAAAACGGAGGAGGACGCTCCATAGACCCTCGCAGTTGACAGTGTCAAAGGCCTTTGTAAGGTCGAAGAAGGCCATGTACAAGGGCTGGCGCTGTTCCCTGCATTTTTCCTGCAGCTGTCGAGCTGCAAAAGTCATGTCTGTTGTGCCCCGGAGGGGACGAAATCCACACTGTGACTCCAGGAGGAACTCCTCGGCCACAGAGAGAAGACGGTTGAGGAGGACTCTAGCGACGACCTTCCCAGTGGCTGATAACAAGGAGATTCCTCTGTAGTTGCCGTAGTTGGACTTGTCCTTTTTTTTAAAGATGGTCACGATCATTGCATCTTTGAGATCTCCCGGCATGCTTTCCTCCCTCCAGATGAGAGAGATGAGGTCATGTATTCATGCCAGTAGTGCCTCTCTGCCATAATTCAGTGCCTCAGCAGGGATTCCATCCGCTCCCGAAGCCTTGTTGTTCTTAAGCTGCTTTATGGCTTTTTCTCCCTCGTGCAGTGTTGGGGTTTTACTGAGGTGGTGACGAGTAGCATGCTACGGGATGGAGTTGAGAACACTCGAGTCAAAGGCAGAGTCTCAGTTGAGGAGATCTTCGAAGTGTTCCTTCCAGCGCGTACTGACTGCCTCGGTGTCATTGATGAGTGTTTCCCCGTTCTTGGCCAGGAGTGGGGTGGGGCCTTGTGTGTTTGGCCCGTAGGTGGCCTTGACTGCAATGAAGAATCCTCACACATCATGGCTGTCGGCCAGCTGCTGTATCTCCTGTGCTTTCTCCATCCACCGCCTGTTCTTTAGGTCCCGGGATTTTGTTGGACCTCAGCCTTGAGCCGTCTGTAATGCTGCTTTGCTGCTCCAGAGTTGGGTTGTTGCTTAAGGCTCAGAAATGCCCTGCGCTTGCGATCTATTGGCTCTTGGATCTCCTGATCATTTTCATCAAACCAATCCTGGTGTTTCCTGGTCGAGTGACCGAGTGTCTCTTTGCAGGCACTGGTTATGGAGACCTGGAGGGCAGACCAATCGCTGTGGGCATTCTGCGTCTCGGGGTCGTCAAGGCATGCCAGGTTAGCTATGAGGAGCTGACTGTATAGGGCTCTCTTAGCTTGATCTTTAGGTGTCCCGGCATTGACTTTTTTACGGCACTGATTCTGCTGAACCCCTCCGCTTGGAGGCTATGTTGATGTCAATGAAGCATCGGATTAGGCGGTGGTCTGTCCAGCAGTCGTCAGCTCCTGTCATGGCGCAGGTGATACGCACATCTTTGCGATCCCTGGCTCAGACGATGACATAGTCGAGCAGGTGCCAGTGTTTCGAGCGAGGGTGCAGCCACGATGCCTTGTATTTGTCCCTCTGTTGGAACAAGGTGTTGGTGATGACAAGTTCATGTTCTAGACATTTTATCAGGAGTAGGGTACCACTGGAGTTGGCTTTCCCTACCCTCTCTCTGCCAATCACGCCTCCCCAGAGGGCTGTGTCCTTGCCAACCCTGTATACCAGAATACCAAAAAGGAATCTTCTGTCATTTATCAAGCACAGATAGAATCCTAGAATTTACTTAAAACTCAAAAAGGGCTAATCTCACTACGTGCTGGAATCAGCAGTAAAACTGCCCTTGATCCATGAAGTAGGGTGATTGGTCAACATGATCAGAAGTATCTCTCTTCTGCTAATCAGGCCTGCCAGTAGGAATGGCTGGATGAAAAGATTTTAGCAGATAGTACACGCAGAGTGAATTCTGTATTTACACTGTGTTGCTCAAGAGAAAATCCCGAAGGTGTGGTCCTTGAAGTTTGAAATAATTCGCAATGGCAAGAAGTGACCTAGACAGCTTTAGTTACCTCAACGTGTGACAAACGTCTACATTAAAAGGTGTCATGTGGTTTCTTTTCCTTTTACTTACTGCAGTCCACTCTGCTCTAACCCTTTATTTACTCACTGAGGCTCAGATGTGACATCGGCCGAGAAATTGTTGCAATTGTTTTGTGGGCTAAAACTGGCACAGCGAGGGCCAGTTTCAGGGACCAATATCCTGTGCCTTAAGAACACCTGAAAAACATCTGATCTGATGCTGGGCCGGGACATTTCTCAAGTGTTCAGGATGGATGATTAATTTACATATGCAAGGGGCTTAATGCCTGTTAGGGGCCTAACCTCGCTGGAAAATTCCACAGCCCTGAACCGAGCAGGCATTGGGCTTGCTTCGCTCAGGTTTTGGTGACATGGATGTGACCCAGCAAACTACTGCCACCAAAGAGGTAAGTTAAAAAAAAATACTGTTTAATCTTGATGTACAGCCAGGAGGAGCAGGAGTCCCAGTGTCTTCTACCCAGCTCCCCTCCCCCTGCGACCCCCCCCCCCCGCCATCCCCCACCCCAACACTCCCTCCCCTGCCCCAGGACTTACCTGAAGCCACTGGCAGCAACACAGGGAGGGCGGAAATTTGATAACGCAAAAGGAAAAGCTGCCTGTGGAGGCGTAACGGGTGTCAGCAGCTTACCCAGATTATTTAGATGAGGCCCGAGGCACAATTAGAACCAACCTCAGGCCTCCCAGCTTGGGTTGTGGCTGCAATGCCGCCTTCATGTCTAAAAATGGGCGCCAAAGAATTCCTTCGGGGAGAAGGGAATAGGGGAGAAAGGCAGAGGGATATTGGAAGGAAGGCACCAATATGCCCAGGCCCAGTACATTTTAATGCAAGTTGGCAAAACTTTGGAGAGGACCTCTAAAATGAGTTAGCAAACAAAGTCATCTTTTACTTTCATAAGTTAAGGATTGTTAGAGTGTGCGTGTGCCGCACGTAGGAGTGTTCCTGGAGCAGAGCTGTAGGGATTCTGCATTTCTGCTCATATGGATGTAGATTTATGGTGCTGGCAGCTGAAGACTGTAAAAAGGAAGGGATCATTCTGATCATATGTGTGATTGCACCACCGAAACATAAAAAACTACAACACAACAAAAGACTTCTGAGCATGACGTGTGATTTAAATCATTGTTTATCAGAACTTGCACGATTGAAAATACTGTACTTCTGGTCACGGGCGTGCACTCTGTCAACTTTAAGTGTGCATGTTCCACCCCTCCAAAAAGTATTAAGAACCTACAACCATAAACATAAAGGAATGCTATTAAAGGGCTTTGCTATGATCATAAAACTACAAACAGCAGCAACTAAATTATAGGGCAAAAGAAGACAGTGGCAATTAAATTAAAGGATCTGAGCCACGAAGCAGTGAAGTATGCAATTTACAGTGACTTGAAGGTGTCTGCCCTTTCAACTAATCATGTCTGTTATATGCTAATCAAGATCATTTTGATATTGAGTAGCTCCACAGTTTCTGAAATTAATCCCTTTTGACCAGACTCCCCAAACATATTGTTGCAAGTACTGACTAGCCATGATGAGATCTCGCCACGAAAGGCATTGGGAAACATAATTCCGCCATAGTCAGATTCTCATTTAATGTGGGCAGCGAATAGTCAGTCAAATGATGAGTTGTCTGGTTTGAGAGCAATTAAAAAGCTGCCGGTCTGGACTGCTGAAAATGGTCTGGACACCCACTGGTGGAGTTCCCAGAACAGAGCTGTGGGCAGGAACACTGAAAGATCAGAGTTAAGTGTTATGAAGCAGCTTCAAAATGTATGTCTTGTGTGTGCTTTACTCCATGGCAATTGATTGTTATTGTCCCTGTGCAGTGAAGTGTCAAATAACTCATATAAACAGAGCACAAAAACTGAATTGTTATTTCTTAGATGGCAAATGGATCTAATGTTCCAAGGGTTTCCTTTGTGCCTGAAGGCATTTATACCGGTTATGGTTCCATTGCGACAATAACTTGTGACAAATGGCGGTTGGGGACAGCATCAAACAAGAAATAAGGGATGTGTGCAATAAAGGTTATCATGGGCGACTTTAATCTACATATTGATTGGGCTAACCGAATAGGTAGTAATGCGGTGGAGGAGGATTTCCTGGAGTGTATTAGGGATGGTTTTCTCGACCAATATGTCGAGAAACCAACTAGAGAGCTGGCCATCCGAGACTGGGTGATGTGTAATGAGAAGGGACTAATTAGCAATCTTGTTGTGCAAGGCCCCTTGGGGAAGAGTGACCATAATATGGTAGAATTCTTTATTAAGATGGAGAGTGACACAGTTAATTCGGAAACTAGGGTCCTGAACTTAAGGAAAGGTAACTTCGATAGTATGAGGCATGAATTGGCTAGAATAGACTGGCAAAGGATACTTAAAGGATTGACGGTGGATAAGCAATGGCAAACATTTAAAGATCACATGGATGAACTTCAGCAATTGTACATCCCTGTCTGGAGTAAAAATAAAACGGGGAATGTGGCTCAACCGTGGCTAACAAGGGAAATTAAGGATAGTGTTAAAACCAAGGAAGAGGCATATAAATTGTCTAGAAAAAGTAATAAACCTGAGGACTGTAAGAAATTTAGAATTCAACAGAGGAGAACTAAGGGTTTAATTAAGAGAGGGAAAATAGAGTACGAGAGGAAGCTTGCAGGGAACATAAAAACTGACTGCAAAAGCTTCTATAAATATGTGAAGAGAAAAAGATTAGTGAAAACAAATGTAGGTCCCTTGCAGTCGGATTCAGGTGAATTTATAATGGGGAATAAAGAAATGGCAGACGAATTGAACAAATACTTCGGTTCTGTCTTCACGAAGGAAGATACGAATAACCTTCCGAATGTACCAGGGAACTGAGGGTCTAGTGAGAAGGAGGAACTGAAGGATATCCTTATGAGGCGGAAAATTGTGTTTTGGAAATTGATGGGATTGAAGGCTGATAAATCCCCGGGACCTGGATAGTCTGCATCCCAGAGTACTTAATGAAGTGGCCCTAGAAATTGTGGATGCATTGATGATCATTTTCCAACAGTCTATCGACTCTGGATCAGTTCCTATGGACTGGAGGGTGGCTAATGTAACACCACCTTTTAAAAAAGGAGAGAGAGAGAAGATGGGTAATTATAGACCAGTTAGCCTGACATCAGTAGTGGGGAAAATGTTGGAATCAATCATTAAGGATGAAATAGCAGTGCATTTGGAAAGCAGTGACAGGATCAGTCCAAGTCAGCATGGATTTATGAAAGGGAAATCATGCTTGATGAATCTTCTGGAATTTTTTGAGGATGTAACTAGCAGAGTGGACAAGGGAGAACCAGTGGATGTGGTGTATTTGGACTTTCAAAAGGCTTTTGACAAGGTCCCGCACAAGAGATTGGTGTGCAAAGTCAATGGTATTGGGGGTAATGTACTGACGTGGATAGAGAACTGGTTGGCAGACAGGAAGCAGAGAGTCACGATAAATGGGTCCTTTTCAGAATGGTAGGCAGTGACTAGTGGAGTGCCGCAGGGCTCAGTGCTAGGACCCCAGCTCTTTACAATATACATTAACGATTTGGATGAAGGAATTGAGTGCAATATCTCCAAGTTTGCAGATGAAACTAAACTGGGTGGCGGTGTGTGCTGTGAGGGGACGCTAAGAGGTTGCAGGGTGACTTGGACAGGTTAGGTGAGTGGGAAAATGCATGGCAGATGCATTATAATGTGGATAAATGTGAGGTTATCCATTTTGGGAGCAAAAACACAAAGGCAGAATATTATCTGAATGGCGGCAGATTCGGAAAAGGGGAGGTCATTGAGGGTTGGCATGCAGGTACAGCAGGCGGTGAAGAAGGCCAATGGTGTATTGGCCTTCATAGCTAGGGGATTTGAGTGTAGGAGCAGGGAGGTCCTACTGCAGTTGTACAGGGCCTTAGTGAGGCCTCACCTGGAATATTGTGTTCAGTTTTGGTCTCCTAATCTGAGGAAGGATGTTCTTGCTATTGAGGGAGTGCAGCGAAGGTTCACCAGACTAATTCCAGGGATGGCTGGACTGTCATATGAGGAGAGACTGGATCAACTGGGCCTTATTCACTGGAGTTTAGAAGAATGAGAGGGGATCTCATAGAAACGTATAAGATTCTGACGGGACTGGACAGGTTAGATGCGGGAAGAATGTTCCCAATATTGGGGAAGTCCAGAACCAGGGGACATAGCCTTAGGATAAGGGGTAGGCCATTTGGGACTGAGATGAGGAGAAACTTCTTCACTCAGAGAGTTGTTAACCTGTGGAATTCCCTGCCGCAGAGAGTTGTTGATGCCAGTTCATTGGATATATTCAAGAGGGAGTTAGATATGGCCCTTACAGCTAAAGGGATCAAGGGGTATGGAGAGAAAGCACAAAAGGGGTACTGAGGGAATGATCAGCCATGATCTTATTGAATGGCAGTGCAGGCTCGAGGGGCCGAATGGCCTACTCCTGCTCCTATTTTCTATGTTTCTAACCTCCAGTTCCTCATTCAAGTGGCCAATTCTTCCTGTGTGAGCCCAGACTGTGAGGGTCACACAGAAGAATGGTCAATCGTGTAAAGCGTTACACATCACTCCTGATTTTAAAATCAAAGTGAAAATTACCCCCAGTGACTGATAGCAGGCATCAAAATCAGCCTGATTCAGTCCGCACGTCTGCGCATGAGCATTGGGATATATTTTTGTTGCGAGTTATGAAATATCTCCTTAAATGTCTGCCACTGCTCATCAACCATCCCATACTTCAGCCAGCCAACTTTAGCCAACTCTGCCCTCATACCTTTGTAGTCTCCTTTATTTATGCTTAGGACCCTGGTTTGAGAATCAACTTTCTCATCCTCCAACTGAATTTGAAATTCAACCATATTATGGTCACTCATTCCTGGAGGATCTTTTACTACGAGATTATTTATTAATCCTGCCTCAATACACAGTACTAGATCTAAGATAGCCTGCTCCCTGGTTGGTTATGCAACATACTGTTCAAGGAAACTATCCCGGATACACTCTATGAACTCTTCCTCAAGGCTACCCTGGCCAATTTGCTTTTTCCAGAGGTCTTTAAAATTATGAAAGGCTTTGATAGAGTGGATGCAGAGAGAATGTTTCCACTTGTAGGGAAGAGCATAACTAGAGGCCATCAATATAAGATAGGCACCAAGAAATCCAATCGGGATTTCAGAAGAAAATTCTTTGCCCAAAGAGTGGTGAGAATGTGGAACTCTCTTCCACAAGGCATGGCTGAAGTGAATAGTGTAGATGCATTTAAGGAGAGACGAGACAAGCCAATGAGAGAGAAGGGAATAGAGGGCTATGAGGAAAGATGAGGAAAGATTGGAGGAGGTTCGAGTGGAGCATAAACGCCGACATGGACTGGTTGGGCCGAATGGCCTATTTCTGTGCTGTATATGTTATGTAATTCTATATAATGTCTTGGAATGTTGTCGTAGAATACAAGCGGCGAATGCTCAATGTATTCACTTGAAATTTCTATTTTCATTATTTTATAACAACAACTTGTAATTATATAGTGCCTTTACTGTAGTAAAATGCCCCAAGTTGCTTCACAGGAAAGGGATGGAGTCAGTAGCTGAGGATCAGTTGTGGCAAGGGCTAAAATCAATGGCTGCGATCTTCCCAATATTTAATGGGAGAAAATTTCTGCTCATCCAGAACTAGATGTCGGACGAGCAGTCTGACAATTTAGAGACCGTGGCGGGGTCGAGAGAGGTGGTGGTGAGATAGGGCTGGGTGTTATCAGTGTACATGTGGAACCTGACACTGTGTTTTTAGATGATGTCGCCAAGGGGCAACATGTAGATGATAAATAGGAGGGGGCCAAGGATAGATCCTTGGGGATATCAAAGGTAACGATGCAGGAGCGGGAAGAGAACCCATTCCTGGTGATTTTCTGGCTACGATTAGAGAGATAAAAATGAACCTGGGTGAGTGCAGTCCCACCCAGCTGGACGATGATGGAGAAGCATAGAGTGGTCAACCATGTCAAAGGCTGCAGACAGGTTTAGAAGGATGAGGAGGGATAGTTTATCTTTGTCACAGTCACAGAGGATGTCAGCCTTTGACGGGGTGGAAATATGATTGGAGAGATTCATACATGGAATTTTAGTGGAGATAGTATCATTTTAAAATAAATAATGAACAGCTCCACTAAAATAGTGGCAAGGAATACCTGATGAACCTACTAAGCATTTATCTATCGTCTTCAATGGTGTATTTCTAAAGCACTTGGTTTCTGCACATGCACATGAGAGCCTGCAGAAACCAAACTCAGGCAGCGGAAGGAACATATGGCAAACCAGTCCCACCCACCCTTTCCTTCAACAACTGTCTGTCCCACCTGTGACCGAGGCTGTAATTCCTGTATTGGACTGTTCGAGGGACTGCCTGATGTTGTGTATCTGTAAAGCATGCACTCCCATGTTCTGCCACCAGGGAGTGCATTCCCTGAAGTCCTAAGGGATCCCAGCATCCCTTGGAAACACTGTATATAAGTCGGCCCCTAAGGCCTGTTCCTCACTCTGGAGTGTCTTATTAAAGACTGAGGTCACTGTTACTTTAACCTCCCTGTGTGCAGTCTCATCTGTGTTAGGAACACAATAACTGGTGACGAGAATACGAATCCAACGCAAAGAGGCAGCAAACTGTGGGCATCCTGGAGAAGTTCTCGGAGGGTGAGGGCTGGGAAGCCCATGTCGAATGGCTAGACCATTACTTTGTAGCCAACGAGCTGGACAGAGAAGGAAGTGCTGCAAAAAGGAGAGCGGTCTTCCTCATGGTCTGCGGGTACCGACCTACAGCCTCATGAAGAATCTTCTGGAAACCCACTGATAAGTCATATGAGGAGCTGTGTACACTGGTTCGGGAGCATCTTAACCAGAGGGAGAGCGTGCTGATGGCGAGGTATCGGTTCTACACGTGCCAGCGATCTGAAGGTCAGAAAGTAGTGAGCTACGTCACCGAGCTAAGGCGACTTGCAGGACAATATGAGTTTGATGGCTAACTGGAGCAAATGCTCAGAGACTTTTTTGTACTGGGCATTGGCCACGAGACCATCCTATGAAAACTTTTGACTGCAGAGATACCGACCCTCAGTAAGGCCATTGCGATAGCACAGGCGTTTATGTCCACCAGTGATAACACCAAACAAATCTCTCAGCACACAAGTGCTAGCAATGTTCATAAATTAATTGGAACTGTGTTTGCGCGCAGAAATGTACAGGGCATAACCCATGAGTCTGCAACTGCCAGCAGGTCTCAGGTGACCCAGATGACTCAGAGTCCCCAACAAAGGATGAATGCAAGGCAATTCACACCTTGTTGGCATTGTGGAGGCTTCCATTCAGCCTATTCATGCCGCTTCAAAGGGTATGTTTGCAAGAGCTGATGAACAATGGGGCACCTCCAACGAGCTTGCAGACGAGCTGCAAGCTCTGTAAAACCTGGTATCCACCACGTGGCAGAGGAAGATCAGTACATCGTGGATCAAAGCAATTTCGAGCCTCAGAGAGAGAAGGCAGATGCTGAAGTACACAGGGTGCACACATTTTCGACGAAATGTCCACCTATAATGCTAAATATAAAATTGAATGGCTTACCCGTAACCGTGGAACTGGACACTGGCGCAAGCCAATCCATCATGAGTAAAAAGATGTTTGAGAGACTGTGGTGCAACAAGGCACTCAGAACAGCCCTGAGCCCCATCCACACAAAACTGAGAATGTACACCAAAGAGCTTATCACTGTCCTGGGCAGCGCCATGGTCAAGGTCACCTACGAGGGCACGGTGCACGAACTGCCATTCTGGATTGTCCCAGGCGATGGCCCCACACTGCTTGGAAGGAGCTGGCTGGGCAAAATCCGCTGGAACTGGGATGACATCCGAGCGCTATCACATGTCGATGAGGCCTCATGTACCCAAGTTTTGAACAAATTTCCTTATCTTTTTGAGGCAGGCATTGGAAACTTTTCTGGGGCGAAGGTGCGGATCCACTTTGTCCCAGAGGCACGATCCATTCACCACAAGGCGCGAGCAATACCTCACATGATGAGGGAGAGAGTGGAAATTGAGCTGGACAGGCTGCAAAGCGAGGGCATCATCTCTCCAGTGGAATTCAGCGAGTGGGCCAGCCCAATTGTTCCAGTACTCAAAAGTGATGGCACGGTCAGGATTTGCGATGATTATAAAGTAAATATTAATCGTTTCTCGCTACAGGATCAATATCCACTACCTAAGGCAGACGACCTATTTGCGACGCTGGCAGGAGGCAAGACATTCATCAAGCTCGACCTGACTTCGGCCTACATGACGCAGGAGCTGGAGGAGTCTTCGAAGAGCCTCACCTGCATCAACACGCACAAGGCACTGTTCATCCACAGCAGATGCCTGTTTGCAATTCAGTCGGCTGCAGCGATCTTCCAGAGAAAAATGGAGAGCCTACTCAAGTCGGTACCACGCACGGTGGTTTTTCAGGATGACATATTGGTCATGGGTCGGGACACCGCCGAGCACCTACAAACCTGGAGGAGGTCCTCCAGCCACTGGATCGCATAGGGCTGCGGCTGAAGAGGTCGAAATGTGTCTTCATTGCAACAAAGGTGGAGTTTTTGAGGAGAAGGTCACGGTGGACGGCATTCGGCCCACAGACACCAAGACAGAGGCTATCAGGAACGCGCCCAGGCCACAGAACATCACGGAGCTGCGGTCGTTCCTGCGACTCCTCAACTATTATGGTAACTTCCTAACGGAGTTAAGCACCCTCTTAGAGCCCCTACATGTGTTATTGTGTAAAGGTGAGAACTAGGTATGGGGAAAAAAAACAAGTAATTGCTTTTGAGAAAGCCAGAAACATTTTATGCTCCAACAAGCTGCTTGTATTGTATAACCCATGTAAAAGACTTGTGCTAGAATGTGATGCATCATCATACAGAGTCGGGTGTGTATTACAACAAGCTAACATTGTGGGGAAGTTGTAACCTGTCGCCTATGCCTCCAGGAGCTTGTCTAAGGCCGAGAGGGCCTACAGCATGATTGAGAAAGAGGCCTTAGTGTGTGTGTGTGTGTGTGTGTGTGTGTGTGTGTGTGTGTGTGTGTGTGTGTGCGTGTGTGTGTTCGGGATTAAGAAAATTCATCAGTACCTGTTTGGCCTCAAATTTGAGCTGGAAACCGATCACAAGCCCCTCAAATCCCTGTTCGCTGAAAACAAGGAGATTAATACTAATGCCTCAGCCCGCATACAAAGGTGGACACTCGTGCTATCAGCATATAACTATATCATTCGCCACAGGCCAGGCACCGAGAACTGGGCGGATGCTCTCAGTCGGCTACTATTGCCCACCACGGGGGTGGAAATGGCGCAGCCTGCAAACCTGTTGATGGTCATGGAAGCATTTGAAAATGATAAATCACCTGTCATGCCCCACTAGATTAGGACTTGGACCAGCCAAGATCCTCTGCTGTCCCTAGTAAAAAACTGTGTACTGCATGGGAGCTGGGCCAGCATCCCCGTTGAAATATCCCTAGTAAAAGATCCTCTTGGAATGAGTGATCACATTATGGTTGAATTTGTAATACAGATTGAGGGTGAGGAAGTAGTGTCTCAAATGTGTGTACTATGCTTAAACAAAGGGGACTACAGTGGTGTGAGGGCAGAGTTGGCTAAAGTAGACTGGGAACACAGATTAAATGGTGGCACAATTGAGGAACAGTGGAGGACTTTTAAGGAGCTCTTTTATAGTGCTCCACAAAAACATATTCCAGTGAAAAAGAAGGGCAGTAAGAGAAGGGATAACCAGCCGTGGATAACCAAGGAAATAAAGGAGAGTATCAAATTAAAAACCAATGCGTATAAGGTGGCCAAGGTTAATGGGAAGATTGGGAAAATTTTAAACGACAGCAAAGAATGACTAAGAAAGCAATAAAGAAAGGAGAGATAGATTACGAAAGTAAACTTGCGCAAAACATAAAAACAGATAGTAAAAGCTTTTATCAACATATAAAACGGAAAAGAGTGACTAAAGTAAATGTTGGTCCCTTAGAAGATGAGAAGGGGGATTTAATAATGGGAAATGTGGAAATGGCTGAGACCTTAAACAATTATTTTGCTTCGGTCTTCACAGTGGAAGACACAAAAACCATGCCAAAAATTGCTGGTCACAGGAATGTGGGAAGAGAGGACCTTGAGACAATCACTATCACTAGAGAGGTAGTGCTGGACAGGCTAATGGGACTCAAAGTAGACAAGTCCCCTGGTCCTGATGAAATGCATCCCAGGGTATTAAAAGAGATGGCAGAAGTTATAGGAGATGCATTCCTTATAATCTACCAAAATTCTCTGGACTCTGGGGAGGTACCAGAGGATTGGAAAGCAGCTAATGTAACGTTTCTGTTTTAAAAAGGGGGCAGATAAATGGCAGGTAACTATAGGCCGGTTAGTTTAACATCTGTAGTGTGGAAAATGCTTGAAACTATTATTAAGGAAGAAATAGCGGGACATCTAGATAGGAATAGTGCAATCAAGCAAATGCAACATGGATTCATGAAGGGGAAATCATGTTTAACTAATTTACTGGAATTCTTTGAGGATATATCGAGCATGGTGGATAGAGGTGTACCGATGGATGTGGTGTATTTGGATTTCCAAAAGGCATTCGATAAGGTGCCACACAAAAGGTTACTGCAGAAGATAAAGGTACGCGGAGTCAGAGGAAATGTATTAGCATGGATAGAGAATTGGCTAACTAACAGAAAGCAGTGAGCCGGGATAAATGGGTCCTTTTCAGGTTGGAAATCGGTGGTTAGTGGTGTGCCACAGGGATCGGTGCTGGAACCACAACTGTTTACAATATACATAGATGACCTGGAAGAGGGGACAAAGTGCAGTTCAACAACATTTGCAGATGACACAAAGATTAGTGGGAAAGCGGGTTGTGTAGAGGACACAGAGAGGTTAAGTGCATGGGCTAAGGTTTGGCAGATGGAATACAATGTTGGAAAATGTGAGGTCATCCACCTTGGGAAAAAAAACAGTAAAAGGAAATATTATTTGAATGGGGAGAAATTACAACATGCTGCGGTGCAGAGGGACCTGGGGGTCCTTGTGCATGATTCCCAAAAAGTTAGTTTGCAGGTGCAGCAGGTAATCAGGAAGGCGAATGGAATGTTGGCCTTCATTGCAAGAGGGATGGAGTATAAAAGCAGGGAGGTCCTGCTGCAACTGTACAGGGTATTAGTGAGGCCGCACCTGGAGTACTGCATGCAGTTTTAGTCACCTTACTTAAGGAAGGATATACTAGCTTTGGAGGGGGTACACAGACGACTCACTAGGCTGATTCCGGAGATGAGGTGGTTAACTTATGATGATAGATTGAGTAGACTGGGTCTTTACTCGTTTGAGTTCAGAAGGATGAGGGGTGATCTTATAGAAACATTTAAAATAATGAAAGGGATAGACAAGATAGAGGCAGAGAGGTTGTTTCCACTGGTCGGGGAGACTAGAACTAGGGGGCACAGCCTCAAAATACGGGGGAGCCAATTTAAAACCGAGTTGAGAAGGAATTTCTTCTCCCAGAGGGTTGTGAATCTGTGGAATTCTCTGCCCAAGGAAGCAGTTGAGGCTAGCTCATTGAATGTATTCAAATCACAGATAGATAGATTTTTAACCAATTAAGGATTCTGGGGAGCGGGCGGGTAGGTGGAGCTGAGTCCACGGCCAGATCAGCCATGATCTTGTCGAATGGCGGAGCAGGCTCGAGGGGCTAGATGGCCTACTCCTGTTCCTAATTCTTATGTTCTTATGTATGTTCTTATGAAATGCAAGCGCTAATCAAGCCGTTCCAGCGGCGAAAGGACGAGCTGTCCATTCAGGCAGACTGCCTGTTGTGGGGTAACTGCGTAGTGCTACCCAAAAAGGGCAGGGAGACGTTCATCTCAGATCTCCACAACACACACCCGGGTATAGTAATGATGAAAGCGATAGCCAGATCCCACGTGTGGTGGCCCGGTATCAACTCTGACTTAGAGTCCTGTGTACGACAATGCAGCGTGTGTGCTCAGTTGAGCAACGCGTCCAGAGAGGCACCACTCAGTTTGTGGCCCTTGCCCTCCAGACCATGGTCGAGGATCTATGTAGACTATGCGGGCCCATTTCTTGGTAAAATGTTCTTGGTGATGCTTTTTCAAAATGGATTGAATATAAAATAATGTCGGGAAGCACCGCCACCGCCACCATTGAAAGCCTGAGGGCCATGTTTGCCACCCAAGGCCTGCCTGACATATTGGCCAGTGACAACGGGCCATGTTTCACCAGTGCCGAATTTAAAGAATTCATGACCTGCAATGGGATCAAACATGTCACCTCGGCCCCGTTTCAACCAGCCTCCAATGGGCAGGCAGAGTGGGCAGTACAAACAATCAAATAGAGCCTTAAATGAGTCACAGAAGGCTCACTCCAATTCCGCCTGTCCTGAGTACTGCTCAGCTATCGCACGAGACCCCACTCGCTCACAGGGATGCCCGGCTGAGCTACTCATGAAAAGGACACTTAAAACAAGACTCTCGCTGGTTCACCCCAACCTGCATGATCAGGTAGAGAGCAGGCAGCAGCAACAAAATGTAAACGATGGTCGCGCCACTGTGTCACGGGAAATTGATCTGAATGATCTGAATGTGTATGTGCTAAACTATGGACATGGTCCCAAGTGGATCGTGGGCACGGTGATAGCTAAAGAAGGGAATAGGGTGTTTGTACTCAAACTGGATGATGGACAAATTTGCAGAAAGCACCTGGACCAAACGAGGCTGTGCTTCACAGACTGCCCTGAACAACCCACAGCAGACACCACCTTTTTCAAGCCCACAACACACACCCAAAGGATCAACGACACCACCCTGGACCAGGAAATCAAACACATCACGCCCAACAGCCCAGCAAGGCCAGGCTCACTTAGCAGTCCTGCAGGGCCAACAACACGCCAGCCCAGCGAGGGCATAGCCAACACAGCAGAACATACATTTGTACCGAGGTGGTCCACCAGGGAAAGCAAGGTTCCCGACCGCCTCACCTTGTAAATAGTTTTCACTTTGACTTTGAGGGGGAGTGATGATGTGTATCTGTAAAGCATGCACTCCCATGTTCCGCCACCAGGAAGTGCATCCACTGAAGTCCCAAGGAATCCCAGCATCCCTTGGGAGCACTGTATATAAGCCGGCCCCTAAGGCCTGTTCCTCACTCTGGAGTGTCTTATTAAAGACTGAGGTCAGTGTTACTTTAACCTCCCTGTGTGCAGTCTCATTTGTCTTAGGAACACAATACCTATTATGATGATTTCTAAAGCAAAGGACATTAAGGGATAAAGAGAAAGGGTTGGGAATTGGGATTGAAAAGATGGCTAACAAAAACACAGAGCAGTCAGGATAGTCTGAACAGACAGTTAGAGAATTCTCTCCAGTTATTTCAGTATTTATTCAGAGAATTCTCTTCCAGTTATGTCCTGTATTTAATCAGTTAATCCTTTCCCAGTTGTGGTCAGTTTGAGTTCAGTAAATTCCCTGCAATTTGTTTTCAATATTTATTCAGTGAGTCTTCTCCCAGTTAACTTTATTGCCCAGATTTTGTGGTAGAATAATGTGCAGCTTTTGGCGTTCACCATTATTAAGTAAATCAGACAGCAACTTCCGACGTCTGCACATGCGCAGTTAAACGCGGATATCAGGAAGTTACTGTCCGAGTTGCCTTGCTCCTCCACCAGCTTCGCTGCACCTGTACCTCGCCGAACGATTTGGCAATCTAACACATGAAGAGAGTGAAGTATAGAGAAAGGATCTTAGTTCAGAAAATCAAGGTGCAGAATCAGTTTGATGGAGCTAAGAAACAAGAAGGAGCAGAAAACACTGTTTAGAAGTAGATAATAGGCCTCCCAACAGTAGCTGTAATGTCAGGCAGAGTATAAATCAGGAAATTAGAGGTGCATGTAACAATGGTAATCATGGGGGACTTTAATCTTCATGTAGATTGAGCAAACCAAATTTGCAGTAATAGTGGGGAGGACAAGTTGATGGAATGCAAGTTGACAGTTGTCTAGACGTATGTCAAGGAACCAACTAAGGAATAGGCTGTTTTAGATCTAGTATTATGCAATGAGACAGGATTAATTTGTTAGTAAAGGAGCCTCTGGGGAAGAGTAACCATAGTATGATAGAATGTTATAGTTTGAGAGTGATTTGTTTAAGTCCAAAACTAGGGCCTTAAATCTGAACAAAGGTAACTATCTAGGTATGAGGGATAAGTTGGCTAAGGTTAATTCAAAACTAGATTAAAAGATATGACAGCAGATAAGCAATGGCAAACATGGAGGTAGCACAGCAGTTTGGAGGTCCCACGCAGGCTGCTCAGTGGCTTTTAAATTAATAGTTGTATCATTAGTACAATCATGAGCACAATTAAATTGTACAACCTTCGCCGTCTCCAAGCCAGGTCCAAGACCACCCAACCTCTGTCGTCGAGCTACAGTACGCAGATGACGCCTGCGTTGCGCACATATGGAGGCTGAACTCCAGGACATAGTCGACATATTTACTGAGGTGTACGATGGCATTGATCTTACGCTAAACATCAGTAAGACAAAGGTGCTCCACCAGCCTCTCCTTGCCGCACAGCACTGCCCCCCAGTCTTCAAGATCTATGGCATGGCCCTGGACAATGTGGATCACTTCCCGTATCGCCGGAAGACTCCTATCAACAAGAGCAGGCATTGACGGCGAGATCCAACACCGCCTCCAGTGCGCCAGTGTAGCCTTCGGCCGCCTGAGGAAAAGAGTGTTTGAAGACCATGCCCTCAAAACTGTCACCAAGTTCATGGTCTACAGGGCTGTAGTAATACCCGCCCTCCTGTAGGCTGAGAAACACCTCAACTCGCTGGAGAAATACCACCAACGATGTCTCCACAAGATCCTACAAATCCCCGGGAGGACAGACACACCAACATTAGTGTCCTCGGCCAGGCCAACATCCCCACTATTGAAGTACTGACCACACTTGATCAGCTCCGCTGGGCAGGCCACATAGTTCACATGCCAGACACGAGACTCCCAAAGCAAGCGCTCTACTCGGAACTCCTTCAAGGCAAACGAGCCAAAGGTGGGCAGAGGAAATGTTACAAGGACACCCTCAAAGCCTCCCTGATAAAGTGCAACATCCCCACTGACACCTGGGAGTCCCTGGCCCAAGACCGCCCTAAGTGGAGGAAGTGCATCCGAGAGGGTGCTGATCACCTCGAGTCTCGTCGCCGAGACCATGCAGAAAACAAGCGCAGGCAGCGGAAGGAGCGTGCGGCAAACCAGTCCCACCCACCCTTTCCTTCAATGACTGTCTGTCCCACCTGTGACAGAGACTGTAATTCCCATACTGGATGTACAGTCACCTGAGAAATCGCTTTTAGAGTGGAAGCAAGTCTTCCTCGATTTCGAATGACTGCCTATGATGATGATGATGATTAAGAGTGGAGCTGGTGTAAGTGGAGCTGCGACAGCGCAAATGACAGATCATGCATCAAATTAGTGTTGCACACTCATTGGCATCGCCATCCGCCTCATTTCCATCTCTGCAGCGAGCGCTCGCAATGGCAGCACTACCGACCTACCCAAAATGGCGGCTGCCATGGGACCCACCGGAAGCGGGTGGAAGTGAGTTGGTGCCATTTTTTTCAGCAAAATTGGCCTTAACAACCGATGCTAAACCCCTGAATATCTACGTCTACATGCCTCAGTATGGATTCTTCAATTTGATTGGTTGAAGACACATTGTTGCTTGACCTGTTCACACAGATCCCAGATCCTCTGTAGAAGACACCACACTGTTTGGGTCTCCCGATGACCATAAGTATTGTGTATGCATGCCTGTTTACTGTGTGATGTCTGTAACACTGTTATGCAACATTGAATGTACCCTTATACTGGACACACCAGAGGGTGCTGCTGCTGGAGACCTAAGGGTTGCCTGCACACGGCAGGTAATCCAGTATAAAAGGGAACTCACAGCTTGTTGTCGTCACTCAGGAGCTGCAAATAAAGGACTACAGGTCTGCACAGTTTAAGTATCATACCCTGCCTCGTGGAGTCATTACTGAAGGTGCCTACAACTGGCGATGGGTATACGAGGTCATGAACTACACGCTCAACATGTCTAACCTCAGCAACTTTCAGCAATTTACAGAGGGGGAGGATTGGGATGCTTTTGTGGAAAGATTGGAACATTTCTTTATAGCCAATGACCTGGACGGGGACACACCGGCTACACTACCGAACAAACGCAGGGCCATCCTGCTTCGCAGTTGTGGGCCCACCATCTACGGTCTCGTCAGAGACTTACTAGCCCCGGAAAAGACAACCACCAAGAGCTATGAGGAACTTGTAACAATCGTACAGGAACAACTAAAACCGAAAGAAAACATCCTCACAGCCAGGCACCGGTTCTACACTTACCGGCGACCTGAGGGCCAAGAAATTTCCAAGTATACTGCACACTTAAGAAGACTGGCTGCACCGTGTGAATTTGACGACCACCTTAATGAAGCACTAAGGGTCATATTTGTCATCGGAATCGGCCACGAAGGCCTCCTACACAAATTGCTCTCGGCTGACATCACGGTCACCCTGCAGAAAGCAATTCAAGTGAGCCAGGCCTACATGGTTTCGGCCAGCGACTCCAGGCGAATACTGACCCAGGACTCTAAACCGGCGAGCACAGTGCACCACATGGATACTTCTAAAGGCAAAACTGCTGCCCCGAGTCCCGCAACCCTGAGTCCACCACATGGGGCAAACCGGATTGCCCTGTGCTGGCACTGTGGAGGAAACCACAAGGCCCACCAGTGCCGCTACAAAGACTATGCATGCAAAGGCTGCAAAGAGAAAGGGCACCTTCAGAGAATGTGCAGAAAAGGCTGTACTCACTGTGTCTCTGATGAGTTGGCTGATCACCGGGGCTCTGACACAGATGAAGAGGAAGTTGCTCAAACCCTGGAAGAAGAGTATGGAATCTTTACCTGCTTCACCGGAAGTTCTCCGTGGATGATGGAAGTGGATATCGATGGAGTCCCAGTCTTCATGGAGATCGACACAGGGGCGAGCAGGTCTGTGATGAGCCAAATGACCTTTGAAAAAATTTGGATGAATCCCGCCACTTGACCAAAACTGTCTCCTGTCCAGGCAAAGCTGCTCACCTATACCAAAGGTATAATCCAAATCGTTGGCAGTGTAGATGTCCAGGTCTCCCAGGGCGATGTGTTAAACAAACTCCCCCTTTGGATTGTAGTCGGTGACGGTCCCATGCTGCTGGGCAGGAATTGGATGAACCGGCTCCACATCAGGTGAAATGGCCCTGTGGAAGAAAAGACCACCACAGCCCACCTGCAGGAAAGCCAGGAAATGGCTGCAGCACCAGCAGCACAAGGAGAAACACTTGTAATCAAAATGGCCACCGCCATGCCACCAGTGAGCATGGAGGAGCATCACATGACACCGAGCGGCCAATTGGATTTGAAGGCTCCATTAAAGGAGACCGGTAACCAAAGAAATTCAAAGGGGAAGTTTCAACTATTTGAGTACATGGACTTTAAAGCTCAAGATGCGATTTTAGGGTGCAAGTATGAAAATGTATGCAATGTAACAATGAATTGTGATGCTGGTTTAACTAATGTGACTAATGAGATGAATGCAGGTGTCAGTAAGGTTAAGAACAAGTTTATTATGCTTAACAGTAATGATAGAGATTGTGAAATGCCTAATGTAACCATATCTGTTGAAACCAGGACACCCAAAAGTGATGCAAATGCTAGAATGTATAATGCAGGCTCGACTATGTGTGATCAGAGCCAAGGTGTCATGTATACCCGTAGGACACTGCCAAAGGACATTGGATCCTACAGGGACCATGCTGATGCCAGTGGAATCTCCCTGTGGGAGACCCCCAGGTCCAGCAGGCTACCTGACCATGTAGCCTGGACCTTTGGAATGAATGTGATGCCCCTTGCAGGACACACACACAAGCAGTGGGAGCAGACCCACTACAGGGACAGTGGTCAATGGGCAGCCCAACCACCACCAATGGCAACCTGCACCAGACCAGCCCTACAGCCCCTGGCCACCAGGGCCAACACCAGGAGCATGAGGCCAATACCCTCCAGCTTCCCTGGCAACCCCTGGGATGACCTGACCCTCATCCCTACTGGTGGACAAGGAGCCCACCCAGTCTTGTGGCCCTGCCCACCACCCCACAACTACCCACATCACAGTGTATACACACCACCCACTGCTGCCGTGGCTACCTCTCCGAGGGATCCCACAACAGTGACACCCACTTGGTTTGTGTGTGAGGGAGGGGTAACGTACGAGGCCAGCCTCAAGCACAGGGGTCACACCTGGCAACCACCCAACCCTCACCACAACCCCCCATAGCCTACCACTGATCACCTCCCCTGGTCATGACAATAAGGATATGAAAAATGCTCAGGGGGGGAGTATTGTTTTGTATGCATGCCTGTTTACTGTGTGATGTCTGTAACACTGTTATGCCACATTGAATGTACCCTTATACTGTACACACCCTACCAGTACACCAGAGGGTGCTGCTGCTGGAGACCTAGGGGTTACCTGCACACGGCAGATAACCCAGTATAAAAGGGACTTAGGAGCTGCAAATAAAAGACTACAGGTCTGCACAGTTTAAGTATCATACCCTGCCTCGTGGAGTCAATACTAAAGGTGCCTACATACACCACAGTAAGTTGCTGCACAAAATCTCATGCAAAGTCTGTGGGCAGCTGTAAGCATAATGAACGATAAGCGCCGTTCCTTCGCCACTAACCACAAAATCCAGGCCTGTATTTATTCAATCAATCCTTTCCCTCTTATTTATTCATTACAACTTCTGCCAGTTGCATTCAATATTTTTAGAAGTGAATCCTCCCTGAGGTTTGTTCACTATTTATTTAATTAATGCTCTCCCCATTGTGTTCAGTATTTATTCAGTAAAATCTCTCTGTTTCGATCAGTGCTTATTGAGTGAATCGTCTTCCAGTTTTGTTCAGCGAATCGTCTCACAGTGGCATTCCGCATTTTTTAAAGTGAATCCTTTGTCATGGTGTTTTGTATTTATTCGGTAATTCTCTGCCAGTTGTGAATAATATTGATTCAGTGAAATCTCAGCAAGTTGTTTTCAGTCTAATCATGAATCATCCACCAGCTGTGTTCAGTATTCATTCAGTGAATCGTCACGACAAGAATAATTTAAAAAAAAATTTTAATTGCATTTTAGTCATTTTGTTCTTCTATTTTTAGGCATCACTAACAGAAAATGAACTAAA
Source organism: Pristiophorus japonicus (assembly GCF_044704955.1). Taxonomy (NCBI): domain Eukaryota; kingdom Metazoa; phylum Chordata; class Chondrichthyes; family Pristiophoridae; genus Pristiophorus; species Pristiophorus japonicus. The sequence goes on from NC_091983.1 coordinate 188,591,957, forward strand.
CTAAGAAAAAGTGGGTAGCTTTTGGCTGGCGATAGTGTAAACTGGGTCATAACGAATCAGCAGACCCATTTTACATTTTTAAAAAATTATTTAATTGGATGTTGGCGTCGCTGGCAAGGCCAGTATTTATGGCCCAACCCTAAAAAGTCACTGGTCGGCGTAGTTTATAGGCCCCCAAATAATAACTTCATGGTGGGGCGGGCAATAATCAAGGGAATAATGGAGGCATGTGAAAAAGGAACGGCAGTAGTTATGGGGGATTTTAACCTACATAACGATTGGTCAAATCAAATCGCAGGGGGTAGCCTGGAGGAGGAATTCATAGAATGCATACGGGATTGTTTCTTAGAACAGTATGTAACAGAGCCTACAAGGGAGCAAGCCATTTTGGATCTGGTCCTGTGTAACGAGACAGGAAAAATAAACGATCTCCTCGTAAAAGATCCTCTCGGAATGAGTGATCACAATATGGTTGAATTTGTAATACAGATTCAGGATGAGGAAGTTATGTCAGAAACGAGCGTACTATGCTTAAACAAAGGGGACTACAGTGGGATGAGGGCAGAGTTGGCTAAAGTAGACTGGAAACAAGGACTAAACGGTGGCACAATTGAGGAACAGTGGAGGACTTTTAAGGAGCTCTTTCATAATGCGCAACAAAAATATATTCCAGTGAAAAAGAAGGGCGGCAAGAGAAGAGATAATCAGCCGTGGATAACCAAGGAAATAAAGGAAAGTATCAAATCAAAGACCAATGCGTATAAGGTGGCCAAGGTTAGTGGGAAACTAGAGGATTGGGAAAATTTTAAGCAACAGCAAAGAATGACTAAAAAAGCAATAAAGAAAGGGAAGATAGATTACGAAGGTAAACTTGCGCAAAACATAAAAACAGATAGTAAAAGCTTTTACAGATATATAAAACGGAAAAGAGTGACTAAAGTAAATGTTGGTCCCTTAGAAGATGAAAAGGGGGATTTAATAATGGGAAATGTGGAAATGGCTGAGACCTTAAACAATTATTTTGCTTCCGTCTTCACAGTGGAAGACACAAAAACCATGCCAAAAATTGCTGGTCATAGGAATGTGGGAAGGGAGGACCTTGAGATGATCACTATCACTAGGGAGGTAGTGCTAGACAGACTAATGGGACTGAAGGTAGACAAGTCCCCTGGTCCTGATGAAATGCATCCCAGGGTATTAAAAGAGATGGCGGAAGTTATAGCAGATGCATTTGTTATAACCTACCAAAATTCTCTGGACTCTGGGGAGGTACCAGCGGATTGGAGAGCAGCTAATGTAACGCCTCTGTTTAAAAAAGGGGGCAGGCAAAAGGTTTAACATCTGTAGTGGGGAAAATGCTTGAAACTATCATTAAGGAAGAAATAGTGGGACATCTGGATAGGAATAGTGCAATCAAGCAGACGCAGCATGGATTCATGAAAGGGAAATCATGTTTAACTAACTTACTGGAATTCTTTGAGGATATAACGAGCATGGTGGATAGAGGTGTACCGATGGATGTGGTGTATTTGGATTTCCAAAAGGCATTCGATAAGGTGCCACACAAAAGGTTACTGCAGAAGATAAAGGTACTCGGAGTCAGAGGAAATGTATTAGCATGGATAGAGAATTGGCTGGCGAACAGAAAGCAGAGAGTCGGGATAAATGGGTCCTTTTCCGGTTGGAAATCAGTGGTTAGTGGTGTGCCACAGGGATCAGTACTGGGACCACAACTGTTTACAATATACATAGATGACCTAGAAGAGGGGACAGAGTGTAGTGCAACAAAATTTGCAGATGACACTAAGATTAGTGGGAAAGCAGGTTGTGTAGAGGACTCAGAGAGGCTTCAAGGAGATTTGGATAGGTTAAGCGAATGGGCTAAGGTTTGGCAGATGGAATACAATGTCGGAAAGTGTGAGGTCATCCACCTTGGGAAAAAAAACAGTAAAAGGGAATATTATTTGAATGGGGAGAAATTACAACATGCTGTGGTGCAGAGGGACCTGGGGAGAATCCCAAAAAGTTAGTTTGCAGGTGCAGCAGGTAATCAGGAAGGCAAATGGAATGTTGGCCTTCATTGCAAAAGGGATAGAGTACAAAAGCAGGGAGGTGTTGCTGCAACTGTATAAGGTATTGGTAAGGCCGCACCTGGAGTACTGCGTGCAGTTTTGGTCACCTTACTTAAGGAAGGATATACTAGCTTTGGAAGGGGTACAGAGACGATTCACTAGGCTGATTCCAGAAATGAGGGGGTTACCTTATGATGATAGATTGAGTAGACTGGGTCTTTACTCCTTGGAGTTCAGAAGGATGAAGGGTGATCTTATAGAAACATTTAAAATCATGAAAGGGATAGACAAGATAGAGGCAGAGAGGTTGTTTCCATTGGTGGGGGAGACTGGAACTAGGGGGCACAGCCTCAAAATATGGAGGAGCCAATTTAAAACCGAGTTGAGAAAGAATTTCTTCTCCCAGAGGGTTGTGAATCTGTGGAATTCTCTGCCCAAGGAAGCAGTTGAGGCTGGCTCATTGAATGTTTTCAAGTCAAAGATAGATAGATTTTTAAGCAATAAGGGAATTAAGGGTTACGGGGAGAGGGCGGGTAAGTGGAGCTGAGCCAACAACCAGATCAGCCATGATCTTATTGAATGGCGGAGCAGGCTCGAGGGGCTAGATGGCCTACTCCTGTTCCTAATTCTTATGTTCTTATGTTCTTATGTTCTAATTTCCCTCGAGAAGGTGGTGGTGAGCCGCCTTCTTGAATTGCTGCAGTTCATATGGTGAAGGTACTACCACAGTGTTGTTAGGGAGGGAGTTCCAGGATTTTGAGCCAGTGACGATGAAGGAACAGCGATATACTTCCAAGTCAGGATGGTGTGTGATTTGGAGGGGAACTTGGAGGTGGTGGTGTTCCTGTGTGCCTAATGCCCTTGTCCTTCTAGGTGGGTTTGGGAGGTGCTGTCGAAGAAGCCTTGGAAAGATGCTGCAGTGCATCTTATAGATAGTACACACTGCAGCCACAAAGTCAATGGAAATAAAAATTGGGTGAGATGTATAATGGATGACTGAATCGATATCACTCATTTTACACTATCGCCCAAAGTCAAAATGACTGGTGTTTTGTTAATGATTACTAGGTCAACAAATCATTGCATTTCTTATTCTGGTAGCAGTCAATGAATCCACTGAACACAGAAATAAAAAGCATCTGAAATGGCTGGTGAGTCCATTTTCAATACTGAAAGCTTAAATGAATTATTGCTGCTTTGTTATCAAGAGTAAATTTCAAGGGAACTGTATGCTTTTCCAGCAACCAGGTGTTAAAAGGATTCAAGCTTCCATTAAAGCCACATTAATGAAATTGTTACTTTTGTCAGTAGATTGGATAACATGGTACATTGTTCTGAAACACCACCTTTTCACCTATGGGATGTATGTCTGAATTCAGGACACAGAGGAGATGAAGATCAATTGCATTTGACAGCTGTTAAACACCATAGGCAAATTTCATTCTGATTGTGCCAAAGAAAGTCCCATTAAAAAGTGTACACTTAAAACAATCTCTTTTACCTTGTTTCCTCACCTCCACATTTTGGAAAAGCATTATGTTTGCTTTAAAAAAAAAGAAAGACTTGCATTTATATAGCACCTTTCACAACCTTGGTCTTTTGAAGTGTCGCCACTGTAAGAAGTGTGACAGCCAATGTGGGCACAGCAAGCTCCTACAAACAGCAGTGAGATAAATAACCAGATAATCTGCTTTAGTTGTTGATTGAGGGATAAAGATTGACAATAACATGTCTCGATTCTGTAACCTGTCTGGATTCTATAACCTGTCTAGTTTCTATAACCCGTCTTGATTATGTAACCCGTCTGGATTCTGTCACCTGTCTGGATTCTGTAACCTGTCTGGATTCTATAACCTGTCTGGATTCTGTAACCTGTCTGGATTCTATAATCTGTCTGGATTCTGTAACCTGTCTGGATTCTATAATCTGTCTGGATTCTGTAACCTGTCTGGATTCTATAACCTGTCTGGATTCGATAACCTGTCTGGATTCTGTAACCTGTCTGGATTCTATAACCTGTCTGGATTCTGTAACCCGTCTGGATTCTATAACCTGTCTGGATTTTGTCACCTGTCTGGATTCTGTAACCTGTCTGGATTCTGTAACATGTCTGGATTCTATAACCTGTCTGGATTTTATAATCTGTCTGGATTCTGTAACCTGTCTGGATTCTATAACCTGTCTGGATTCTGTAACCTGTCTGGATTCTATAACCTGTCTGGATTCTATAACCTGTCTGTATTCTGTAACCCGTCTGGATTCTATAACCTGTCTGGATTTTGTCATCTGTCTGGATTCTGTAACCCGTCTGGATTCTATAACCTGTCTGGATTTTGTCACCTGTCTGGATTCTTTAACTGCTGTGCCAGATTTCCATTCATGTGGTAAAGATGAAAAATTATCTCAATGGCCATTAAAGATTAACAAAAGGTTTGTGTGGGTGAAGAGACTTTCAAACATTTTGCTTACAGTGACATATTTTGAAATCAGCACACGCAGTCCAAAGAACAAGTATGACTTGAAGCCTTTGGGCTCAATTGTCCCCAAGCCGTTTTCTGGTGTATTGCCAGAGTTACGCCCATTTTTCTAGGCTAGAAATGCACCAGAAATAATTTGCCAAAGTTTCCCCGATGTATAATTTGAATTTGGTGCTGCGCAGCCTGTCCAGTCGCCTCGGGGGGGGGGGTGGAGGGGGGGCTGGAGTCTGCTGTCTGCACCAAAAAACGATGCAGCACCTTCTGCGCATGCACGGTAAAAAAACGGTATGTTTTTGACGTCGTTGCAATGGACGCACATGCACAGTACAGCGCAGATTTGGCAATTGGCCATTTTTAAAGCGCCAGTTGTGTGTGTGAGAAGGAGTGCTGTGTGAGAGCATTGGAAAAATCACAGCTGCAGCAGTACAAGATGCTACGTGGTGCAAGGACCAAGAATTTCTTACAGGATGACGTGGGGCATTAGTTATTGTGATTGAGGCCAGATAGCACAAGCTGGACACCAACTGAGATCACATAAAAGTTCCACCCAATGAAAAAAACACTGAGACCAAGTTGCAGAAGATTACTGTGCAATGGTGACCACCCCGAGGTCTGGAGGCCAGTGTAAAAAGAAGTGGAGGACCTTGGTCAAGTAGTTAGTGTAAGTAATATTTTCATTTATTCAATGGAATTGCAGTTGTAAATGTGACCATCTGTATATGTCCCACCCAGCAGAAAGACACCCTCTCTAAAAAGTTGCATTTTCATCTTTGCAGAGGAATGTGGCCCACAACAAAAGGGAAAATACTTGAACAGGAGGAGGCCCGGAAAATCTGCATCCACTGACACCCTTGGAAGAGAGGGTCGCTGGTTTGATGGGTCCTGCCTGGAAAAAAGCAACCACCACTGTACAAGCTGGGCCCACATTCGAGGGAGAGGGTAAGTCCTGCAAATTCATTGTGGTCCTTCAAATCAACCAGCTGCCTGGCCTGCGATGAGTGAGCCTACTCAAGCCACCCACCCTGCCCCCTCCCCTGCTGCTAACTATTTGACTATTCTGTTATATTTTGCAGAATTTGAGAACAACCCTGACGATGCAGAAGAAGATTCAGACGCGGACGACCCTGAAGAGGAGAAAATCTTCCAATCCAATCCTCCAGACCAAGAACATGGGGGGGAGGGGGAGGGGGAGGGGATGGAGCTGGATGAAGCTCCCACTATTGTACTGACTTTGGAGGAGGTGTCGCTCATGGAGGTGACAGCCCCTTCCGTGACTAGTGGTTTGAGTGCTGGTGGGACATTCCATGGTTTCACACCTTCTGAGATTGTGGGTACCAGTGGTGTGGTGCAGCGAGACACACCCATGGAGAGGAGAGGAAGGAGAGCTCGACCGTGCTCTTCTGAAGTGCAGGATCTAACAGATGTGGTTCAGATGATGTCATTGAGTGCAGAGAGCTTTGACCTTACTCGATCACTCCTGGACACCATCAGTGGGGTGAGTAATGAGGTAGTGGGACTGTCGGGAGAAGTAACAGCAATGACATGAGAAATGGGAACGATATCCGGGACCATCAGTGAGGGAATAGTGGCCTTGAGGGAGGGAATGTTGGAGGTAGTTCAGACAATTTTGCTCAACTTGAGGGAAGGAATGTTGCAGGTCGTTGAGACACTGTCATGGGCGCATGAGGGAACGGCATGTTGGAGTTATGTGCTGCAATAAGGGATCACGCCCAGACCCCGCGCTCATTGACAGAATCAACTGCCACTCCCACTCCAATCCCCACACCAGCCTCTGAAGAGCCCAAAGTCGGGCCTTCCAACTTGCTGCCTGGGCCCTCCAATTTGCCACCTGACGCCCATGCCGCCCCCGCACCCCCCCGCCCCCCACCCCACAAGAGGTGCACAGTACCCAAGATGTTAGAAAGAATAAGCTTGGTACCAAGCTCAGAAACACTGCGCCAGCACCTGCAGGCAGGGCTGGTGGAGTGTCCACGACCAAGCGCAGTGGGCGGTCTTAGACTAAGGTGGAGGAGAGATGGGTGCAGCCTTTCTTTGCTGTTGTTGTTATTATTACACTGCGATATGTGTGCGCACTGAGGTCCGTGCAGCAGAGCAGGTCTCCAGTCAGCTTGGTTAATCCTTGCTACTGGACCAAGACCTAGCTCTGTCAAGCCCGTGTGGTGGCTGGTGTGCAACGGTCACCACACGTTAAAAAAATCCAACACCCTTCGGACAGGGAATTTTAGGTCCATCATTGAAACACCTGTGAACTTTTTGACGTGGAAGCAAGTCATCCTCGGTTCGAGAGATTGCCTATGATGATGATTTTATTGTTGTTACTGTTGTAACTGTTCTCAAATTAAAAGTTTTTTGTAAGTTATGTAAATTTACAAGTTTAAAAGTTTGTAAGTGACCTTAAAGCTTTTAAATGATCTTAAAGAGTGATCTTAAAGTAAAGTTTCAATGATGGACCTAAAATTCCAGGTCCAAACTAAATCTTGAAGGGTGGAAGATGCCTGTGCTTGGATTTTTTAACGTGTGGTGATCGTTGCATATCAGCCACCACACGGGCTTGACAGAGCTAGGTCTTGGTCCAGCAGCAAAGATTAACCAAGACGACTGGAGACCTGCTCTGCTGCACGGACCTAGTGCGCACACATATCACAGTGTGGGCTGGCTCGTGCTGCCCCTGGGCCCTCGCCTCTTCTGGGCCCCGATCTCGCGCCTCTCCTGGGCCCCGATCACGTCCCTCTACAGTCTCTCACCGCTCCTTCGCCCCGACCTCGCCGCTCCTGCTGTATCTGCCCACACTCCAATCACCGACCTGGACCTTGGTGATGTCCCTCTTCGCTGCCGTTGCTCTTCTGCTCCAGCACGTGCTGCTCCCTGGAGTGGTACACTGCCACGCTGCTCCTTCCGCTCCCCGGCCTGCTCCAATGGTGCTCAAAGGCCGGGAGGTGCCACAGTATCGGTGGCTTGTCTGTCTGGAGGTGAGTGGACCATAGGAAAGTGTCACATCCTCTTCTCACAATGGCCTCGATATTAACCCACCTCCAGGAGGGCAAGGTTGGGGTGGACATTAAAGTGTTAAATATGGGGAATGCGTCCATCACCTTTTTTACAGTGCAGGATATCAGGGAGTCCGAGTGATGAGACATATTTAAATCGGGCTCCCACAGTCCAATTGAGAGCCTGATTTAAAATTTGCTGTTACTGCAGGGGTTTCCGCGCGAGCACGCAGCTTTGCCAGGATAGCAGGCTTCCCCAGGGTTCAGGGTGCCATTGACTGCACACGCCTCGCTTTGCGGGCACTGCATGTGAATCCGGAGAAGCACCGCAAGCAGAAGGGATCCCATTCTCTCGATGCACAGCTGGTGTGCGACCACACTCAGCGCATTATATGCAGATCAACATTCGGTATCCTGGAAGGAGTCACAATTCCTTCATTCTGCGGCAGTCCGCTGTACCATCCGCAGTTGAGCCACCACAACAAACCGGAGGGTGGCTACCAATGTTGCCTTTGAGCAGTGCGGCCATGCAACGCTCTGAAGGTCCCATGCAGCTGGTGAGCCAGCTTTGAAACGGAAAACCCGTGCGGAATTTTGTATGGCCAAAAAACAATTTAGTGGGAATATTGGTGGCTACTGGGCGACAAGGGCTATCTGCTCACCACCTGGCTCATGACGCAACTCAAGCACACATAGGCACCATACATATAACAAAAGCCATTCTACCACATGGAATGTGATCGAAGAAACGCTTTTGCTACCTGGACCGAGCCCTGCAGTACTCGCCAGAGTGCGTCTCAAGAGTCGTCACGGTTTGCTGCATGCTGCACAACCTTGCCATCATGACAGCACAGCCCTTGCCACCATGTATATGGCAAAGAGCAAAGGAGGAGGAAGAGGAGGAAGAGGAAGGGAGGAGTCAACCAGGACAGCCCCTTTCTGGCAGGAAGCTGAACCTGCATGACAGAAGTCTGAGCTTCCGCTGCAGCACTCGGGTGTTGGGTTACAATGGAAGCTGAGACATTGGGCATCAGTTGTTACATCATTGAGTCTGCATGGGCGCTAATGGAGTTGGCCATCATTTCCGCGCTAGAAAGGATGGACTCTAAGCTCTATGCAACGCCCTGTGTAAGGTCGGTGCCGGACTCCAACATGATCCTTGACATTGCACGCAGTCTTTCTGGCAGGCCTGCCAATGCTTGAAGTATTTCATTGTGCATACCCATCAGTGTTCTTCTGTAGCCTGCCCCATCGAAGTGCCCATCTGAATCCTCTGCAGCAGAACTCATGTGTGACCTCGCTGACACCTGCGCTACCCTTGCCCCCTGCCCTGACTGCAGGCCACTTTTGCCCGGTGTCTCACCGCATGCAGATCCCATGTCTAACCTATTGTCTAAAGTTCATGCAGTGTCAGTATCTGAGCTGGTGGCTATGAGTGCAAAATCGAGTGATGCTGCTGTAATGTCAGCATCACTGCTTTCTTCCTCTTCCAGTTCTTGCTCTTCCACCACTGCCTAGCAAGGTTGGAGTTCTTGGCTCTCTGAAAGGAGAAAGGCACATGGGTAGAGTTGTGATGAGGGGACAGGGGAAAGCAAGAGTTGCATGCTTACACCTGGTGCAGCTTGTAAATCAGAAGGGATTGTGGGATGAGGTGGAAGTGGGATGTGAGAAGGAGGATTAGGCATGAGGATACTGTCATCATTGGCTAATCCTGCCCCGCTGCTGGCCATGGGCTCAGCAATAGCTGCTCCCATAATCTCCAGCATCGTCTCCTCCATCGGGGTTAGCTCATGCAGTGCGCTGTCTCCCTGTGGGTAAATCTCTGCTGCCTCCGGTTATGAACCACCTTGTCCTGCAAGAGAGAGGGAAGTGTGTCAGTGAGCGTGGTGCAATGTGTTTGGGTGATGTGCCTGTCATGGTTGAATAACTGGCAGTGTGTGCAAGCTGTGAGATGTGGGTGTGAAGTTTGCAGCAGTGCTAAGTATGTGAGGGTCGGGTGAAGCTATGACTGTGAGGTATGAGCCGTGATTGATAGAGATTGTTGGTAGACGAGTGGCGGTCAGTGGTGGGTGGGGCAGTGGTGGGTGTGGCAGTGGTGGGTGGGGGAATCGTGGGTGGGGCAGTGGTGGGTGGGGAGTGTGGGGGAGTGGTGGGTGGGGCAGTGTTGGGTGGGGGAGTGGTGGGTGGGGGCAGCGGTGGGTGGGGCAGTGGTGGGTGGGGGCAGCGGTAGGTGCGGCAGCGGTGGGTGGGGCAGTGGTGGGTGGGGGCAGCGGTGGGTGCGGCAGTGGTGGGTGGGGGCAGCGGTGGGTGGGGCAGTGGTGGCTGGGGGCAGCGGTGGGTGCGGCAGTGGTGGGTGGGGCAGTGGTGGGTGGGGAGGGTGGGGAGGGTGGGGGCAGTGGTGGGTGGGTCAGTGGTGGGTGGGGAGGGTGGGAAGGGTGGGGTGGGTGGGGCAGTGGTGGGTGGGGCAGTGGTGGGTGGGGGAGTGGTGGGTGGGGAGGGTGGGGAGGGTGGGGGCAGTGGTGGGTGGGTCAGTGGTGGGTGGGGAGGGTGGGAAGGGTGGGGTGGGTGGGGCAGTGGTGGGTGGGGGAGTGGTGGGTGGGGAGGGTGGGGCAGTGGTGGGTGGGGAGGGTGGGGGAATGGTGGGTGTGGCAGTGGTGGGTGGGGCAGCGGTGGGTGGGGTAGTGGTG